>NC_139027.1:33963006-34425076 GCF_964662115.1 Mustela nivalis | reverse complement strand
GGTAGTCTAGACATCCATATCATCTGCCGTTTGTGGACCAATACCTCTCCATCAGTCCATCCGTATGGCTGCACAGGAAGTGGGGTCCCTTTATGACCACTCGACAAAGGAGGGAAAAAAGCAAAATTTAATTGGCAGATAGGTCAGAATGGTATGTGGGTACAAGCAGAAAATGAACTGTGGCTGTACTGTAGCCCCACCTTGAGGTGATCTTGAAAGACATCAGCCAGGGAAATTCTCCCAGTGGATAAATTCTCTCAGTGGTTAAACCTGGCCATTCACTTTGTGTGGAAAGACATGTAATAACCATAGTTAGAATATATATGGACTGGCAGTTGACTTGGCTGGTTGACGGACCTGGCAGGAGAAAGAAAGATGAAGGATGAAAAGGTCTGAGAGAGAGGTACGTATGTAGATGGACTATGTGAGTGGGACCGAAGTGCGCAGATGCCCATCCAAGAGTATCTACCATGGAGGAGGCACTAAACAACCAAGTAGAGAGAATGACTCAATTAATGTCAGATGCTATCAGCCACCTCAGTACCAGCACAATGGGCATGTGAATGGAGTAGCCACGTAGCAGGGATGGGAGTAATACATGGACCCAAGAGCATGGGCTCCTACTCACAAAGGCTGATTCCACTGCTAAATGCCCAGCCTTGCAGCAGTGAATCCAATGCTGAGCCTCCCAATGGCAGTATACCTCAAGGAAAGCAACCAGGTGCTTGACAACTTTGGGTACTTTCCATCCTAGGAATGGCATCAATTTATGTTGACTGGAATTACTACATTCTGGGTGTCGTTTGCCTCTTTTGCCCGCAGGACCTCAGCCAGCACTAGTATCTTCAGTGTTGATTGTCTGACCCATTGACATAGGATCCCTCGTCAAAATGCATCAGAGCAAAGGACCCATTGCACTGTTTGGAGGCAGGACAATGGCACGTGACCATGGGATCCACTGGCCTTATCACATTCTGTACCATCTGGATGCCAGCATGAACAGAGAAGGAACAGCCTGTGAAGACACAGCTGAGGTTCCAGCATAGAGATGGTACCAACTAAGGATGGGCTACCACCTACCACAGCACAGTGTACGGTCTGTCAACTGTCAGTGTGCTGCTATGTCCCAATAAGAAGGTCTAGGGGCACCTGGGTGGCTCAGTCATTAAGCGTCTGCCTTTGGCCTTGGATCCCAGGGTCCTGGGATCAAGACCCGCATTGAGCTCCCTGCTCCGCGAGAGGCCTGCTTCTCCCTGTCCCACTCCCCCTGCTTGTGTTCCCTCTCTCGCTGTCACATGAATAAAATCTTTTAAAAAAGAAGAAGAAGAAGATGAAGAAGAAGAAGAATAGAGATAGGTCCTTGGCGCAAGGGGTGGAAATAGGAGTGACTTCACTTAGCATTAAGCCCAGTGATCCCGTTGGGTATTTCTGTCACTGCAACTCTGCACTCCAAGGGCTTTGAGGTCCTATTTCCCAAAGATGAAGTCTTTTCATCAGGGGCTACAGCAAAAATCCCATTGCACTTTAATTTACAAGTGCCACGTGGCACTTTGAGCTCTTCATGCCAAGGGAGCAGCAGGCAAGAAGCAGGAGTCACCACCCTGGCAGCAGTAACTGACCCTGATTATCAGGAAGAGTCAGGGCTGCAGTTATACAACCAGGAGCAAAGAGGAAGATGTTTTCAACCCTGATGCAGTCCAGCTGGCTGTCTCATTGTTATACCCTGGCTCAGTTTCGAAAGTAAATGGAGAAGTGCAGCAGCCAAGGCTTGAAAAGGACGTGGTGACCAGGCACTCAGCAGAGGGGCTTCTTGAGGGGAGAAGCACCTAAAATGGGTGGTAGAGGAGGAAGAAGGTAACAATTGGGGGCTCAAGACCAGCTGTAGTGGTGGGAAATGTGGCTCATCCCATTAACCATCAGCCTCCCTCAAAAAAGTCAAGCTGCTCCCAAAGCCTATACAAAGAGGTGGGTCTGAGTAGTAGGCATAAGGAATATTGGACACCATGATATGCCATCAGGTCCACCTTCGGGACTGAAGGGCTTCTTGCCCCTACCTACTTTGAGTAGCTGGAAGACAGCACTCAGTTACCAGCCCACTTCAGGAACTGCCCTCGGGTGACACATTTCCTCAACCAAGGTAACACTGTCCTCTGTAGGTACAGAATGCATCCAATGACTGACCGAAGCTAGTGTGTAAAGGCTTGGTCCTCCCACCCCAATTCAGGACAACTCAAAAGGCCAAACCAGCTTCAGAACTGGGGAGTTAGCTCAGGCATTTACACCACACCTTCCTCCTCTGACCAAGATTACTTCCTTCCCTTCCTCCATATGTGTTGAACCCGAGATCACCTCTAATACCACATGCTAATCTTCATCTCAGTCTGCTGCCCAGGGGACCCAACCTGAAAGAGCCTCTGTCATCAAGCTCAGTAGAGTGTGTCTGTCCAGAGAGCTGGTACTGGAAGTCAGGTCATGGGCTCTCTGCCTGGGAAGTGCTATGGGCACTGCATACTCCCCTCCAGCTGTCTTTCTCTGGTATCCTTAGCAGATGCCCTTGTCCTCTGACCTGCCCTTCCTCATGACAGGTTCCTCATGCAGGCTCCAGGTCCCACACTGGACATCATCTCTCCTGGTTTGGGGATCTGGCAGGAGGAGGAAGCACCAATTCATTGACTTGGCAGCAAATGTAAAAACCATTTCGTAGGCATTATACCTGAGGACAGGCATTCCCCAGAGAAGTAAATGGGCCCAAGTTGTAAGCTAATTCGGCTTTGATGCCCATGCCTTGGTCCTTTCCCCAAGTACTTGGAAAGTAATTTGCCTGAGTCTGATGCAAACCCTGGACTCCAACTGTCCAGCCACAAGGCAACACTAATTGCCTTCTCTTCCCTTCAAAATGGTATGTAACCAAAAGCTCTGTTCATTAATTATTCAGAACAAAGTGTTGACAGCATTCATCCACTTACTCATCCATATGTGCAATCTTTTCCTAGCAGGCAGTTTCTCCTAATTTACAAGTTAGAAACAATTCATGGAAGCATCTGTTTTTGTCATCAAGGACAGAGCTGTGTTTGAAACCACCAGGCCAAAGATACCTCGTGTCAGCTCTTCCAGAACCAGATCAAAATCCCTTGGATAAAAGAGACTCACTCCAGCCCTTAAACAAGAAATTAGTGTGAGCCTAGAGCTGCTGTTGGCCATCTTCCCCACCTGTGGAGAGAGACTTCCTAAGCCCATGAACAGAACAGAGAGAGAGAAAGAGAAATAATGTTGTGACATTATCATTTGAGCACCTGGATCTAGCCAGGTCACCTTTTCAGTTATAGGAAACAATAAATTCTATTTAAAATAGTTATCCGGTGGGGTGCCTGGGTGGCTCAGTGGGTTAAAGCCTCTGCCTTTGGCTCAGGCCACGATCTCAGGCTCCTGGGATCGAGCCCCACATCGGGCTCTCTGCTCTTCAGGGAGCCTGCTTCCCTTCCTTTCTCTCTGCCTCCTTGTGATCTCTGTCAAATGAATAAATAAAATCTTTAAAAAAAAATAGTTCTCTGTTAAGAGTTCTGGATCCTGCGGTTTTAGGTATTCTGATAATACCTTTGCATTCCAGGACCTCATGGGTTGGGTCCATCCACCTTATCACTCCCCTCCAGTGGGTTATCACACTGCTCAAAACACTCACTGTCCCCCAAAGCCTGTCCCTTTCTTTCTGGCTTTCACCCCATTGATTACATTACCCTCAAGAGAGCCTACCCATTCTTCAAGGCCCACATAAAGTCTCTCCCCCTTCATGAAGCCTTCCTGGACCATTACAGTCTCAAGGGGCAGTCAGGAGCCCTTGTCAGGTCTCTGCTTTACAGATTTCCTTTTTTCTGACAGCTGGACTGGAAGGTCCTTGAGGGCAAAGACTGTTAATAATTTTGCATCCTTCACAAAGCACACTGTGTTCATTTTATTTGGTGTGTGAACAATGCATAAGAAAACATCACCCCCTGGTCCTAATGAACTCAAAATGTAAAAAACAAGACATAAAGCCTTTCAGTATAATTGTGTGTTCAAAGGTCAAAAAACGCACAAAATTCTCTCACCACTCTACTAGAAGCAAACAGGTGGGAAAGAATGAGACTAAGGGACAGCCTTCTCCTTTTTAAAACAAAACCCACCCACCACCCCAAGGTTATTCCAGAAGGAAACTCCCTGCTGATAGTGGTGGCACTAGAAATCTAGGTGAGAGAACCCCAAAAGGAAGGTAAAACCAAGATGGAAGACTGAGCTACAGTGTCTAATCAGACTTCACCATGTAGGGAAGATCCTTTACATAAGGGCTAGCTGCCATTCTTGCTACAGAGACAAAAAGAACAGGAAGCTTCCAGACAGGGCTGCCTACAGGCCCTGTGCCTTCAGCCCCATCCTCAGAGCCATACAAGCCCTTAAGTAAGATGGAACCACAGATGTCTCTTAAAGTTTTTCATTACTAAATTCTATAGACACATGGTTGGGGTAAGGAGCCTCTACCTCTCCTTGAACTCATCTTACCTCACTACCCACTACCCACTGTGTTGTTCTCCCACTCAGCTTAGTGGGCAGGTCAGGCCAATACAAATCCTTCAGTTTTGTTTTGTTTTGTTTTTTGTTTGAATGAGTAAGCAGGAGAGCAGGACAAGGGGAGAAGAAGCAGATGCTTAACCGACTTAAGTCAGCAGGCACCTCCTTAAATCCTTCAGCTCAGGTCATAATCCTGGGGTCCTGGGATCGAGCCCCACATCAAGCTCTCTGCTCCGAGGGGAACCTGCTTGTCTCTCTCCCTCTGTGCTCCCCCTGCTTGTGCTCATTCATGTGCTTGCTCTCACTCTCTCTCAAATCTTTTTTTAAAAAAGATTTTTTTTTATTTATTTGACCGACAGCACAAGTAGGCAGAGAGAGGGGGGAAGCAGGCTCCCTGCTGAGCAGGGATCCTGCTGTGGGGCTCCATCCCAGGACCCTGGGATCATGACCTGAACCAAAGGCAAAGGCTTTAACCCACTGAGCCACCCAAGTACCCCAAACAAATAAAATCTTAGAAAACTAAAATTAAATACCACTCCCACAAAAAATGCAGGACCGAAGGATTTTAGGCTATTTGAAACCAAGGGCCCAAAGTGTATTAGTTCCTTTGTCTCCCCACAGAACCTTGAGTCCTATGAATTTAGTGGCTGATGGAGTGCACATTTGTAGGTGAGATGTTAGCTGAAGATTCTCTAGTTATTTTAAGAAAACTGTTCTTCCCCAAGATGTAACCACCTCTTCCTCTGTTCCCCAAGGTTCTCTCCTTGCTGCTCTTCATACCCTGCATCTTTTTATCCATGAGCCCCTTTAGGCCCGCACTGCTGGCTCTGCCTCCATGTCGTGAGACGCCAGGCCCTGGGAGCCAAGAGTGACTGCTCTCTTCTTCCCCTTCTGCCCGCTTCCAGGCCCCACACCACTTCCTGTTTCCCATACCCTCTGACTCTTCCACTTAGTATAAGGCTGAGCCTCCTCCACACTGCCACCAGTCATTAAAATAAACCTGGGTCTCTCCTTCCTCTTCTCAAAACCTGTCCAGGACTCCCCACTTCTTAGAGTGCCTTAAATGGGCCCCTCTCACCTTTCTAACCTCTTCTCTCACATCCTGGCCTTCAGTTGTGCTTCTGCTCTTGCTATCCCCTTGGTGGGAGTTCCCCACACCCTACCTCCAAACCCTCACTGCAGGCCTGACTCAAGCTTCCTCCTCCAGGAAGCCTTTCATAATTGCTCAAGTCACAACCAGCCTCCCTTCTTGGCACACTTTCCCCGACTGTCCATTAGACCACTTACTTCACTGCCTTTTTGTGAACAAGTCTATCTCCTGAACTAAGAATATAAAAGCCTTGGAGACAGGCCCATTGGTCCTCATGTTTCTTCTTGTAGTGCCCAACAGTACCTTGTATATAATGCAAGGCACCATTCGTAAATATCTGAAATGAAAGGAGAGAGAACACATTCCTAGCTCTCAGTAAGTATGTATACTCTCCCAAGGAATAAAAAAAGAACATCTGAACGGGGTGCTCCTCAAAGGCAGCCTGAAGCTCTTTTACTGCGATGTCCATCTGGGGCCCAGAGTGTCGGCTGAATGAAGGGAAAGTGGGTAACCGTGTGAGGCATGGATACTGTAGAGCTCTTCCACAAGGTACACTCCCAGAACTGTCTCCATTCACATGCCTCTCCCTGGAAGTGACCATTCCCTGTGGTTTCAAAAGAAAGTGCAGCTCCTTCCACAAGTCCTAGCTCTGAAAAAGTCTGTTTCTTCCCACACAATGGTTGGAGTTCAGAAGCAGCTTTCTCTTCTGCCACTAACGAGCAGCTACAGAGAAGAGCTCAGGGTTTGAAGTCAGGGACTTGGGCTGGAGGTCTCTACTGCTCCTAGCCTTGGGACCCTGGTGCAGAAGTTGTCAGGATTAGGAGGGTCTTAAAAGGAAAAATGCCTTGCATTTGAATAAACACATGCAAGCATTCCCTCCCCATTTTTTTTTTTAATTACACACTTAATCATAAATTTCTCCTGCTTTTCTAGGAGCAAGGGAACAAACCAAGTCAGGGAAATTGTGACAGAAAAATGACAGGGAGCCACTGGCATTTACATTCTTATTTGTAATTTGTTTTTTGTTTTGTTTTGCTTTTTAATTTCTTTTCTAGAAAAAAAAAAAAAACACAACCAGGGGAATTTATATGACAAACTATCCATGTCAGGATGGCAGGGGAAAAGAGAAAGGCCAGAGGTGTGGGGAAGCTAATAAAAAGTGGGTTCCGAGTCACGTGGAATGGTCCACAGGGTCATGTCTAGGTCCTCACGAGATGACTAGTCACTTTGGCATGCGTGTTTGGTGCCCACTCTCTTGTTCTGCCTGCTTAGACCCTCATGGTCAGAGAGAGCTGGCCACACCCTGGAGATCTGCCAAAGGCAAACTTGGACTTTACAGAAAGACATAAGACTTAATTTAGCTCCTTGGTTTTGTGCTCAGGTATCATACTGCAGTCTTTCTTGCCTAAGGGAAGAGTCTGGAAGAGTGAGAGTCACCCTGGGACACACTTTGGCATCAGAGTGAACTCCAGGCAGCTGCTCACTCATGCACAGACATGGTCTTCACCTCCCACACAGGTATCTGTCCAGACATCCCCAGGCAAACTCGCTGAAGAAGGACAAGGGACAAGAGAGTCCCTTTCTAGCCACAATTTGACAGTGGTATCCACTCTCCAGTCTTGCTCTGTCTATTGCCTGTGAAAGGAAACTGGGATCCAATCTGCTTTTCAGCTCAGCACCGGACACTGATTTCAAAGAGCTTGGCCATCTGGATCCACGTTGAAGGTCTCTCAAGTTTCTCCCACTTTGTGCCCCAGATCTCCAGGCCCAGCATTCAGCCAGACCCAGAGCCTTGTGTGGCAGACGGGACAGAATGATGGCCGGGCAAGAAAGAGCCGGGAGCGCACGGCAAGACCAGAGTACATTCAAGAAGAGAAAAGGGGCATGCAGCAAGCTGTTGCCCCAAATCACAGTCTAGGGGACACACTGAGCCTGAAGGACACAGCCAGGTCTGCTGCTCTGAAGGGCTGCTTCTGGCACCTCACGCAACGGGACCCCACTGGTTGCGGTTCTTATGTGGCGCATGGCGGGTTTCATGCCCTGCTATGGCCCCTGTTCCTGCACGGAGGCCAGGTTACATCTCAGTGCCACAGTCCTGAGGAGCACCACGCTGGCCAGCCAGCCAGGCCACAGTCCTCAGCCCTCAGGGCCGGGGCCGACAGGGCACTGGGTTCCACAGGAAGGGTCCAGGGAGCCGGGTCGCTGTGGGGGAGGAGGCAAGGGAAGAGGCTGCATTCTGCTGGAAGAGGTTCGGGGAAGAGCTGCCTGGGGGAAGCCGTGGCTCAAAACAGTGCTGAGCCAAAAGGAATGGGATAAAATGTCTGAAAAAACGACAACAGGCTTGTCGCTAGTTTAAAAAGAGTATTGTTGCTGTTGATTGGTTCTGCTTTTTCCTTTTAAAACCACTCACATTTTAAAAGGTGAAGGGGCTAGGGAGACGTGGCCCGCCCTTACTCTGATCCTTTATGGGCACCAGGGGGCCTCAGGCCCATGCCAGCTGCTGCGCTCCCTGCCTGGGCTCCAGCCGCCCACTCAAGGGCAGGGTGGAAGAGCGCAGGCTCAGCTTCCTGACAGCAATTCCTTCTTCCCAGAAAACCAGAAGATGTGTGATGGGAAGTCCAAAGACTAAAGTGCAGAGAATTCCACGGAGCGAGCGGCCCGGGGCTGCAGCACTCCAAGTAGGAATTGGGGGTGGGGATCAGTCCAGGGCTATAGTGGTGGGACAAACACTGACTGTTACGAAATGAGCCTACAGGGCCCAGTCCCCCTTTCCCTTTGGGCCTGCTGACACTTCTATCTGTAAGTCCCCACCATCAGCAGCTCCCCAGGGAAAGTCCCAGTTTCAAAGCTATGGCCCATGAAGGGAGAAAACTTGTATGACCATCCCTGGCTGGTAATGGCTAGTGACCACAAAGGGACAGGAAGGTGACAAGAGGGGAAACAGTGCATTATATAAAAAATCTGTGAATCCCAGGTTTCGAGAGCAGGGATACATGAACCACCCTAAAGGCAGAGTCTCTCCTGGGAAGGTTTGGTGAAATGGTCAGGATCCTACCAGTGAGGCCTGCTGGGGAGAGGAGCTCCTCTGGGTTTGAGAGGCGCTGCAGAGTGGGGAGGGGCTGCTGCAGAAGAAAGCCCTGGGCCAGCATTAGGGTGTGTAGGCCGGGGGTGGCTGGAATTGGTTGATGACCTCATACTCTGCTGGATAGGGCTCGTTCTCCTCCATCTCGGACAGCAGCTCCAAGGCCTGCTCCTCCTCCTCAGTGGGGTAGTGGCGCAGGAGGTTGGCTGCCGTGGCCAGGATTGAGGCCCCACCAGCTCCTGCTACCAGGTAGAAACTAACAGCAAAGGTGACATAGACCTGGGACCCATGGTACTTCTTATGTTGCTGCTGCTGGGCCAGGATGAGTTCGGAAGCCCAGTAGGAAAAGCCGATGACGGTGGCACACTGCAGGACTGGGAGACAGAGAGACAGCAGAGAAGGGAAGTTAGGAGGCATCTTGCAGTCAGGATGCTTCAAGAACCAACTGAGCCTCTCCCCAAACCCCATTCACAGAGAACTTGCCTGCTCCCAGACCCTGTGACGGGGAGCTTTCTTGGCCATGGGATTCTCCGGCGGGGACAGGGATGGGGATGGGGGCTGGGGCCAGACGCCTGACTGCTTCTGGGCCAGAGTCTTTCTGTTTCCAGAATTTGGAATTGGGATACCAGGCTGCTAGAAGTCACTGGGTGCTTGAAAGGGATAGACTGGGTCATGCAGTTGGGGGGCCGGAGTCGGCACCATCACAAGTCAAAATTAACACAGCAGCCCAGTCAGGAGGGAGAAGAGAAGCTGCATCGAAGCAGAGAAAGGTGGCGTGCAGACGAGCCAAAAGAAGTCTGATGAGACCATGCATTCCCGGGGAGACACAGTGAGACACCCTGGTTCCCTCCCTGCTCGTTGTGGGCCCCATAAGCCCCACTGAGCTTTAGCTCCAGTTCTTAGCACTGAGATTTCTTGCAGAATACTAATGATGGTCCCCTTCTACAGCTGGGCTGAGTGGGTTTGTGGTCCTGGCAGGCATACATGCAAACGCAAGCAGCAAGTCGCTATCACAGTCCATTGCTTTGTGAAAGGCTAGAGCTGAAAGAAGCATCTGGAATGGTATCTACTCACAGAAGCCTATTCGTCCCCACCTGCAACTCCAGACGGGCGCCTCCGCCCCATGGCAGTTCCTTCCCCACGGCGAGCAGGCCCATGCTTACCTGTGAGGATGTGGGCGAAGGCATAGCGACGGGTGATCTTCAGGGCTGGATGCTTGGGCCCAAAGACATCAAGGAGGAATGCGGAGAGACTACACAGGATGCCCAGGAAACAGAAGGCGGCAATGACCCGCAGGAGCAGTACCGTCTGGGGATTCATGCAGAAATCTGTAGGGCAAGAACCAAATCATCAGGGCCCCACGTCCTCCCAAAGTCCTCCTGCTGGGAAGAGCTTGTGTCTCCCACCCCCCGCCACCCCCGCCCCAATCCTGGGGAATCAGCGGAGTATGGCGAGGGGCACGTCTCAGCTCCTGCTCCTGCTCCTGCTCCCAGCCAGTCTGCAGAGGAGAGGAACTGCAGACAGGCTCCCCTGTGCCTCAAGTCCTTCTTCCCTTTCCAACAAAATCACGCTAAGTGCAGGGCTCCACTTCCTTGTACTTGCCACACTCTGCTAACCATTTGTAAAGACCCTGACAATTAGCCTGACATGTCAGCCCATTCTGCTAAAGCGTGCTTTAGACTGGCAGGAAAAGCCCACTGAGTTCTGAGCCGAGACAGCCTCAGAGGCCGATTAACACTGTCTATCCAGTCACTCATTCAGTCCCTTGAAAGACACTGAAGCGGTTTAGAGAAACACAGAATTAAAAGTACTGAATAAATTAGGAAAGATGGCAGACCAGACTTTCACATTTATTTCTGCTTCCTCCCTGCACCCTACTAAAACAAAAGAAGGAAATTTTAAGGCATAAACCCTCACAAAGAAGAAAGGGTCAAAACAAAATTCTGGGAACCGGAAATTAAAGAGTTGGACCTACTTAGAATGGACTTAAAGGACTAGATTAGCTCAAGTCTAAGCCAGAAGTGTGAAAAGCTAAGAAGAGACTAGTTTATACCACAAAAGCCTGACAGACTCCAAAACTGACACCTTCTAAAATGAGGGTGAAGCCATTGACGGGTGCATGCTCTTGCCCCACCACAATGAAGGAGTGAACCAAGAAAAAAAAGGTGCTCAAACAGGAGACCCGACATTTAGAGTGTCCCTGGGGTCAAGGAGAAGGGAGGTCCCAGGATGACAACCATATACCAGACACATAAAGTGAACTTCTAAGACTTAACACCTTTTTAAAAAAAGAAAATTGATCTAGACAACACTGTCAGTCCAGTTTTATATCTATTTAGTTTTGTATCTATGTGAACGAGTGCTCCCAGAAACACACAGAATAAAGGCTGATCCAAAAAGAAACCATTTTAAGCTTTGATAAAGAGAAATGGGCCTCAACTTCCTCTCTTTCCTCTAGTCTAGCGGTGGGCAAGTTCTTCTTTCATTTAGGCCATGGATTGTCAGCTAATTTGGGACAATTTGGAAACGGCTGGCAATACTTAGACCATAGGCTCTTTTCCTGGGTCCTGATCTCAGGCGGAAAGGCTGTGGGATCACAACAAGCAGCTGTGGGGCCAAGCCCTACATTCCCAGAAACACTGATCCTGAACCTAGAGGAAGGTAGACTGTTGCTTTGAAGTCCAAGAACCTGGAAGGGGACCTGACCCCCACAAGGCAGACTCAAACCAACAGACACTGACATCCCTGGGTCTTGGGTAGAGAGTCTGGCCTCCCATACTGAAGAACCAGACCAGGTATCAAGAGACTCTGTGCCTTTGTGACAGCACACACTCCCTGCCTCAGGCTCAGAATTCACCAGGCAGATGCTGGCTTAGCCCACACGGGACTCCTGAGCCTTGTTATGGCTACAGATCTTCCATTAAGCTGCCCCAGAATTATCCGCTACTCTCCTGTCAGCTAACCATCTGTCTGGGGCCCAGTATTCCAGCCTGGGAAACTGTCTGCGGCCAAGAGGTTTCCTTTGTGTAAGATTGGCCAGCAGCAGGGGCTAGCCTTCACTTAACCCAGCCCTGCGGAGCCTAAGACAGCTGGCCTGAAGGAGCCTAGAAACCCAAGGGCCTCTCTGCAAGCAAAGCTCCCAGAGGCAGACGCTATTTCCTGCCTTTATTGGTGTATCTTTTTTTTTTTTTTTTTTTTTTTTTTTAAGATTTTATTTATTTATCAGAGAGAGAGGGGGAGAGAGCGAGCACAGGCAGACAGAATGGCAGGCAGAGGCAGAGGGAGAAGCAGGCTCCCTGCTGAGCAAGGAGCCCGATGTGGAACTCGATCCCAGGACGCTGGGATCATGACCTGAGCCGAAGGCAGCTGCTTAACCAACTGAGCCACCCAGGCGTCCCTATTGGTGTATCTTTAAAAGCTCTCTGAGATAGCTCCTATCGGGCTCCACTCAGCAGGCAGCAGGGATGGGGCAGGACCAGTGTTCTAGGACTTCCGAGAATAACCTGAGAGCGGCAGGGCTCACATCACGCTCCGAGCTCAGCAGGCTCTGTTCTGATTCCAGCAGCGTTCCTTAATGTGGCCAGGTACTCCGAGTGGTGCTTTAATTGTGGTTCTTAAAAATCAACTCAACTTGAGCCATTACTTTTCTTCCCCAAAGACTTATTTATTCATGAAAGCGAGCGAGCACATGCACAAGTGCAGGTGAGAGAGGGCCAGAGGGAGAGAGACTCCCAAGCAGACGGTGCACTGAGTGTGTAGTCTGATGTGGGGCCGATCTCAGTCCCTGAACTCTCAACCTGAGCCAAAACCAACAGTAAGAGGTCAACTGGCTGCACCTTCCAGGCACCCAACAGTTAGTTTTCACTGAAGAAAGAAATACACCAGGGCTGAATTCAGACACTTTCTTCAGCTGCAGAGGAAGTACAGGATGTCCATTTTATTACCATCCTTAAAAATGTACATTTATTGGGTGCCTGGGTGGCTCAGTTGGTTAAGTGACTGCCTTCAGCTCAGGTCATGATCCTGGAGTCCCGGGATCGAGTCCCACACCGGGCTTCCTGCTTGGCAAGGAGTCTGCTTCTCCCTCTGACCCTCCTTCTTCTCATGCTCTCTCATTCTCTCTCTCAAATAAATAGATAAAATCTTAAAAATATATACATTTATTATGTACACTCCCATGTCTTATGTTTCGTAATACTCTTATTTAAATAATAAGGAAAACTTGCACATGATAAGAAGATTCAGGGAAGATATTCCTCCCTTTCCTAATGTCCAACTGCTCCTCCCAAGAGACAAACATTGTTGGTTGTTTCTGGTGTACCACTCTGTGCACCAGAGAGGTCAAAGTTTCTAGTTGGGGTGTCAGCCTGGCTCAGTCAATAGAGTGTGTGACTCTTTATCTCAGGGTCATGAGTTCAAGCCCCACAATGGGCATGGAGCCGACTTAAAAAAAAAAGATGTTATTTTGGTTAAGCCTCCCTGCACTCCGGGGGATTCATCACACAGCTTGAAGAACTCAGAGGCTCCAGGAGGTTACGTGACCTCCTCCAGGTCACACAGTAGATGGAGTTAAGACCCCAAACCTGCATTAGGCTCCCTTGCACCATGATGCTCGGAAACACCAAGCACCAGAGTTAGCAGTTTCATTTTTCCCTGATGGACATAATTAATCTAACCCTAAAGGGCAGTCTTTGAATGGAGGTTCCAAACCTAAAAGGAATGCTGTTAGAGTCACCGCCAGAGCCAGCAGCTGCTGAGCTCACTAGGGGAACAGCTGGAAGCATGAAACCTCTTCTAGGCAGGAAAAGTTTTGGCTCATGAAGCCATGAAGAGTGCTTACACTGGCAGTTACTGGGCAATATCTGCTTGATGTGGTCTAGGCTTCTGCAGCCATGAGAGCCTGGCTCTTAGAAGCAGCAGGGACACCGGAAAGGCACCAGACGTGGCACCAAATCCTAGACGGACCACAGACTGTGTTAGCTCCAACAAGTCACTTAGCTGCCCTCATGCACCCAGTGAAAGCTATAACACCTGCTCCCCATACACAGGGCTGTGCTGCTAGTCGCCTCACGCCATGCCAGGAACGAGCCTGTGGGGCCTGCCACCAGCCTACTCCCTCGGCACGGGGCCATACAGCTGGGCCGCCACGGCGTCGTCCCTGGTATGCCTTTCCTCCTTCCACTGGTACTTTGTCAGCACACATCAGCCAGTGTGGGCCAGGGCAAGAGCCTACTAAAGCCAGACTAAGGTTCTGCCCGGCCATCATAATGATATGATGCAGATACAGAGCCTCTGACCCAAAATTCAAATGGGTTTTGTTTCAACATGACTGCCTTCTCCACTCCAAAGCCGTGAGTGAACCCTTAGGTTTGGTGGGGAAGCCGAACGTAAACTTCCCTTGGAGTGATGCTTACAGATACACCAGGGGTCTGCCTCGCATCCCAGGCAGCTTCTCATCGGAGGGTCTCAGAGCACACGGAGAAGCCAGGTGGAGTTACCCCAGACACACTCGGAACCTAGCTCTGACTCTCCTCGGGTCAGGATCTCCCATGTCTGTTTCCCAGACTGATGTCTGGCAGGGGGAGCAATGAATGCCCAGCGCCTCGAGGGCTGCTCCGGGGAAGCAAAATCCCCAAGGGTGATATACGTATGATTTTATTTGTGGAGAGAAATGGCACACCGAGCAGGGTCCCAATTTCAAACAAGTGGTGCAGTGTATACACTCTGGTAAGACAGAGAACACAGCCCATTCTCCCGTCGTGCTATTTATTTTGGTAATTATTGCTGACTGTCCCCTCCAGTCACCAGAGAAGAAGGCAGCTGCTGTGTAATAGGATCCCAAGGAATTGACTTTGTCCAAGGTCACTGGTGAGTCACTGGGTTGGATCTGTTTTGAAGGCCCTGGCACTTCCCATCTACCTGCCCATTGCTCCCATTACAGGCAGGAAGAATAAAGTGGCGTCTGGACAGTACCATTCTTCTGCCTCATCTTCCCTCCCTTCGGCCTTCACTGGAGTCCCTGGGAGTTAGAGACCCTTCCCCGGGGCCCGTATCATTCTCTGCACTCAGCTCAGCCATCCCACCTGCATAGCCCACTGTGACTTTTGGGCTTCCAAACAGGTTTCTAACACAGGACTCCAGCAGGGCCCTCTAGTGCCTGGCTGGGTATCACCAGATACGAGCTTCTAGCAGAGCTGCCTCTGGGGACAGGCCCCCACGGCCAGGCAGGCATCAGAAGTGCCAGCTGCATTAGTCACCACCCAGCAGGCGCACTGGCCCTTCCTGATAGGGCCCTGCATTTCCAGTGGCTTGTTGTCAACTGTGATTCACTGACTTCAACCCCCCAAACTTCCTCATTCTCCAAAGATGCTTCCTGAAGTTGTTGTCAGAGCTGCCCTTTGCTGGCCACACTCAATAGAGAGGGTTGGGGCTCAGAAGGAATGATTATCTGTGCCCCCCACCCCGCCCTTGCTTGGGGCCACCAGCAGTCTGAGCAAATCTCTGGACTTGGGCCTGTCGAGGAGCTGTGTGAGAAGCAGGCACCCCCTGGGGAGCAGAAGGATTCAGGACCAAATCTGTTCAGCCGGCCAGCATTGGATAAAGCCTTTTGGAGATCTGCAAATGACAGCGGGAGCATGAGTGGCTTTGCCTCAGGCTCACTGACTTGAGCCAGAATGTTGAGGCAATGATGGATAAGAACCACAGCTTCGGCGGGACTTGTGAGAAAAACTCCACTAGAATCGGGAAATAAGAAGCCTTGGACAACTCTGATGGAAGGAAAAAGAAACCTAGAGTGTGCTCAGGTGCGATGGGAAGAGTGGGGTCCACAGCACGAACACCAGCTCTGTGCCTCCAAGCCCGTGGTACCCGACCTCCCTGAGCCTGCAACTTCTGTGAACTGGAAGTGAGGCAGCACCTATCCAATAAAGACACTTAGGAGAAACTAAAGCCAGACATGGTGTGTGCCTAGCACAATGCCTGGCACTTGGGCAGGGGGCTGAGAAACAGGAAGGGACTGCTCCGAGGCCTGCCAGCCCTGCCCATCCTCCTTCCCCTGCACAGACCTGATAAGGCCTGTTTTCCCTCTGGTAGCATCTACTGCCATCACATCTGTGCCCCAAAGCTCCGTTCCCTCCCAAGATAGAGAATATCCCAGGCTTCCATGTTAGGACAAGGGTTAGACCCTAAGGATCAACAAAATCCCATAGGATAGCCCGTGTCTAAAGGCCCACTGGGTAAGCAAAAACCCAACAGGTACAGAGTAAAGGAAGAAGAAGCAATTGGGCCCTCCTAATTCCTTGCCTTCTTCTGTGATGGTTCATGAGGTACCATGGTCCCCTCTCTTATAAATGGACACCCGTGTGCTCCTAGCTTATAACAGCCAAGAAAATGGCCACAGAAAAGCAGGTTCAAACTATCCACGGGTTGGGGCGCCTGCGTGGTTGAGCGTCTGACTCTTGGTTTTGGCTCAGGTCACGACCTCGGGGTTGTGGGTCCAAACCCCATGTTAGGCTCCACGCTCAGTGTGGAGCCTGCTTGTTCCTCTCCCCCTGCGCCCCCCCAATAAAAAGAAAAATCTTAAAAGAACCACATAAGCAAAAAACTATCCACGGGTTAAGATCCCTAAACACATGAGTAAATGTAATGTAAAGATTAAGGCAGCATGCTTTATAAAAGACAAAATCTGGCTTTCAAAACTTCTTAAAAAGGGCAAATATGTATGTAAACAAAGGAGAACCTGCATCAAGAATTTATTTTTATTTTTCAATGCCTTTGACAAGGGTGCACTCCAAAGTGGAGTAGACGGGAGGTCATTCTCGATGACACAGAAGTCAAGCAAAGGTTAAGATGCGCACACACACAAGACAGCATCATTTTGCACTGGAGTCAATGCAGCTGTGCCCCCAGCTCTGAGGCCCTGGAGAGATCACTTCATGTCTGAGCCAAGCTTCCTTGACCTCTGAAAACAAGGATCAGAGTGCCACCCCCTCCATCATACGAACTTGGTGAGCCTCCCAAGGAATGATTTGAAAGGGAGAAGAAGCATCATAAACTCTCTCCTGGCTTGTGGGAGATACTACATCCCCAAAACCCTGGAACAGCAGGGAATCGATGGCAAAGACCTGATTGGAGTGGTGGAAAGGCAGCAGTTGTGCTCCAAAGAAGGTACCATGCTGAGGGAAGAACCATCCAGACTCCAAACCAGCTTGATGGCCTTTCTGCCACCAGCTATAGGCCAGACAAAAGCTGCATGTCTTGAGGCCTCCATCATCGTGTGTATAACTTGGGTCTTAATGAGCCAAACCAGCATAGACCATCATCATGGTGAAATCTGGAAATAAACCAGACATTCCCATCCTGTTCTCTACAAAACTTAGCTAAAGCCTTAAAAACTCAGAGATGCAAAACAGCAAGAGAACTCTTGGAGAAAGGCAACACTAGGCTACAAGGTTACGGCTTTTCAGATTAGACCTGCAGAAGTGGTATGTAAGTCACAGCACAGAAGGGAATTTGACCTTTTCACCAAATCCCAGGGCCTGAATCCTTAAAGAGGCAAGGTGAAGATATTTAATGCTTCTGATACATGGGGTAATGAACATCTGGAATGTATCATAGCCCCAGGGAGTGGTCCAGAGAGGAAAATATGAAGACCTTCACAAATGGTTCAAAAGACCTTGGGGGTGATGAACTATGCTGTTACTAAAGGCTTCTTGGGGTCCTCTGACCATTTTTTGGGTAGACACCAGGCAAGTGCAGTCCTGCCCTCACACAGCCTTTACTCTCATTACTGGAGACAGGGCTAGGCAGGATGACCTATGGGGCTCCCTGGAACAGCCCCCCACTCCCACCCCCACATTGGTCTCTTCTGTGCCCAGTAAAGAGCACAGTCCCTTTCTCCTTTGCTCTGCCTGCCTAGCTAGGAAGCAGGATGATGAACAAAGCAACCTTACCTCAGTCAAGACCATTTGTAAAGGTTCCAAGAGTCAAATTCCAATTGTTTTTACTGAGAGTGGCAACAAAACTGACTTCTGGTTATGGGAAATGCCATAGACTCCTTTTTCTCTAGCAAAAATTCCATTATAGCAGAACTCCAAAATATCTTTCAAAATCCTGCCACATTAAAAAAAAAAAAGTTCCTTTTCTCCCTTCAACAGGCTGCCCCAAAAAACCTTCCCATATCCCATGGGTTCCTTAGAAGGGGGCAGCTAATTGTGATGCCTAGCACCCTTATCTGTTCTCAATACACAGCGCCCTTCCGCCGGCAGAATCCGAAAATAGCAGCAGTCCAGATTAGCACGGCGTGAGAAGTAGGTGCCTGGCTGAATAACATCAGAATTAATGAGGGGCCAGACCCCAAACAGAGCCACCTGGTGGGCATGAACACTAGGCAGGAATGGGGCTGCTTCCTTCAAGCCAAGTGCCTGCCCCTGGCTATCTCTGCTCCAGCCCGCACCACATTCAGCTCTCAGCCAAAGAGGCTCTACCACTCAGAAAGAAGAGGGCCGGCGCGCAGCGCCCTCACCTTTCAGCAGGTCCGGGTGCACGTAGCCCAGCACGTCGGAGACCCCCAGCTCCTGGCGGGAACAGGTGCCACCGTGGATGTGCAGCCAGGCAGGCTCGGCGAGGGCAGTGCACAGCGCCGTGATGGACAGGGCACCCGGCAGAGCCGAGGCCAGGCTACGCTCCGGCTGCTTGGGCAGAGCGCTGCCTCCCGGGCTCCTCCGCCGGCGCCCGCCCGGCAGCCCTGCGCCTCCGGGGGCGTACATGCCCGGGGCCGCCCGCCGTCGCTCCGAGGTCGCTGCTGATCACCGCGGACCTCCGCAGGGCGCGCTGAGCCTGCCTGTCCCGGGGAGGAGAGCAAGACGCTGGGTTCACAGAAGGGGAGGCCGGCACAGCGGTGTTAGGGCCAACACGGGAGGATAGGGGGTGGGACCTGGGGCCAAGCACAGACAGGAGGGCTGCAGGGAGTGGGGGGTGGGGGGCGGGGACGGGGTCTCTGGAATGGGGCTGCGGAGGTGCGGAACAGGGACCCGGAGAGGACTGCGAGCCGGTCGGGATCTGGGCAGACCGGAGTTGGGGCGTGGGTATCGGTTACCCATGCGAGAGACACCCGGCTCTGGGGTCTCGGCCAGAGAGTGCCGAGGGGTCGAGAACCAGACTGGGCCGCTGGGATCGGGGATCCGGGATCTGGGAACAGTGCTCAGGCTGCGACCTGTGGCCAGAAACGACCCTCCACCACACCGACCCCTGTTCCTCACCGGTCAGCAGGCCTCAAGGCCGGTATGGCGCCGCTCCGTTCCGTCACGGGCTCTGCAGCTGCCTGGGGCAAAGCGATCCCAGGCCCTAAACCCGCAACGCCCGGACCGACCCGGGCCCGATCCACTTCCGGCTTCCTCCACCTCTGCCTCCGCCTCCTCCGGCACCCCGCCCCGTCCCCCGCGCGCGTCACAGCCTGGGCGCGCCCCCGGTTCCCTGCGCAGGGCCTCACGGGACTGGTAGTTCGAGGCTGCCCCGCGGTGCCTGCCGC
Organism: Mustela nivalis; assembly: GCF_964662115.1. NCBI lineage: Eukaryota > Metazoa > Chordata > Mammalia > Carnivora > Mustelidae > Mustela > Mustela nivalis. The sequence goes on along the minus strand of NC_139027.1, from coordinate 34,405,834 downwards.
CAGGCGTGGCAAGCTGACTACAACTCCCAGAGGGCAGCACGGCCGCAGCCGCGGGCACCCGAGTTCCCAGGACAACCCAGGCCCTCCGGCGGAAGCAGCGGGATCCGCGGGCCGTCTGAGGCTGTAGTGGGCGTCGCGGGCTTTTGCGCCGTGGAACTCGCGGTCGGCGCGACCACCTCTGCCCACCTCCTCAACACACTCCTCTGGGCCGCCATGAAGGACTCGCTGGTGCTGCTGGCTCGTGTCCCGGCGCATCCGGACTCCCGCTGCTGGTTCTTGGCCTGGAACCCTGCGGGAACCCTCCTGGCGTCGTGCGGTGGTGACCGTAGAGTCCGCATCTGGGGCACGGAAGGTCAGTCCTGGCCTCGCTGGACGACTCCTGCTGCAGAGGGTTCAGCTTGCGCATAGTGTGGGTGCCGGGTTCAGGGAGTGCGCAACCTTTGGGGCAAGCCGACCCGCAGTGAGGTTACAGGCCTGGGGGAAGGAGGGACAAGCCATCTTCAAGTTAGACGTTTTCCACTCTAGGAAAGACTTTTTGGGTGAAGGAGTCGTCAAGTATTGGAAGCAAAAACATCCATAGGCTGGAAGTATTGAGGGAATTGTGAGTTGCTGAGGCCGGAAAAGGAGAGAAGGGTGTTAGGAATGTAGTCCCCAGAGCAATTTACAACAGGATGTTAAGTTTAAATTTTATTCTGAGGGAATTTGGGAACCGTTGACAGTTTTAAATCAGAAGAGGGACTCCTCTGATTTTAGATTCCTGCAGAGGAAGTAGTTAGTTACAGCTCTCTGAAAGCCTGTATTGTTTTTTTTTTTTTTTAAGATTTTATTTATTTATTTGACAGGCAGAGATCACAAGTAGGCAGAGAGGCAGGCAGAGAGAGAAAGAGAGAGGTGGAAGCAGGCTCCCTGCTGAGCAAAGATCCCTAGGCAGGGCTCAATCCTCTGGAATCATGACCCTGGGATCATGACCTAGGCCAAAGGCAGAGACTTTAACCCACTGTGCCACCCAGGTGCCCCTGAAAGCCTGTTGTTAAATACACCAATTAAGCCCAGCTTAGGTAAGCCCAGTTTGGCTCTGGCTCTGGTTACAGTACTAACCCCCATTATCCAACTGCATTGATAGTGCTTCTGCACCTTCTTGTGCACCCAGCTCTAGAGCTTGACCTGTCATTTGCTTTTAGGTGAGAGCTGGATCTGCAAATCTGTCCTTTCTGAAGGCCACCAGCGCACTGTGCGGAAGGTGGCCTGGTCTCCCTGTGGCAATTACCTGGCCTCCGCCAGTTTTGATGCTACCACTTGCATTTGGAAAAAGAACCAGGATGACTTTGAGGTAACCAGGCTGGATGGGAGCAGGATTGTTGTCCTTTTGCTCCCCATGGCTGGTTCAGGAACCTGAGCCAACCTGGGCTAGCTTGGCTGTACCTATGAAAAGAACACTGGAGGTCTTAGTTGCTTGATTCTTGTTTTTCTTCTATTTTCGCAGTGTGTAACTACTCTGGAGGGCCATGAAAATGAGGTCAAGTCAGTGGCCTGGGCCCCTTCTGGCAACCTCCTTGCTACCTGCAGCCGAGATAAGAGTGTGTGGGTCTGGGAAGGTGAGTCTAGATCCTTCCAGATGTGGTTGGGAGCTAGTGAACAGACATCCCCCTCTGTGTCCCTGATAGGAGTCAGCTCATGGGCTCTTTTCTTTTTCCCTCCCACAGTTGATGAAGAAGATGAGTATGAATGTGTCAGTGTCCTCAACTCTCATACACAGGATGTCAAACATGTGGTTTGGCATCCAAGCCAGGAGGTAAGAGTGAGGTGGAGTTTCTTGGTGGGAAGGGATTTTGGTGTGGAGGGCTGCACCCAGCCTTCCTCTGCTCTTCAACCTCCACCTGTGGATCTCTATCTGAGACTGAAAGACTTTATTAATCCCTTTCTAGAGACAGAGTGCTGGGACTGTCCTAGCTGGGAGAGGTCTTGGAACTCTAGGCACTTCCTGAACCATATAAACAAGTGCTGTGTTTCCCCCCCCTTCCCCTCAGCTGTTAGCCTCTGCCAGCTATGATGACACAGTGAAGCTGTACCGGGAGGAAGAAGATGATTGGGTATGCTATGCCACCCTTGAAGGCCATGAATCCACTGTGTGGAGCTTAGCCTTTGACCCCAGTGGCCAGCGCTTGGCATCTTGCAGTGACGACCGTACTGTGCGTATCTGGCGCCAGTATCTACCGGACAATGAGCAAGGTGAGGGGCCAGTAAGAAAGCTAAAGGAGACACCTGTCTCCTGAGGTTTACAGTGTACTAAGGGTCTAAGACACATAGGTGAATCACAGCAAATTGGAGTAGAGAGGAACATGTGGCACGAGAGGGCTCCCAAGTGAGTCCTGGCAGAGTCAGGGAAGGCTGTGTGGAAGAGGAACCATTTCATCTGAACTGGAAAATGTGTGTAAGATTTTAACACAAGAAGAATTTAATAAGAGAAGAGATTTCTGGTTGAGAACAGAGCAGCATGAGCAAAGGCATTGAAGGTGCAAAAGCCTAGATTTACATCAGGCACTGTGATTCCTTTAGATGGAGCATAGGGCAAAAAGGATTTGGGGAGTGATAGGGTGAGTCGGGTGGCTGGTTGGGCTGGTTGGTGGCCTTAAAAGGCAGGCTAACTGGTCAGACTTAGTCTGCAGCAGAAAGTTTTTAAAGAACAGGATCTTTCCTTCTCAGAATTCTGCTGTAAAAATCCCTGTCTGGCCACAGTATGTAAGGCAGATCAGTAAGGATAGGGACAGAGGAACAAAAATGAGGCCTGGTGACTGAAGGTGGGGGTGAGGGAGGGCAGGTGAGGAGCTCCGCCCCCGAGGTGCCCAGGACACAGACATGTCTTAGGCTCAAGAGAAGTCTGTCGTGCAGGGGTGGCATGCAGCGGCTCTGACCCCAGCTGGAAATGTATCTGCACTTTGTCAGGCTTCCACTCCAGGACCATTTACGACGTTGCTTGGTAAGACCTCCATCCCCACACCCACCCATTTGGAGAGATTTTAGAGAGGACAAAAAACCCCATGCTTCTCTCTACCACCTCTGGGAGTACGTGGACAGGGAGCAGCTACCCTCATTTCTTCCAATCCAATAGACTGTCTACCATGCTGGCCTAGTGCCAGCTGGCCTGAGGTTCATAGGAGACCCAGGCCTATAGCCTGGCCTATAGCTACTTTTAAGTTGACAAGCTGTGAGGTCAGCACTAGCCTTGTGTTGGCGGGGGGTGGGGGTGGGTAATCACACAGCCTTATATATCCAGAAAGATTTATTCATTTATTCTTGAAATTAAGCTTATATTATATATTAAGCTTATATAAGCTTTTATATTAGCAAACGTTTAGCAATGACAAAGGTGACTTTAGGGGAAGTATGGTAAAATTCAGCAGCCTATTACTATCTCAATAGTTAAGGATGACTTGGTGATAAGGGAAGCTGCTTGTGCTAAGTGACAGAAGTGCAGTTCAGAGTCAAGGAGTTTTGGGGTTGACTGGGGAGATCTAACCTAGATGGCAGCCCTTGAAGAATGAGGAGGTGATATTTGTGTTAGGGAAGCTCTTCAATAATAGACTTTAAGTGGAGGCTTGCAGTTTGGGAAGAGCTGCGGGAAGACTGTAATGTCTTCTGCCTAATCTGCCAGGTTAGGGAGGGAGGAGCCACCTGCATACTCACCGGTGCACATGTTCCTCCCAGGTGTCAGCTGACAGGGGCCCTGGCTACGGCTTGTGGCGATGATGCCATCCGTGTGTTCGAGGAGGATCCCAGCTCAGATCCACAGCAGCCCACCTTCTCCTTGACAGCCCACTTGCCTCAGGCCCATTCCCAGGATGTCAACTGTGTGGCCTGGAACCCTAAGGAGCAGGGACTTCTGGCCTCCTGCAGCGATGACGGGGAGGTGGCCTTCTGGAAGTATCAACGACCAGAAGGCATCTGAGCCACCCTGACTTTGGACAGAATCATAGTTCCCCAGAAAATGTCCTAAGACTTTCCCAGCCCTAAGATGAGCTGGAGGAGGACCCTTGACCTTCACCTAACTTGGCTCTCTTCCATTCAGACTTGGGGAGAAGTGCAGAGTCACAGAACCACTCACTCATCCCCTCTGACATGGGGCCCTTGGTAAAGAGCTATAGAACAGCAGTGGGCTGTGGTTATGCCACAGGTTTTGCTTGCTTGAGGGCCCAGTGTTCAGTTTTGGGGGGTGAATAAAGTATTTATAATCACCCTACCTCTGTGTAGAAGGGGTACATCTTAGGGTTTTCAGAAATTGGAAGCTTTATAGAAATAGGTCATCTGAATCCCAAGTCCTATTTCATAAGGACATTCACAACTTAAAAGAATTCCATGGTGAGTCCTTTTCTGAAATAGGTCCTGCCTTCCTGGTTTCTGGGTAAATTCTTACATTTAAGACATTCAGTCAGTATTAGAAGGAAATTTTTTTAATGTAGGCTGGCTTAGAGTGAGACATGCTTCTGCTTTCCCTTAGAAACTCGTGTATCTTCTGTGCCAGCCATTATGCTGTGGTGGCAACTGAAAATGCTGAAAAATAAATCCGGAAGGGTGTGAACCCTAAAAGAGTTATTATTGGCTACAGGCATACATTCTCATTGAAGCTGAAAATCAGTTCTTGGGGGGGAGGGGAATCTGAGAGACCATCATTTGTGGCTCTCTAATGAACCTCCAGTATTAAATTTTCATGGTGGGGGTGAATAGAAAAAAGGCATCTAATAAGGCTCATTTAGGGGGATGATAATGAAGAATGGTAGAGAATCAGTCTTTAAGCTATCACTTCAACCTCATTCACGTTGTCTTCTGGAAGTCACTTCCATAATGGGTTTGGACTTGAGGACCTCCCCAAAGCTATAGCCTTCACCTGATTTTTTTTCCACTGAGATCACTCACGACCTTAGATTTTGAAAAGAGAGCTGAGGACAGTGTCTAGTGCAATGGCTGTCAGTGTGTGGTCCTGAGAGCCAGGAGTCAAAGCAGTGGCACACCACTCTAGTGGCCAGTCATCACTGACTTGTCTTCACAGTACAAACAGTGGCAAACTCATTTAGAAATGTCGGTTAAAAATTGCATTAAATCTTGACCCTCAAGAACACAGCTAACGTGCCGACAGTAGGAAGCAGGATAAAGCCCTTCTGCCGAACTCTGAAGTAAGGCTGTCTCCACGAAAAGCCATTGTGCAAGCTTAACTGTCTTCCTGGCCCCTTCTTGAAGAAACTAGCAAATTCTGTTAGGTGAACTTGGCTTATCTGGCAGACATTTTTCTGGGAAATGGATGGAGTAAGCCTTTTACTTCAAGGGAAACTGGTGGTATTGCCAATGAAAAAAACAAAGCTCTCAAGAAAAAAATTAGTTTTTGAAAAGCTATATTGCCACCTTGAGCCTGACATCTTCCCAACGCTTAAGACTCTTCTGATGAGATTGGTGGTATCAACAGAGGTGATCTATATGACCAAATGTGTCATTTGGAAGATCTGCCTAAATCAATGAACGAGCATTTTCCACACGACTAATGTGTGGCATTACAAAATCTTTCATGATTAAGAAATTCATTCAAAGTGTAAGACCAAATAAATAAAATCTTTTTAAAAAGTGGGGTGGGGGCCAGGTGAGTGATTCAGTAGGTTAAGCATCTGTTTTCTGCTCAGGCCCTGATCCCAGGGTCCTAGGATGGAGCCCCGAATTGCACTTGTTCAGCATGGAGCCTGCTTCTCCCTCTCCTGTCCCTACCCCTCCCTGTACTCTTTCTTTCAAATAAATAAAATCATAAACAAAAGTTGTAAAAACCAGTGAGATATTTTTGTTAAGATCTATTTTAGAGAGCAAGAGTGGAAATGACAGAATCTAAAGCAGAGCCCAGTGTGGAGCTCTACCTCATGACCCTGAGCTTACACCAAGTCAGATGCCTGAGTGACTGCACTACCCAAGCACCCCAAGACCAGTAGTTTTTTTTTTTTTTTTTTTTTTTAAAGATTTTATTTATTTATTTGAGAGACAGAGATCACAAGTAGGCAGAGGCAGGCAGAGAGAGAGAGAGGAGGAAGCAGGCTCCCCGCTGAGCAGAGAGCCCCATGCGGGACTCGATCCCGGGACCTGGGATCATGACCTGAGCCGAAGGCAGCGGCTTAACCCGCTGAGCCACCCAGGCTCCCTAAGACCAGTAGTTTTAACTGAGGCTTATTTGATGAGGTTTTAGATTCCTCAATGCCTTTAAAAAACTACCACTTGCAGGGTCTCAGTGTAGTATCAAATAGATAATCACCTGAAGAGGCTTTAATAACCCTTTTGTGGGGGTGTCTGCCTTTGGCTCCAATCATGATCCCAGGATCCTGGGATCAAGCCCCGTGTTGGGCTCTCTGCTCAACGGGGAGCCTGCTTCTCCCTCTCCCTCTGACTACCACTCTGCCTACTTGTGCTGTCAAATAAATAAATAAAAATCTCAAAATAAAAAAAGCCCTTTTCTGACATCATATCTGGGTAAAGACAGTTCTACTTCATTTCACTTCAAAAACAATACGCAAAATTATAGAAACAGCTATGAAGATGTCTTCCATTAGAGTAGACCTGATCTAATGAGATTTGTAAAAATGTAAAATGCAGTCTTCTCCCTGGATTTGTTTTAGAAGGTATTTTTCATAAAACAACAACAAAAAACAAACCAAAAAAAATCTAAGTTACTGGAGCCCCTGGGTGGCTCAGTTGGTTAAGCATCTGCCTTCAGCTCAGGTCATGATCCCAGGGTCCTGGGATCAAGCCCCTATTGGGCTTCTGTGGGGAAGCTGGCTTCTCTCTCTCAAATGAATAAACAAAATCTTTTTTAAAAATGATTTTAAAATGCATTTTTTTGTTTTAATCCTCAATATAGTAAACATCAGCAGATATAACCAAGATGATAAGGTATCTTTGGGGTTCTTAACTTTTTGTCATGTAAAGGTGTCCTGAGGTCCTATTACTTGAAAACTGCTGACCTAGAGAAACTACGCTTGAAAATTACCTCCTGATTTTATGCACATTTATTCCTAAATAACAGAAGGCAAGAATTTGAAGAGCAAAATTTGTAAATCTAGACCAGAAAACTGGTTACCAAGACTGGGCCACACCCAGCTGGTGCATTTTAATACTGTTTCTTGTACTACCTTCTTAAGGGAGGGGACACTACAGATCTTGAGACTCAAGTTCTGTGTTAGTTCCTATAGTCGTGCTGATACCTGGGTAACAACAGAGGTGGGAGACAAGGGCATAAACCTGACAGCTATCTAACGTTGTTCCCTTCTCTGCACTGACTGGAAAGGCTGCAGGTGACAGCCCAACTAAAGAGCAGCCCTGTCCTCTTGAAGTATTCATTAGAAGCAAGTTCAGTGACTAAAAAAAAAATCCAAATGCTTTTGGCCAAGGGCCTTAGGTAGAGGAAGGAAACTTTAATTTGGAAATACTCCAAAGACAAATGGCTTCTCCAAGTTATTTGATGAGATTGTCTGACAAACGGAACTACACAGAAAATGCCTAAAAATGCTGTACATAGTTTCTGCTGGACAGTGACAGGACACCTGTGGACACTGGATCTGAAGTTGAGATGGCAAAGCAGTAAGAGGGCCAAGTAAGAGGCCATGGACAGCACCTGCCCTGGCTGGCCAGATCTCACAACAGACCTGGTCCCCATGGAACTGTACATGTTCCTGATTCAGGTGCAATTCTTCTCTTGTCTTTTTAAGAGTAAGTGCCTCTGGACTCAGTCCGAGTCACTGTCTGTCTCCGCCTCCTTCACGTCCACACTGAATTTGTATTCCTGGTCACATCCCATGTACGCATCGCTCATGAAATACAGGGTGTAGTTGTGGGCACCAGTGGCTGGAGCCACGAAGTCAAGCTTCACCTAGAGTGAGCAGGCAGAAACCAGGGTGAGCACAGACACAGGAGGAAGAACCTCACCCTGACCCCATCTCAGATCAAATGCTGGGGTCAGTGTTAACTCACCTTTGCCTTCTGCTGCAGGGTCAGCCTCTTGATGGAGATGAGGCTATTGGACTTGGCATCACCGATCACCACCCACCAGCCCTCTTCACGTTTCTGCAGTGACCAAAAGCCAAGAATTTCAGCATGTAGAACTTGAGGGCCATGAGACCACGAGAATGGTTATAAAAGTAGGAAAACAAAAACCAGATAGAAAGCTTTCTAAAAATTTCCTCCTGGAGGCGCCTGGGCGGCTCCGTCAGTTAGGTGGCCAACTCTGAATTGCAGCTCCAGTCATGATCTCAGGGTCCTGGGGTCATGACCTCAGGATCCTGGGATTGAGACCATCCGTTGGGCTCCTCACTCAGCAGGGAGTCTGCCTGAGATTCTTTCTGCCCTTCTCCCTCCGTCTCCCCCCACCCACCCCAGCCAGCACACGTGCTCTCTCTAAAATACATAAATAAGGGGCGCCTGGGTGGCTCAGTCGGTTAAGCGTTTGCCTCCCACTCGGGTCATGATCTTAGGGTCCTGGGATCAAACCCCACACTGGCCACCCTGCTCAGCGGGGAGTCTGCTGCTCCCTCTCCCTTTGTACCTCCATCTCCCTCATGCTCATGCTCTCTCAAAATAATAAAATCTTTTTTAAAAAAATAAAATACATAAATCTTTTAAAATGAAATAAAATTTCCCCCTAAAAGACAATTTGGTACAATTAAGATTTCGAAGCTGTCAAAAAGGTCGCTCAAATGAACTCTGTTTTTAAGTAGATGAACTCACTGTTGGTTCTGGCTCATTTCCTTATCTCAAAATACCTTCTCCTGACATTCAATGCTTGCCAATAAATCCAAGATTCCACTATCAGAGATCTAGTCTTTAAGGCCTAACTCCGAGACCCTTTTAGGTTCAAAGCACTTAAGTCAGATAAGCGAAACACGCTGACGCCAAGATGACTCAGTGTCGCTCTCGGCCCGCAAGAACGACCCGCAGACGAGGTGAGTGGCAAGCTTCTTTATTGATAATCACGCCGGGACCCCGGCACTAGTCTAAGACCCCCAGTATATACCCACCGAGTACAAACTATATCCAATAAGAGTACACCACGGCTAACATAACTACCAATCAGAAGGGCTACCTATGACATTATCTGTGTGCATACGGCGCGCTCGTGAGCACCTATGTGACTCCATAGGTTTCCATGGCTCCCCAGATCATGTGCCTCTCCCAGGACTCCTGGTATCCATCAAACGTCACCCGTGAAAGCACTCACATTCCTTAAGTTAATCTATAGTCTTTACTCCTAGGCTCTGCTTGGTACCGGACTCCTTGCATTCCTAGGGTCAATCGGTCACATCCCTCACTCCTCAGGCCTCGCTTAGTACGTGACTCCTTGTTTCTGCTGCATGGCTCCCCACAACTCAGAGCAGGCCATCCCTGTCAGAAAGCCCAAGTATTCTAGTTCAAAGAGCTCTTTCCCCAGAGCCTATTAAACCACTAGTTTATAAAATGAAACATTACATTGCATCTGGTTTCTGCTTTCAGTCTTTAATTATTTTCTCATATTAAGAGATCAGATTTTCTTTCTGGTGGTAAAGAACAAAGTAACCAAATGCAGAGTGAAATGGCAGTGAGAGAGAAGAAATACCAACTAGAAAAGCCCTGATGTCTTTAACAATGACCAGTCACCTGAACTGTCTTCAAGCAAAAAACAACAAAACCACCCATGGCCCCATTCTCGGCCTTGGGGCTCGTCATTACCCTAAATTGCCCTCCCCTTACAACTTACCACTGAACTCTGAACACTAGCTAAATAAAGGTCAAGGCCTCTGGAAGAAACTGCATACTGCTATTCAAAAATGAGAGTCCATGGGGCGCTTGGATGGCTTAGATGGTTGGGTGTCTGCCTTCTACTCAGGCTGTGACCTCTGGGTCCTGGGATTGAGCCCCACGTCAGGCTCCTGACTCAGCAGGGACGTCTGCTTTTCCCTCTACTTCTCACCCCTATTCATGCTCTCTCTCGCTCTCTTGAATGAATAAAAATATATTTTTTTAAAGGGAGTTCATTTGAGGCTCTTTTTGACAGTTTTAAAATCTTAGTTATAACAAACTTTCAGGAGAAAATTTTAGGAAGCTTTCTATCTGGTTTTTACTCCTGTCCAGCTATCAGGACCCACCTGTGGAAAGAGAGGCGCGATCACGGGGCCGGTGACTTCCTCCTCACGCTCCAATTGCACGAGCACCACCACTGGCCCGCCACTGTGGGGAAGAGCAGGGCAGCTCATCAGCACTGCGGCAGGAGGGTCGGGGTGCACCGCCACGCCGAGCCCAGCAGGGACCCCGGGGCAGGGCACGTGGCTGGACCGGACTCACCTGCGGATGCTGTCCTTCTCCACCACCTCGTAAGAAAGCTCAATGTTCGGGTAGCGGTTGCAGAAGCGGGCCACGTCCGCGATCTGGCTATCTGAGAGCTGAAGTAGCGCGTTGCGTTCTTCATCTTCCATCTCCATGATGTCAAAAACGCTCTCCACTCCCTGCAGCGGGGGATCCGGAGGTCAAGGGAGGAGAACACATACTAACAGCAAATGAAACCTGGCTCCATACAGCTGCTAGTTTTACTTCCTGTGCTATCAGATCATCTAAAGATACAGCTTAAGAAAAAACACAGCCTACAACTGCACAGACATCATGCTCTCTAGTATCTTAGTACACAACACCCTCAGAAAAACTCGGAGAAACTCCAACTTCCCCCTATCGTGACTCACCACCCACAAGCCCTTCAACTGCCCCCACCTCCCAGGCCACCTGGCTCAGCCATGCAACGGTCCAGGTCCAGACCCGGCTCACCTTGTCTGTGCAACGTTTAATATGCTCTGAGGTGAAGTGTGGCAGCTGTTTCAGGTAGGAGTCCTTGGACCACATGGCCTGCGTGACCATCTGGGCCAGTTCCATAGCTGCCAGGGCAGGGCTGAGCCACCCATTGCTGGAAAGGACATCCACACAGGCCTGGATGAGCCGGATTGCCTAAATGGGTAGAGGAGCGGAGAAGACAGGCTTGGTACGGCTCCTTCGCAGGCCAGCCCAGGCCCCTCCACTCCACACCCGTACCTGCACCCACCCCTACCTTGCTGAGGATCTCCTCTGTATCCGACTGCAGCTCGGCACTCAGCTGCATGCGGGACAGGTGAGCTTGCAGGAGCAGGTTGGTCTTAACGTGCGGGTCATTGAACTTCGGGTTATTCAGCTTGTGGGGGACCTTCTGAGCCAACTGGAAGGTGAAGAAAAACAGCTAGTGATGAACACATGACCCTGCCCAAGGACAGCTTTCTGGCCCGGTGTACCACCTGCCCAAGCTCACAACCCTTCAATAACAGAGAAGTGGGGGGGGGCGCCTGGGTGGCTCAGTGGGTTAAGCCTCTGCCTTTAGCTCAGGTCTCATCTCAGGGTCCTGGGATCGAGCCCTACAATGGGCTCTCTGCTCAGCACGAGCCTGCTTCCCACCCAACCGCCTCTCTGCCTGCTTGTGATCTGTCAAATAAATAAATAAAATCTTTAAAAACAAAACAAATAAAAAGAGAAATGTGGGTGATGGACATGTTGGAATTTTCTGGTGGTGACAAGGACACCATATACCCTGGGCACAGAGGCCAAGTGTCAATTCCAACGACATTGTCCTGAATCCAAGATGTTCTCACCTGCCGCAGGAGGTTATCTTCATGGTGCCGAATAGGAATGTTCTCATACTCTGCCGCATTGGAGATGATCTCAATAAGCCCTCGCACCTTGGTTTTGGCATTCAGGGACATGCTGAAGAGCTCTGACAGCCAAGGATGCACAGAAAGGGGAGGAGTCAGAAAAGAGGCTACCCTACCCCTGGCACTACCCTATAATCCATCCCTCCAATGAGCACACAGGGCACTCGAAGCCCCAGGCTTGCTCATCCCAGTGGGCTACAGGCCCCTGCAAGGGACTTCTTTGCCCCGGACTCCATGGACAGCAGCCCCTGCCAGCCCCTCACCAATGGTGGTATAGTTGATGTAATAGTAAGCAGCGATCATGCCCAGGTTCAGGGGTGCCACATCCATCTCGTCCTCAATGCTGATACACTTGGACTGCTCAAGGTCACTCAGGGTCTGCTCTACAAGCTCGGACAAGTGGTCAGACAGGTGACGATGGGAGATGCCTGTGAAGGTGAGAGAAGCAGGGAGTCACCAGGAGATGGCCAGCAAGGGCTGGGAGAAGCACAAAAGGACACTGTGCCTCCCCCCGAGTCCACTGACCCTGCAGGTTGTAGTAATTGGGGTTCTGGGTCATGCGACGGTATAGAAATGTCCAGGTCAGGTAGTCCACGGCGTCCTGCTTGTTCTCTATGGTCTTGGTGACAATCTCGGCATTGAAGTGGTCATGCATACAGTGGTCCAGGTGTGACTCCACTGGTAATGGTTCATATAAGAACTTTTTGAAGAAATCCTGTGGATTAGAAAAGGAAAGATAGTAATGAAGTGTCAGTGACATCAAGGTCACAAAGGAGGGCCGAGGGCAAATCGACAGGGAATAGCCTTTGTGTGACAGACACAGCTAATTCAACAATGGAAGAAATCACTACACCGACAGGGTGAACTAGGTCTGCACCTGGCACGTCGGGTGTGCACTCGGAATGGTGGGTGTGGGCGCCTATTCCCACCCGCATCCCTGGTTAGCCTTAAAATGGGAACAGGGATCAAGCGAGTCATGCAGGCCTAATAGTACACGAAGAACCAGCCAGAAAGTAAAGACCTCAACATGTGGAGTCAACAGCAGCAGCAAAAACAAAGGGCTACAAGATTCCATGTGGCTAAGAGGCTTACTACAAAAGTATTGTGGAAAATAAAAGAAACAGAAGTTGACAGGAAAGAATGTAAACGAGGAAAGACACCTATTCAAGAACCTACTCTGAGGCCCAGGATCTCAAGAGGCTGCCCGATCTCACAGGACTGACCTTTTTGGAGCCCTGGCACATGATAACACAGCGCCCCTCGTCATCCTGCAAAGGGCGGTTGGCGTGCCCCACCATCTGAAGCACGTCGTAGATGGGGTAATCCACATACCTGGCAAGAGGAGAGAGGAAAGGCAACAACAGTATGTCAACACGGAGACCACACGCAGGGGACTCTGGCTCCCTCGATGTCAAAGAATAAGTGCGACAGTAGCAAATTACAACTAATCCCTGTGGTTAGGATGACCTGTGCTCAGGTCCTAGTGTCACTTATTTGTCTCTAGGTCATTGCTGTTTTCCAGTGTGAGAGTTCGGACTTCGCTGTTCATGGTCCCTGAACCAAAGCTACAAACCCAGCAATTGCCAAAAGCGAGTAACTCCCTAATAAAGGATCAAATATTAAGTCAAGCTTTCAAACAGCTGCATGCCATGAGTCAGTAAGTCACCTGACTAAAATCTAAACCTAGAAGGAATTTTAGACATTAAGATAAACTATAAACAACATTCACTTCATGAAAAAAAAATCTACATTTTGAGAATAAAGTATTAAGAATTAAATCATTCAGGGAGCCTGGGTGGCTCAGTGGGTTGAACCGCTGCCTTCGGCTCAGGTCATGATCTCAGCGTCCTGGGATCGAGTCCCGCATCAGGCTCTCTGCTTGGCAGGGAGCCTGCTTCCCTCTCTCTCTCTCTGCCTGCCTCTCCATCTACTTGTGATTTCTCTCTGTCAAATAAATAAATAAAATCTAAAAAAAAAAAAGAATTAAATCATTCAAACTTCTTCTAAGAAAAACCAAACCTTTGCCTTCTTGTAAGGCATGTGACTTGAACCATGTCACTTTCCCAAGCTAGTCTCTAGCTCGAACTCCATTTCTCCAACTTGCTGAAATACAACAGATGCACAATAGAACCAAAAGTGAGCATAGGCCCTGAGACTAAAAACTCTGGGACGCCTGGCTATGGGGGAATCTCTGCTGTTTATCTTCCTAACCCATTTCCTTCCTAAGCCCTGGATCTGCAGCTATTATGTTCCCTTCAGGAGGAAGGTTCCCATTAACAGAGCATGGCGAGACTCACGCGTGGATCTTGCCATTGTAGTACTGGGTGTCCATGATGATCACCAGGTGGGCGGCCACATTCATGCCCCAGCAGAGACTCCGAGAAGCTACCACCACCTGGATGGCCCCTGAGGCAGAGGGGAGAAGATGCTTGAGTGCAGGGCTCCCTGGGGGGCTTCGTCTCCTGCGCAGGTAAGGGCTTCTCCTGTGCTTCGTTTCAGAACTCACAGCAAAGCTGGCCAGGAAGGAGCCCTAATAATAACTAAGGGCTGACACAATCCTCCAAGAGGTGGCCCATGCTGCTGTTGCCTAGCTCAGAAGACCAGCCTACAGGAAACAGGGTCATCCTGGAAAGGAATCCCAAACCCAGGGAAAGTGAGGCCTAGCCATCTGCCTGACACACTGGCCTTGCTGACTGGAAAGGGTTAACGCCACCTCAGTCATGGGCTGGCTTTGTACGTGGAAGCAATGCTGAGCCGTGAGTGACAGGATGAAGAACCAGAGAGTGCCACTGACTGTGGCAGGAGCATCTCCACTGCAGCTCCACCGAAGAGTGTCAGAGTGAGAACGCTCTGCGTGACATGCCACAAGTCAGCAAGGGACAGCAGTACCCAGACCACACCAGAGGAGACTCATGTTCTAGCATTTACTACACCTCTAAGGTCTAACAGCCTTGGCGAGTGTGGTATCCATGGAAAACCAGGTCTACTGGTCAAAGGTCCTGTTCTAGAAAAGCCGGTTCTTAAGTAATACCACCTTTTGTGCCTGCCTGTTTTCTCATCTAGCATGTAGGCACGATATTCTACCCATATCACAAGACCCCGGAGACAATCGAATGAGATAATAGATAAAAGAATCAGAAAAGTATTTTGAAGGTGATTAGCGTGCTCAAAGTATCACCTGCATTGAAAAGGTAGGTGCCCACAGCCTGTGATACACCCTTAGAACCTCCCTCTGGGCCGCAAGACTTTTTCTCACCTGAGCTGAATAGCTGTTCCACCAGGCGTCGCTCCATGGGGCTGAGCCCCTCATGCAGGTAGCCCACGCCATTTAACAGTGTTTCCTTGAGCGTGCTGTCACTTAGCTTCTCCAGGTATGGGATCAGATCCTTCTCAGTGCAGTGCAAGAACCTAGGGGGCATGGGCACGGATTCAGCTCAGAGCGCTTCCAGTCCCTGGCAAGACCCTTCCAACCGTGCTGCTGGCCAGCCCCTAGTCTGACGGGGGCTAACCGCCACCCTCAGCAACAGATTGCCCTTCAGGGTGAGCCCACCACAGTGGCCCAACTCCCCCCACCCCACCTCTGCCGCTGGATATCTGCGGCACATGTGGTGAGGATGTCGATGGCAGTGAGGCGGGTCTGCTTTCGGGACGGAACAAAAACAATGACCGGCTTCTTGGGAGAGTGCTTGGTGATGGCATGGTACACGGGCTTGGCCATGGACAGCAGGCGAGTTTGTGTGTGGCTGATGTTGAAGCCCTGGAGACCGAAGGAAACAAGAGAGA
Source organism: Mustela nivalis (assembly GCF_964662115.1). NCBI lineage: Eukaryota > Metazoa > Chordata > Mammalia > Carnivora > Mustelidae > Mustela > Mustela nivalis. The sequence continues at coordinate 34,390,334 of NC_139027.1, read as the reverse complement.
AGTCGGAGCCGGTTCTCTGACTCGAGGTCACGGGGGAGTGGGGAGAGCAGGGAGGACAGGGAGGCGGGGAGGGCAGACCCTACCTGGATGTGCAGCTCCAAGGGCACCGGGCGCACATTCGGGTGGAAGTTGAAAGTGGAGGTGGCACTGCACCCCAGCCAGTGGGCCACGTCCTTAGCATTCGAGAGCGAGGAGCTAAGTGCCACAATGCGAATGGGCCGCTCAATCTGGGAGGAGATGTAGCGCATCCGGGAGCAGATCACTTCTAAGACAGGCTGGGACACAGAGAGGGAGTCACTACAGGCCCAGGCTCCCTGTCCCCAGCCTTTCCGTACAGCCCAACCACCACGAAATGATCGCCTATCTCCTCCTTCTAATCTGGACGGCTCCTACCTTTGGTTCCACCTCCTCTGTGGCACCCATTCTCCACTAAGCTATGCTATTTTCCCAGAGTACTACCAAAAAAGTTCCACACTGTCCCTCTGGAATGAAGTGACAAGCAGAATCTTCTTGGTAGAAGCACCTAGTCTCTTGCCTCAGACCCAAAGGTAAGTCCCAATGCCAAGGCCACTCAGCCCATCACAACCACTCTCCTGTGCTTTAAGGTCAAGCCGTACCCCATTCTCGCCCCCGATAAGGTGGACTTCATCCACCACAAAGAGGTTGATGTTCTGGACGTTCTTGCGCTGCTTCCACCGCCGGGAGAGTATGTCCCACTTCTCTGGGGTGCTGATGATGATGTTGCCCTTGCCCAAAAGCTTCAGGTCTGTGCTAGTCTCCCCTGTCAGGAGCACCACCTTCTTGTTGAGCCTGTCCTGGAATTTCTCATACCAGTCCATGTAAACCTGGCATGCAAGGAAAGGAAGGGCCGAAAACATCAGGCCGGGCGTCGTTTCGTTTTTTAACGAGAAAAGCCCTACAAGCCAAACAGACTTGATCTGTGCATCTCAAATTACTTTGTAAGCCCACATCAACCTTGAAGGGATGGCAGTGTCTTCATTCGGTACACACACCAAGGACATCGACAAAAGAGAGCAGAGTCTTGCCACAACTGACCCTGCAAATTTCAAGGAATTCTGATCTGGGCTCAGAAGAAAGCAGCTTCCGGGCAAGCGCACCAGGGACACACCACCACACCACGCACCTGCTCCGCCAGAGCCTCCATGGGCGTGATGTAGACACAGCGCCCCTCCGAGTTCTGCAGCAGCATCCGCAGGATGGCAAACTCTGCACAGATGGTCTTCCCGCTGCCCGTGGGGGCCCCCACAAACACGTTATCGTCACTGTTGTACACGGTGTTGAACACTGGAGGCCAGCAGAGCAGCGGGGAGAACATGGGAGAATAGGAGATACTCAGACCGCTCCTCAGAACAGAGGCCACCAGAAGAAACTCAGCCAGCCAGCCCGCCCTCAGGTGCCACCATGGGGGCTGCCATCGGAGCCTCTACCTGCAGTCAGCCTACCACATCCCGCCCCCCTTCCCCTCACACGCAGGTAGCACGGGAAGAGCACGGACCAAGAGTCTGGGCAGCATGGAGATTTGCAGGATGGCATAACCCTGTGCTTGTCTGCCAGTCCTCTCAGGGCCCAGGACTCAGAACAGAAAGGAACTGGCTGCTTTTCTCTGCCCCTCCAACACTCTCCTCTAGTCCCTGGAAACAGTCTACTAAAGAACAAGGCAAAGCCTACATCCCAGCATTAAGGCTGGTTAAAGTCCAAGTTCTGTTTATCAGGTGGTTCAGCGGAGGGGCCTCTCCCTGCCGAGTTTCCTCATCTGCACAACAGGTACAAACAGTATTGTCACTGACAGAAAATCCCTCATGGGATCGGTAGGAGGCAGGGAGAAGAAAACACCCAGATGTACTCAGCCAAAAGGACTTAGGAAACGGCACGCTCTGTGACCATGGCTGTTGTCAAAAACAATGAGGGGAAGGAGGCTTCCGTCAATGCTGCACACATGGACCCAGCTGCCTGAGAAACAACAGTGCACCACAGGAGGCCTTGTTCTACAGACTCTCCCCAGTGACACGTGCAGAAAAGCAAAGGAAATCCAGCTGTGACCAAGGACTGAGAAGGGAAAAAGCCCCGGGGTGCTCCCGCGGTTGGCTCTGCTGAGCTCCATCTCCCTGAGCACCCTCCTGCCCTTCCTGCCAAAGAACAGTCTCTAGGGGACCTTAAAAGGCTCCCAAAGGAAATGACCTCCTGGGGATGGAAACGCCTACCTTGGGTCTGGATGGGGTTGAAGAAAGGAAATTTATCCTGGTAAAGGCTCTCGAAGGCGCTGTTTCGCAGGGCAGACACAGGCAAGGGCTGCAGGTCTAGAAGCTCGGTTGGAGGTGGGTACTTCTCTGGTAGGATCAGGTGCCGGAAGGAGACAGGCAGCTGGGTCTCACAAGCTGCCACAACAGAAACAGGAAGGGTCACGGGAAGTCCTCCCTTTACTAATGGCCCCTCGGAGCCATTCCAAGCACACTGGAAACCCCAAGGCAACAGCTAGTCAGCAGCTAGCATCGCTCTGACCCCAGAGTCCAGTCCAACAGAAAGGGCAGACAATCTCACAATTCCCCCAGGAGAGCTGCCCCCACGGGAACATGCAGACACACACTCACAGAGCCAGCGGTCAGACACCACTCGGATGAAGTACTGAGGGGGCAGCGGTTCAAAGACAGGCACGAAGAATGTGATGAGGTGCTCGTCCTGGGCATACTTGGCCTTGAGCAGAAAATACTCATGGTGGAGTATCACCTCACTGTCCACATCCTCCACCAGAATCCAGAAGGCCTCTGACGACCCATGAACCTACCAACGCAAGCACAGGTGAGAGAATGTGAGCCCGCGTGGACTCCCGGCTCTAGGCCAGCTCTTCTCAGGAGCGTCTGCAAGCAGGCCCTCCCCGGGCAAGGCCGCACCTTCTCGTCCCACTGGAAGTCAGGCGTGATGGTCAGCTCCACTTTCAGTGTGGAGCGTGTGATAGGCTGCAGGTGCACCGACAACTCCAACTTGGGGAAGAGGTGGACATACTTGTGGATGGTCTTCCCCATCTTTGGCATGCGGATGAGCTCCCCTAGAAGGACAGGAGCTTATGGGGGCTGCAGCCTGCCACACAGGAGCTGCAAACTGGGCCCTGAGGGCGAGGGGCACATTCCACTCTGGGGTGCAGACTCCTCCCCCCACTCTCGGTGCAGCCCAGAGGATTTGAAGGCCTAAGACCAAGAGCTGGCCTTGTTACTTCAGTGGGTGGTGGGAAGTGAACGCAGGACAACAGGGCACCAGACCTTGGAATTGGGAAGGAAGAAGGAGCAGAAAGATGTTGGAGCCATAAAGAAAAAGAGGAGAGCTTCCCACACACCTATCTCATTATGATTCAGGTCATAGAGACGCTCAAAGGGGAAGTTTTTCTTCTCGATCTTCTTCACTACTTCCTCAGGGAGTTTCCGGAACTGGCGCAGAGGACACATGGACTGCCACCTGGCCAGGAAGGAAGGGATTCAGAACTGCACCGGCAACGACACCTGAAAGCCATCACTGCCCGCCCCTTTCCCTCTACCCAGGCTCTACCCAAGGAGGCTTCCCTTTCTCAACTTCCACCCAGTGCAAGTCCCACTTCACTAGTGAAGGCCGGAGAGAGCGTACTCCCAGGCTTCCCCACCACCCCTCAGCCCGGGGACCTTCACTCGCAGTGACCAGCTCCCAACCCCCCGGCCCCTCACATGCGCTTATCGATCATCTTGCAGAGGTTCAGGGTCTTGTCCGTAAGCTGCGCCCAACCCCGGTTCAGGACAATTTCAAAGATGGCGCGCATCAACCGGCCGGCCGACTGGGGAAAGAGAAAGCGCTCCCTCTGGTAAGTCCCCACTCTCCCCAGCCCTAATGAAGCCACCTGACACTTCATTACCTCAAGCTCTGACGCACTTAGGCACACCACTCAGAAACAAAGTCCTCTCGTAATTACTGTTCCCCTTTCGTACAGATGCTTGCTGAACATAAAATAGAAAAATGCAGCTCGAGCTCACCGTACCTCTTAACCTAATGCTCACTGCATGATTTTAAAGCTTCAGATCACTTAGCGCTTAGGGATCTAGCAAGAGCTAGTGACTCGGCCTTAGAAATAAAAACAAAACATAGCTAAGAGTCTTTTTTGCCGTTTCTGCATTTGTATCTGAGCCCAGTGGCCATAGTGTGAAACCATCCTCTGGAGGAAGCAGACACCATGTCTGTGGCTCTCCCCAGGACTCTGATCTCTTAAGGCCCTACCTCTCCCCATGCTCAAGGTCAGTGAAACAGAGTAGCCATAACAGACACACATCAACCAAGGAGCCAACTAGGGCAAAACCTGGCCTCCTTTCCCCCTCACTAGGGTCAGGCCACCTTTCTCCAAGACGCACACTACCAGGGGCTGGAGCTGTTCGGGTCTCTTCTGGCAGCACCGTCTGCTCTCACCTGTGTAACATACACCATGTCCGCCATCAGTGCAAAGCCCTCCAACTTTAGCTGTGAGATGAAGGCTTGGAGCAGCACGTTGATCTGGAAAAAAGCAAGATTGGCCAGAGGGTGACCAGTCATTGACTAGCCCGGTCCAAGAAAGCAAATCACATTTCTATTCTGGAGTACATGCCAGGTTAAAATCTTGCTTCAGAAGCATGAAATAATCATTATTCCACATAAAAAGAACATGTAGAAGAACGCAAAAACTGGGAGAAACTCGAATTAGGAGGTTACACCACCACCTACTCCCTGGCCCGAGCAGGGGAGCAGCCCACCTTCGCACTGGGCTCCTCGATGCTCTCCTTCACAGGGATGGGCACCCTCTCCAGCAATTTTTGCAGCTCCAGCTTCTCCTCCTGCCAAAAGAAGGAAACAGGTCATGGAAAAGCCAGGTGACCACAGAGAGAACCCATCCAGCAACTCGGCAGTGAGTACCAACCACCGGTCCCAACATGCTGTGGGGACTCACCTCTCTCACAGTGATGTTCTTGAACTCTGAGGACAAGGAGAAAACTCTGAAAAGCTCAATCTCACTCAGGGTGGGCTTCAGCAGCTGGTTGTAGGTCTGCACAGTATCATTGGTGATGTAGTAGTGGCTGGCTATGCGGCCCAGTTCTGTCACCTATGAAGGAGGAACATTCAATCCAACAGCGATCACTGACAAGTGGCAACCTCTCATGGTGGACAGTGGGTGCCCCAGGTGCCCACTGGATGAATTCCCAGCAACACAAGAGCCTGGCACACACATGAGGAAAGATGGTACAGTACACTGACCGATGGTGAGCTGATGCCCATACAGAATAGCTAAATTAGCTACCTCGAAGCCAAGTGACAGAAAGGAGGCACCAGCAGATTCTCATATACCATTTTGGAAGTTCCCAGATTCAAAAGTCACGGTCTAACCCCACCTGTTTTTCTACTGTTCCAAGCAACGGGCAATTAGGCAGCATCCAAATCAAGAACGCAATGTGAGAAACTGTCCCCTGGGGCAACTGCTTTTACTGAGACTTTTGCCTCCATCCCTCAGCACACTCACCTGGAAGTTGCCTGTCTTCTTGTCATACTTGACCAGATTGTTCTTATCCAGCATCAAGGCGGCAGTATGAACCAAATCCAGTCGGCGCTGGTCCAGCAGGGGATCCCCCTTGAGGTCATCGTGAGAGATACCATAGAGGGTTGGGGATCGGAGCATCCGGATATACAAGTAGGCATAGCCCAGCCAGTTCACCGCATCCTAAAAGGAGAGACAGCTCGTGGATCTTAGCGTGGAGAACTGATGTCCAAATGAAATGTTCCCGCAGATCACTTGCAAATTAATTCCCAACTATAAAAATGTGTATTATGTCATCTTCTGAAAGTTTTTAACATCCCATTACTAAAGAGACAGAATGCTTTCTGAGATCTCAGTAACAAGGGGAACTGCCTGCCACAGACTTGACAAGCTTTGGAGAGACTGCTTCCATCAAAGACGTGGGGCCCAGGGCTGGAAGACCCTGGGTGCTGGTGGCCCAAAATGTCACAACGGAGACTATCCCACCCTTGGTACCAATTTCTCCCGAGAAAGCAAGAAGCACCAAAAGCAGAGCCCTTCCCTACCTTGGCATTCTGGACGTTCCCCAGCACGATTTCGGCATTAAGCATGTCAGGCAACTTTGAAACCATCTGGCTCTCAATAGGAAGCTGCTGATTGAGTAGGGACAAGTAGTACTGTAGCTCCCCATGAGATGTGATGAGTATGCCTTCGCCCTTGGTGTCATACTGGGGTCTTCCAGCACGTCCCAGCATCTAGGTCAGAAACCAAATCGAGAAGGCTGTGACCACAGAGCTTATGGATCTGTTCCCAGGCTTCTACCTTACAGACGCCCACCTTCCTCCATCTGCCGCCTTTTTGGCCTCCTTGCATTTTATACATGGTAAACTTTTTCCAGTTGAAAATAACCTCAAAGACTCTATACCTGCAGAATGTCCAGTGCCCCTAGTTCTGTCCAGCGCCCCTTCTCTGGACTGTACACCTGGGTGCCTTTGATGATGACTGTATGTGCAGGGAGATTCACACCCCAAGCCAGCGTTGCTGTGGAAACTAAGACCTACAGAAGTAAGGCAAGGTAATAAGGAAAACAGATGTTACCAACAGAGGGTCAGTATCCCCAAGACCTCCAGGAAACCAGCCTCAGAGCTCCTAGCGCGACTGAGGTAGGCCCCACCACTTGTCAGCATAACACTGGAACAAAGGCGGAAGGAGTCCTTAGTTTCTATTCAACCCAGTAACATTTCATGGTTCTAAAGATATTTAACAGGCGAAAGTGTAAGCCAATGTTAACAACTTAAGATTACTAGACAATCAGTAATACACCCTATCCTGAGAGAGAACAAACAAGGTCCTAACTTCATGAGGACCTGCTTGCAGGTATCTGGAGTCACAGAACATGCTTCCTCTGTCATGCTTCTCAGACACTTTCCTAAATCACTCACCTTTCCTCATGCAGTATGTAAAGAGCTAGGAGGGGCGGCACAACACTCAGTCTACTGTACTACCATGACCCCTGACCTGGCTTATCTGAGCCAGAAACAAAGCACCGGGCACAAACGTCTGGCGTTTGACTTTCAGGTCTTCTGAAGCCTGCACTTTGCCCACCCTCACCTGAATGTGTTTATCAGCAAAAAGATCCTCTACAAGTGTCCGGTCAACTCTGGTCATGCCCGCATGATGAATAGCAAAGCCGTATGGCAAAAGATCCTTCAGCTCCAGGTTCTGTGGGACAGAAAAAGAATAGGTGAGGAGGTGAGCCTCGCTGGGAGAACGCTGCAGAGACTGAGCAGATCTCTTCACAGGAGACCCTGCCCCTTAACCTAGTATACAAAACCAGACCCAGCCAACTGACCTTAACCTGTCTGAAACAACAGCCGCACAGTGCAAAGACTGTCTGGACAGCCTTGGATCGAGCCAGTTACCAGGCAGGAAACAGAGAACTGGGCCTGTCTCTCCTCACCTTGCACTGCTCAGCTTCTGTCCGAAGGACTTCTGTGGAGGCTGAGCCCTCTCTCAGAAACAGACCTAGAGTGTCCTTCTCTAGGCACATGTCCCGGATGGCCCTGGCCGTCTTCCCAGTCTCTTTCCGGGAGTGGACAAACACCAGCACCTATGGAAAAATCACTGTTTAAGAGACACAGCTACCACAGTCACTCCTATGGCCCTGAGGCACCAGCAGCAGGAAGCAGAGGTCTAGAAAAGGAGCAATACAGGAACATATACTGATTCAGACGCCAGCAAGCCCCTATGTGAATTAAACTACAAAGGAGCGTGGCAGAGCCCTGTAGCTGGGAAACTAAGCTAACTCTTATGCACTCTACCTTTGAAACCACGTTTAAACATAGTGAGGATGGAAATTCAGGAATCTCAATTACAAATTTTGTGTTCAGGTACCTGACGGGACTGTAAGCCACCTGAGGAATGTGTCTGCAAAGTAACAACTGAAATATTGTATTAAATGATGGGCAATAGCCTCTAAAAAAGGGCCGAGGAACTAAGTCTCAGGATGAGACTAGTACTATTTGGTAGGAAAGTCAGTCAAGTATTAAGCACTAGAAAAGATACGTCTCTTCATTTAAATGCAAATGCTTTTTATGAGACAAAAATCTATACATGACCTGTAGCTTTTCCTTAGTTTGTGTCTTGGTGAACTTGACTAAACTGTGCTCAATTAAAAAATTATAACATCTTTTCCAGTAAAATGCTCTCACTAGTTTTTAATTTTCACCTTTATTCTTACTGTGTTACATTTTTAGTGTCAGCCACCCAAATCTATTGTGGCAGGATCCCTGATAATACAGAGACAGACTGATTATCCACACCTGGGGATTTCTTTTGGGGAGTTCTTAAATTACAAATTCAATTTTTTATAATGGTTACAAGACTATTCAGGTTATCTATTTCATCTAGGCTAAGTTTTGATAGTTGGTATTTTTTGAGGAATTGTCCCATTTCTTCCAGGTTGTCAAAATTTACATGTAAAATTCTTCACGTATTCCTTTAATATCCACTTTTTATCCCATTTTATTCCTAATATTGGTGATCTCTGTTGTGTCTTCTATTTTTGTCAATCTTGCCTAAGTCAAAAATTCAAAAAAACGGAGTTCAACAAGAAACCACAGACAGACCTGATTTTTTCCAGCATGTTCCATGATTTTCTCATAGACTATTTCATTCATGATCTGGAAACGCTTGATAGCTTTCTTCTCTGTGATACCCACATAAGTCTGTTCCAGAGGCACGGGGCGGAAGCTAGAAGTTCAACAGTTAGACAAATGAGGCTTCTGGCATAGAAAACTGAGGAAATAAAACCATTTTCACTGCCCAGGAATGATAACTCCTTTCTGGATTCACACCATGTTAAAACCCAAAAACCTTCTAATACTCAATCCAACAAAGCTCCTTGAAAAAGGGGAAGGGCAGCAGGAAGGTCACCCTGGTTAAACTTCTCCTGCTTTTTCTCATACCTGTTGTCAAAGTAGAAAAGGCCTTTAGCAGGATCAACACGCAGGAAGGTAGCCACATCTTCATAGTTGGGGAGGGTGGCACTAAGACCAATGAGTCGGACATCCTCCTGGGTCATCTCAATGTTTCGAATGGCCCTGGCCACCAAAGCTTCTAAGACAGGACCTCTGTCATCGTGGAGAAGATGGATCTCATCCTAAGATATGGATGAGGGGGCCACAAATTACCTCTAGAACCAGAAAAATGGAGCCCTCTTTCCAGAGAACAGTCCTGTCTTGTAATATGTACCAGATATGCCCAATAAGGAAGAAAAGGGATCCCAGCAAGAGAAACCCAAAGGGTGAGACAACATTCACTAGGAAATACCCCAGGAAATACCATGCTGTGGCCATTGAGCTGTGTTGCTAGTTTAGTGAAACATATGCTTTAATGCAAGAAAATCTGATGCTTTAGGTCAATGAGCTCACAACTTCAAAGATAAAATTTCTTTACAGAAATGAAGCTTCTGCGCGGACAGTATTTCTATCACACAAGGCTTCACCTCTGCACAGTGATCCCTACTACTCTGTACTTGCAAAAGACATCGTGAATCAAAGGATGAGCTCACATAGCCTAATGCAGTGCTGTTTGAATTTCAGCATGCAGCAGGGCATATCACTAAAAAGTAGATCAAGCCCCAGGGGCTCTGCACTGAGATTCTCTCCCTCCCTCTCCCTCTAGCTCTCCTGGCTCACTCTCTCTCTCAATAAATAAATATCTTTAAAAAAAAAATTATATTTTAGTAGGCGTGGAATGGGGCCAGGTACTCTGCCTGTAACAACACTTTGAACTGGGGTACCTGGGTGGCTCAGTGGGTTAAGCCTCTGCCTTCGGCTCAGGTCATGATCTCAGGGTCCTGGGATTGAGCCCCACATTGGGCTCTCTGCTCAGCAGGGAGCCTGCTTCCCCCCCTCCTCTGCCTACTTGTCATCTCCCTCTCTGTCAAATAACAAAATAAAAAACTTTGAACTAGCAAGGCTCAAAAGCAGGGGCTGGCAATCAATATTTTAGGCTTGTGGGCCATAAAATCTCTGCTACAAACAGAGTTGAACCTTGTACAACACAGAGGGTTAGGGTGCCCCCACATAGTCAAGAATCTACTCATAACTTTCATTCCCCCAAAACTGAATTACAAATAGCCTACCCTTTACCAGAAGTTTTACAATAACATACACAGTTGGCTAACATGTACTTCATATGTGTTATATACTACATTCTTACAACAAAGTATGCTAAAAAAGGTACTTAAAAATATAAAGAAAAAACATTTATAATACAATACTGCATTTACCTTTAAAAAATCAATATACAAGTGGACCCATACAGATCAAGCTTGTGTTATTCAAGAGTCCATTATAGTTAACTTGGGTCAATGCAGCAGAAAAGCAGCTGTAAACCCTATGTAAATAAATGGGTACGGCTGTATTCCAAAACCAGGAGCCAGAGTCAGCCAACCCCTGCTCTAGGATACTGAAAATCAACACGCAGGACCTCCTTCCACTCTCCCAGACAACTTACGGAAACTACACTCAGACTCAAAGTCATTTTTGCCTGTGTGCTTCTGTGTATATGGAACACAATCTCCTGACTCCTTCCTCATTCCCTGAGAATGGATTATTCATTTATAAAGCCTTTAATATCCTGGGAAGACACAATCAGTTATGTCTGTTGACATTCATTTCAAAATACTCCAGACATAAAAAACACATGAGGAACAACATGGCAAATACCATGCACATCCTCAGAAATTCTTCAATTAAGTGCAAATTCTCATTTAATGGTAACAGCAATGCTGACAACAGCTGTCACCATACAGGCTAGTGACTGGAAGAAAGCATGGAAGAAATGGTCAGCACTGAAACCCACCTCAGTTGGTTAAGCATCCCACCCTTGATTTCAGCTCAGGTCACGAGCTCAGGTCATGAGATCCAGACCCACGGTGGGCTCTGGGCTCCGTGGGGTGTCTGCGTGAGATTTTCTCTCCCCCACCCCCACCCCTCCCTGCTCACTTGCTCACTCTCTCAAATGAGTAAATAGATCTTTAAAATAAATAAATAAATAAAAATAATCCCAGGAAACCCTCCTTGACCAGGCCTGGTCTCTACATCCCCAAGTACTCCCTGCTCACCAGAATGATGAGCCGCACAAGCTGCGTGTAGGTGCGCTCCCCACCCTTGCGGGTAATGATGTCCCACTTCTCAGGGGTGCAGACGATGATCTGAGTGGCGCTGATCTCCTCCTTGCACAGCTGGTGGTCACCAGTCAGTTCTGCAACAGTGATGCCATAGGTGGCCAGGCGCTAGGTGGAGGAGAGGCACATCAGGCAAAAAAAGGGGGCCTTGCCATCACACTTTGGGAAGTCTGAGAGGGAGGTACTGGAAGGAGGTATCAACCCAGCAGGGAGATATCAAATGAATTAGACTACAAACACTAAAAACATATATCCGAAACAAATCAAGTTCACATTCAGCAAATGAAGCAGTGATGCCCCAGACCCATCCCCAATACCTCTCCACCGCCTTACCTTTCCGAAACTGCCCACCATCTCCTGCACCAGAGACCGCATGGGAGCGATGTAGATGATCTTGAAGTCATCCACGTTGATAGTGCCGTCCATGTTAATGTGCTTCCCTATCTCTCGGAGCATACACATCAGGGCCACGTTGGTTTTACCCGCACCCTAAGGTGGAAGTCAGGGATGAGAAGGTCTGCTCCCCTGCCCTCACTTCCCAGGCTTATCACCAGAACAGATACAGGAGCATGTCGTGGGAATTATATCTGACCATTTAACATCTCTTCCATCAGAGAAGAAAAAAGTTGGGGCAGGCGAGGGAGGTGCTATGGACGGACATGGGTGAAGACAAACGATCTCGCCACAGAAAACAGACGGCACTTCCTGCCAGAGCAGAGCGGTCAGGGCGATGCTTACAGTAGGTGCGCACAGCAGCAGGTTCTCATCTGTCTCCAGCGCAGCACGGTAGAGTTTACTCTGGATCCGATTCAAGGTTTTGAAGCCCTCGAATCCGGCCTGGGCATACTTGGGCAGCTTCTCCACAGGAAGTAGTTGCTAGAAGAGAGAAACGCTATTCACATCCTGCTGGCAGCACCCTGGCGCAGGCTGTTTCAGGGGGATGGCCAGGACCACACCTCCTGGCACTGCCCCCCCATGGCACTCTCTGCTGATGGAGATTCACTACTGTTCCCCAGACTTGAGATCAAAACACGGAGACCCCTGAAGCAGCTTCCACATCACAGATAAACCATCAATGAGACAAGGCCACATTCTGGCCAGTGGTCTAAAATTAAAATCTAAGCTGGAAGGGAGGTGAAAACTGAAGAAAACGGAGAAGAGCAATTCGCTCACTTCTTCTGAACCGAAGGGCTTGGGCTTCAGAGCAGGCACGTGCACCTCCTCATAGCCCTTGCGCTGACGACGGAAGGACCCATCAGGAAGCTGACAACGTTTATTGGCCATGAAGTGGCTCCCCTGGGTAAAAACCAGGTCCTCCAAGTCCAGAACCTGTCGTGGAGCCAGTGCCTAGGAGTATAAAAAACAAAAACACAAAATGAGCGAGGTGAACAAATGCACTTCCCATCCGGAAGCACCTTGGAAATGACCCTGAGACTTACCTCTCCACCCTGGTCCAGATCCATGGTTTCCAAGTCCGTGTCCATCCGGGACTGACGCACTCGCTCTCTCCGGGACCTTTCCTCCTGCAATGGGAAAGGCAAAAGAACAACAATTCATCACCACTGCAGGTTCTGGTCCCCTTCAGTCCCTGCTTAGCGAAGCCTGATTCACAGGTGCTGACCAGTAAGGTCCAAGACAGAAAGACAGTCCTCTACGTTCAGACACTTGCCACAGGGACAACCAGAATGATGAAAGCAAGTGAATAGCTTTAATGCAGATGGGCCTTCGTGGCTCAGTAGGTTAGGCATCTGATTTCAGCTCAGGTCATAATCTAAGGGTCCTGGGATCAAGCCCCATATCAAGATCCCTACTCAGTGGGGAGTCTGTTGTCTCTCTCAATCTGCCCTTCCCTCCACTCATGGGTGTGCACACTCTCCTCTCTCTCAAATGAAAAAATAAAATCTTAAAAAAAAAAAATTTTCCTGTAAAAAAAAATATATATATATAAAAGGACAGTGCATACTGCAAAGATTTCAAAAGTAGATGTTCAACAATTCAGCATCAAGGACTAACACTTGGGGCACCTGGATGGCTCAGTGGGTTAAAGCCTCTGCCTTTGGCTCAGGTCATGATCCCAGGGTCCTGGGATCGAGCCCTGCATCGGACTCTCTGCTCGGGGGGCAGGGAGTCTGCTTCCCCTCCTCTCTCTGCCTGCCTCTCTGCCTACTTGTGATCTCTGTCTGTCAAATAAATTAATAAAATCTTTACAAAAAAAGGGGGGGAAGCGGGGGCTAACCCTAAGGGTAGAAGTGTGGGTTCTGTGTTCAGCCAACATACGGGTTCTATCCCTGCATTTTCAGTAGATACCATGATTTACTGTGTAAACCGTGAAGGGCCCCTGGTGCTGGTGAAGACAACAGGCAGCCGGCTGACTCTTGACCACACCAATGTGAGTGTGTTAATTCTAATTTCTACCAGTGACAAACCTCAAAGAATTCAGAGAAATACTTTACTTCTTCAACCCACCCCCAACTTTTTAAGATTTTATTTGAGAGAGAGGATGCACATAGAACAAGAGAGAGAGAGAGAGAGAGCACGCAAGCAGGGTGGGGGAGAGGGCAGAGGGAAAAGCCGACTCCCCATTGAGTGGCATTCCATCCCAGGACCCCGGGATCATGACCCGAGCCAAAGGCAGGCACTTAATGACTGAGCCACCCTGGCACCCCTCAACATCGCGTTGTAATAGGAATTCAGCTTTACGCTACAATTTTTCTGAGAGAGAGCGTGCATGAGTGAAAGGGGCAGAAGGAGGGAAAGTCCCAAACAGGCGCCACACTCAACTTAGAGCCCGACATGGGTCTCGATCTCAAGGAGGAGCATGACCTGAGAAGAAATCGAGTCAGACACTCAATCAACTGAGAAATCCAGGTACTCCTAAGCTACAATCTTCTAACTGATGCCTCTTTTCCAAAGCAAACACTCTAGCTCGGGAATCAGGCAGATAAACCAACCCAGGTCTTACCCGGATCAGATCCTCCTTTTCAGTCTCGTGGAGCTGGTAGAGGAACTTGGAGAGCTCTGGATCAGCTTCCATCTTTCCCATGATCCTTTCCTTTTCGGCTTCACTCTGTGCACTGGCCAGTAAGGTACAGTATAAAACTGCCAACAGCAAAGGAAGAAAGGGAAGGTGAACAGGAGGGGCTGCGGTAGAAAGCAAGCTAACAAAAACAGGCGCCGAAGCTATGGAAGTTAAGCGTCTCCTTCACACACACACATTACATACGTGCTCCAGAAAGGACCACTGTATACTCACTCATCATCCTGTGCTGTCGCAACACTTTAATAAAATCGAACGTGTTGAAACCAAGGAGCAGAACCAGCTGGTTCTCACACTCCCGATCATCACTGGCCGTCTGCAGAGAGAAGGTAATGCCACTAGTAACAGCGCAGCCATCTGCCTCATCCACTGTCCCATCTGCTGAAACACCTACATGAGCACAAAACAACATCTTGGCCGTACCTTCAAGATCTCCAACACTTCATCTGCCTTCTTCTGTGACACAATGGCATCATCATAGAAGCGACTGAGCTGCCGCTGTAGCCAAAATGCATCAATATCCCGAGGGTGCAAATCCTTCTTCTTGGAACTCATCAGTTCCCCTGAGGCTACAAGCTACGGAAGTAACCGGGTCGTTAGCTCACACCATGTCTCCGTCTGCCCAACTGCTCTCACATAATCCTGCAACAAAATTCCCCTTGCCACCCAGAGCCTACCAGCCGTTTGAGGACTTCCCAGAATTAAAATCAAAAACAAAAAACAAAACCCTGTTATATCGAGTTCAGAAGCATACCAAACTAACATTTCATCAACACATGCCTTTGGGAAGAATGAGTGACTGAAATCTTAATAAAATCAAGACACTGAAAAGTTTATTAAGGGGGCACCTGGGTGGCTCAGTCACTGCGCATCTGCCTTTAGCTCAAGTCATGATCCCAGTATCCTGGGATCAAAGCCCCATATCAGGCTCCCTGCTTGGCAGGAAGCCTGCTTCTCCTTCCCCCACTCCCCACTTGTGTTCCCCCTCTTGCTGTATCTCTGTCAAATATATAAATAAAATTAAAAAAAAAAAAAAAGTTTAATATGGCTCCTATAAAAGGTTACCTTGGTAAGTTAGTATATAACAGGACCTAAGTAGGAGAAACAAACCCTACACCCAGAAATCGCCTAGCCTTGCAGCAAAGGGCAAGGAAGAGCCGTACTTACGTTAGCCGAAAGGGTGCAACGCACCACAGCCTCGTCCCCTTCCATGTCATCATCAGACGCCTCTTCTCGAACCTCTCCGTACACATCTTCATCACCTTCCTACAAAAATAGCCCAACACCAATTCATGATTTGGAGGTGACCCTAACATCACCACAGACCCTCTCCCTTGAGTTCCTTAAAATTAGCTCCATGGCTGGAATAATGGCTCTTGGGGGAAACCAATAGCTTCCCGGAGGCAGGGTCAGCCTTATTCCAGAGTACACGTAACTGAATGATCTCACTACTCTAAGTCCCCTTGGCACGGGTTCACGAGATGCTTCTACCCTCTCTTCTGCCTCTCCCCTTAGGCTGCCACAGTGGCAACCAACTGGATCACGGTCTCTCTCGTATACGCACATTCAATAAATGAAAAAAAAAACAGAGCTATCAACTAACAGGAGAGAAGAACAATAAAGAAACTACGCTTGGGAAAACACACAGTGATCCAGAGATGTGGAGACCACTTAGCTCGCTCTCCACTGTCTTTACTCACACTCTCTCACACTGTAAGTACTCAGTACTTAGCATAGGATCGGGTTACAAAGAGGTACTTAATTAGAAAACATCTGATAAATGAATGAATGCTACAAGTGAAACACTCCCCTGTAGTTTGTTACCACTTTATTTTTAAGTTTTAAGTAACCTGAACCCAATGTGGGGCCCAAACTTAAAACCCTAATATCCAGAGTCACAAGCTCTACTGACTGCACCAGCCAGGCATCCCTAGTTAACTGGATTTTATGATTTTAAATAACAAACAAACCTGGAGCACATGCAACTCTTGATCTCAGGGTTATGAATTCGAGCCCCATGCTGGGTGCAGAGATTACATAAACAGAAACTAACAAAAAAAAAATCCTATCATGGCACCTGGGTAGTGCACAACCAACTCTTGATTTCAGCTCCAGTCATGATCTTGAGGGTCCTGGGATCAAGCACTAGGTCAGGCTCTGCACTCAGCATGGAGTCTGCTTGACATTAACTCTCCCTCTCCCTCTGCCCTCCCACTCATGCTCTCGCTCTTTTTAAAAAAAAATAAATAAATCTTTAAAAAATAATCCTATTAACTACACTGCAGGAAGCAGCTTAGCAGTCATCCACTTCAGGCATCTTATTTAGCAGATGGAGGAGGAACATGCAAAATGACCTGCCTGAGATACAGGGCCAAACTTCAGATCTCATGGCTCCCAGCTGGGGGCTCTTTCCTCTGACTCTCTTGTGCTACCCCTGCTTCTGGTCTTACTCAGTATATGAGATTTTGAGGCCAGCACCTTACCTGAGCCAAACTTGCCCACTGAGAACCATAAAGCAACTCTGAAAATTTTTTCAAGGGTCCCACTTGTACCTATTTAGTTATATTCAAGAATTCTGATGAGCTGGTAAATTTTATCGGTGCTACAACTATTACTTAGACAGCCATGAGTAACAGGCCCTGGGCCAATGTGCATGGTTTAGCAACTGGCAGCAGGACACAATACTGAAAGTGGAAAATTCTCACAGTAAGACTGAAATGGAATAAAACATAGTGGTGTACACCCTTGATGAAGGTATACAATGTACTTTTTGTCTTTTTGCTGATCCACTTGGTTGGTTTTAAAGTATTGTTATGTTTACATTTATAAGCATAAATTTGCTTTATAAATCCCTAAAGATAACCATAGCAAATTTTTAGCAGAATAACATTTATGGGGTGCCTGGGCGGCTCAGTTGTTAAGCGTCTGCCTTCTGCTCAGATCACGATCCCAAGGTCCTGGGATCAAGCCCCGAAACAGGCTCCCTGATCAGCAGGAAACCTGCTTCTCCCTCTCCCAGTCCCCCTGTTTGTTTTCCCTTTCTCGCTATGTCTCTGTCAAATAAATAAATAAAACCTTAAAAAAAAAAAAAAAAAAAGTAGTATTTATGCCCAAAGCTGACACCCATACAAGACCATAAAAATTTATCTGGCTTAGGGCGCCTGGGTGGCTCAGTGGGTTGGGCCGCTGCCTTCGGCTCAGGTCATGATCTCGGGGTCCTGGG
This sequence comes from Mustela nivalis, assembly GCF_964662115.1. Lineage (NCBI taxonomy): Eukaryota > Metazoa > Chordata > Mammalia > Carnivora > Mustelidae > Mustela > Mustela nivalis. The sequence goes on along the minus strand of NC_139027.1, from coordinate 34,372,864 downwards.
ATCGAGTCCCGCATCGGGCTCTCTGCTGGGCAGAGAGCCTGCTTCCCTCTCTCTCTCTCTGCCTGCCTCTCCATCTACTTGTGATTTCTCTCTGTCAAATAAATAAATAAAATCTTTAAAAAAAAAAAAAAAATTTATCTGGCTTAAGCTAGGGAGCTTCTTTACGCCAGAAGTAGTCCCCTCACCTTAACAATATAACCGACAATGGATCGGTTTGCTTTATCACTCACCTCCTCATCAGACTCAAACTGAACATTCACACCATATGTCTCATCAATATTGTCATCTGCAACAATAAGGGATTAGAAAAAAACAATAATAAATTAGTGAAATGAGGCACTAGGGAGCTAATTCCTCCCCAACTACCTGACCTACCCAGCCTCACTACATATCTATGGTCTCAGGACCCAGAGATGAAGACACTTAACATAAGAGAGTCATTCATACTGCCACCACTAAGGCCTTCTCTAACCCACCAACCCTGGACACAGCCTCACACAGCTTGAACCACCTGAGCACACCCCACCCCCACCTCCACATAGGCTCTGCCTACGTTTTCCCCTAGGTTCTATACAAAAGGTCTTAAGACTAAGAAACAGCTGTTACAATCTATGGACTTGGATTCATAGATCACAAGTTCTCAAACACCCAACAAGTTATGGGAACTCAAGGACACATTCAGAGGTTTTAATGATTGAGGCTTGAAAATCAAGTTTAGAGATCAAAAGCAACCACTTAATATGATAAGGACATAAAGAGCTCAGTTACCCATATTCTGGATTTCCTTGTCTCCACCATAGTCTGTGATCTTTTTGCCCAAGTTCACTAGCACATGGTATCTGGTATCATCTGTCTGACCCAACAGCAGGTCTATCTCCTTTCTTCTTTCCTTGTCCCGAAGCTTTTCATTCTTTAGAACAGCTAGAACTTCATCAGCTGCCCCACAAAGGATATCACGTGGCTGGCGGCAAAAAAAAAAAATAATTTAGAACAAGACACAGAACATCCCTGGCCAGCTTTATGTAACAACGGGCTATAAAGACCCACACCTCTTTAAAACCTGAATACATGTTCTGACCATTTTCATTACTATTAATTAAAAAACGCAACAACTGGGGTGCCTGGGTGGCTCAGTAGGTTAAAGCCTCTGCCTTTGGCTCAGGTCATGATCCCAGGGTCCTGGGATTGAGCCCCGCATTGGTCTCTCTGCTCAGCAGGGAGCCTGCTTCCTCTTCTCTCTCTGCCTGCCTCTCTGCCTACTTGTGATCTCCGGCTATCAAATAAATAAATAAATAAAATCTTTAAAACAAAAACAAAAAAACAACGCAATAACTGTAGGAAAACCCATCTGTTTTTAAAAAGATTAGGTAGGTGGATTTTAAAAGATTAGGACCCGCTTCCATAACAGTCTGGCGCCTTTCTCCAGGGGACAGAGATACTGCTCAGTGTTCCTCCAGCCCATCAAACTTTTGGTAATTCTTCATCCTCACCAGAGCCTCTGAGACTTATAAAGACCCTTAATCTAATCCCACATGTATAAGGATCAAGAGCAGGGATTCCGGATAGAGAACACCCAGGCTCATACGGTGGCCCTGCCAAATACTACCTCTGTGATGTGGGAAAATTACCCAACTATTCCTTGCCTCTTATCTCTCATTGATAAAATGGAAAATGAGTATTAATTGCACCTAGTCACAGAGCTAACGTGAGGACTGAAAGCAAGTACAAAAGGTGAATGCTCACTAAATATCAGCGACTTCTACAAACTGCTATGGCCCACACAGAAAAATCCACAGACAAGGTTCTTCTGGTACCTCCCCACTGTGACTCTCTCCCTCTCAAAAAACACAGCTTCACCCTCTGGCTTCCTCACCTGGTCTCCAAGGGCAGCCTGGATGAAGCTGAGCAGCACCTCATAGGTCTCCCGGGTCTCTTTAGTCTTGGGCTTATAGATGATGCCCACCATCTCATCGATGCCCTCAGACAGCAGGGTATAACCCTTCATCTTGTTAATGTCATGTCGGTCCTCATCACGCTTTCTTCGCCTAATGAACACATGATGTTTAACAAGCACAACCTACATCCCAAAAGCAAAACTAAATCAAGCCTACCCTCTTCTCCTCAGCTTCATGGCACACAGGTAATATTTAAAAACATAAATCTGGGGTACCCGGGTGGCTCAGTGGGTTAAGCCTCTGCCTTTGGCTCAGGTCATGATCTTAGGGTCCTGGGACCGAGCCCCGCATGGAGCTCTCTGCTCAGAAGGGTGCCTGCTTTCCCCCTCTCTCTGCCTGCCTCTCGGCCTACTTGTGATATCTATCAGATAAATAAATAAAATCTTTTTTTTAAGATCTTATTTATTTATTTGACAGAGCGATCACAAATAGGCCGAGAGGCAGGCAGAGAGGAAGAAGCAGGCTCCCCACTGAGCAGAGAGCCCGAGCAGAGAGCAGAGGCTTTAACCCACTTTAACCCACTGAGCCACCCAGGTGCCCCAAATAAATAAAATCTTAAAAACAAAACAAAACAAAGAAACCATGAAGAGGGAAGAGGGAGACAGAGACTCCCCACTGAGCAGGGAGCCCAATATGGGACTTGATCCCAGGACCCCAGGATCATGACCCAAGCCAAAGGCAGATGTTCAACCGAGCCACCGAGGTGTCCCTCCACTAGGCCATCTTTATGGGAACACAGTAGTAGCAGGAAGGGAATCCTTTGTTATTCTCTTTAGATGCAATAAACGTTGCAATGAGATAGCCTCCTCATTCATTTGAAAAAGGACCCCTTGTTACTTGGCATGACAACACTATTTAATCGAATTTCGACTTGCCACCTTTCACATACATTTTCTTTTTCCAGCCAGAGAAAGAGGCTCCAAAAGAATCTACTGCCATTGATTCCCAACAAATTGTAACAAACCTGGAAAGGAAGCCATAATCTGCAAAGTGGAGAACCAGTGACGTATTAACTCATTCTAAATATATCTAATCAAGGGGGCCTGGCTGGCTCAGTCGAAAGAGCAAACAACTCGATCCGGGAGTTGTGGGTTCAAGCCCCACGCTGCAGAAATTACTTAAAAATAAAATCTTAAAACAAACAAACCCAAATATAACTAATTAAAACTGGGCCTACCAATATTTTGAGACTTCATCATGGGAGGAAAGAGACAAAGATATCAGGGATTTCAAAATATAAGGATCAAGTAAAGTTCAATGACCATTTCAGTTTTGAAATATAGCCCCCAAAAAGAAAAAAAAAAAAAACACAAAACACAACAAAAACAAAAAAACAACCTGTCTTTCATATTATGGATACTTCAGTATTAGTCCACACCAATGAAAGCAGAAGTGGGCAACATCAGAGGAAAGAAGCAGGGGTGGGAAGTTTATAATGGAAGAAAAAGAGTTAATGAGACAGGGAAAATACCATGGAAAAAAATTAAGATCTCCCTAAGGATCAGAAACATTTATATTAGAAAAAGGTCTAAAAGTTGTTTTCTCAGGGCGCCTGGGTGGCTCAGTTGGTTAAACGTCCGACTTTTGATTTTGGCTCAGGTCATGATCTCAGAGTGGTGGATCATGCCCTGAGTTGGCTATTGCTCAGCAGGGAACGTGTCTGTCCCTCTCCCTCTGCTCCTACCCTTGCTCTGTCTCCTAAATATATAAATAAATAAATAAAATCATTATAAGAGTTGTTTTCTCACTTCAGTACTCATCTTGCACTAAACATTTTGGCAAAAACACTGCTCAAATGCTCAAGAAGAGTTGGATTTTGTATCCCCCCAAAATCATTTTCTTCTTGATACTCACTTGGCTCTTCTTTCCTCCTGCATCTGTGGTTTGGTCCGTTGAGCCTTATCTCCCATCCGGGTGCCCTCCAACTTCCCAACCAGGGACAGCACCTCTCCCGTGGGTTCATCCCGCCGGGTCCGATCAATGAGAGAGCGGTCAGCTTGGAGGACAAGATTCGAGTTCTGAAAAGATCACAATGTTATCCAAGTACTGACAGGAGTAGGGCCACTTCCTGTATCACAGGAATACGACTTGATAATATCAAAATTAGTAAGAACTGCAGCAACTAAGTGCTGATAAGCACTTCCTTAAGATGGAAGAGCGCCACACAACTGCGCACGAGAAAAGAGAGATCAAATCAACTGAACGATCCTGGCTCCTAACACTGCCCGCGATAACCCACACCTGGGAAAAGTGTTGGCACGCTGGGGGTGACACAAAAGGGGCGGGTATGGAGCCGAGGGGACAGGGAACAAACACTCCTAGCAGAGCTCTTAGCCTATCCCTCCCGCCCTAGTCCCTACAGGGGTTATTCATGTCGCCATGTACCCCCACCTTCTCCCGGATCTGATTTCGACTCCGTTTTCGTGGTTCACCTGCAGGCCTTCAGACTAGAACCTCCGCCTCCCGCTCCCCAGTGGGTTTCCTAGCTTGGGTCGTTCCCCGAGCCCACACGCACCGCCTTGTACTCGTACTGCAGGCTACGGGCGGTCACATCCGCCATGGCGGCGGCTGTTCGGGGATCTCAGAGTCCGCTCCCTTCACCGCAAGCTACCAAAACCGTTGCAGCCCGCTCTGCCGCAACAACGCAGGATGGACGCACAGGAGAGGGAAAGAGACGAGCCCCTTCCGCTTCCGGGTCGCACGCCTGAAGCGTGAGTGGGGCGTGTCTCCGGTGAACGTTCAGAGCTGACCCGCGGCCTTCTGGGTGGGGTGGGCGGGGCCGAGGCGCCCAGATCCGCGAATCCGGTCACCCCCGACTCGGGTTCTGGCCACTTCTTGCGACTTCAGGCCCACCGCGGATAGGCTGTCTCCGCGATACTACTTCCCGGAGCCCTCACATCAGAGCGAAACGTCCTCCTGCTTAGCCCCCTCTCCTCGCCCAAGAGCTTTTCTACCTGCTTCTTCCTCACTGGCCACCGTCCCGTGTGAGCTGTGCTGGCGAGGGGTGGCAGTCCGCTCCTTTTCCAGCTGAGGAACCCGAAGCACCCACCCAGCGAGAGATTTAAGAGTGTGTTTGTGGGGGTGGGGGGCGCCTGGGTGGCTCATTGGGTTAAGCCGCTGCCTTTGGCTCAGATCATGATCTCAGGGTCCTGGGATCGAGTCCCGCATCGGGCTCTCTGCTCAGCAGGGAGCCTGCTTCCTCCTCTCTCTCTCTGCCTGCCTCTCTGCCTACTTGTAATCTCTCTCTGTCAAATAAATAAATAAAATCTTTAAAAAAAAAAAAAAAAGAGTGTGTGTGTGGGAATTACTGGTATCCTACTTTGGGTTTCAATTCTGTATTTAACAGTTGAAAGAAAACTCTCACCCGTTCCACCTGAAACCCATACGTGTCAACAAGACCCTCGTTCTGGGCCGGCCCGGGCCCCTATTCGCACCCAAATGTTTGTCTCATTCCTTCACAGAGGCCAAGGCAGCTAGCTGCCCTCTTGGCAGGACCAGCTCCCTGAAGGCAGTGACTTAATTTCCTCCTCAGCATCAGAGTCCCCGGGGCCACGAGGCACCGCTGACTTCCCACCCCGAGTTAACCAACCTGTTCTCGCCTGTGGAATGGCAGCTACGAGCTGAACGTTACCTCACTTAGAGCCTGTTGAAAAAGGAATGAAAGGGGAAATAATAGTAAGCCAAAGGAATGCACACCCTCTATAGCAGTTTCTAGGCCAATTTTGACCTGCAGGGGTATTTTTGGCTGTTGACTCCTTACTTAAAAATTGGGATAGTTCATGAAAAATCTGGACTTTTAGCATTTATGGAGAAATGAGAAAGCTGGCCACATGAGACCCACGCTCCTCCTTGGCCTCCTTGTCCAGTGCTAATCAGCAATTTGCTGTCTTCGAGGATACACATGCTCCTCCCACTGCTCCTGTTTTCTCATACCTGGCTCCTGGAGACATGTAGTTTGCAGCCCTGACCCTATTTTTGTCTACCTGGGCCTTCCAAGGGACAGTCAAGTCCTTGTGGTAGCTCTGCTCCTCAGTGGCTTTGTGACTCTGAGGTCACCTGGTCTCTCGGGGTAAGCATCATTTTGTCATTCTTAAAATTGAGTCAGTATAACTTTCCCCCTGCATGTGTTGTGATTCAATGAGGTATTGTGTTTAAAAGCCCCAATGAATTAATTGCCTGACTCAAGGTGGGGGCTCACTGAAGGTTATTTAAATCTGAATCCTCAAGACTGACTTTTATTTTGTGACCATCCTGTGGCTCACTCACCTGACACAAACATATCTGAAAAATATTTCAGGGATTCTGCTCTGTGTTTCTATAGGAGTGGTATTCATGTTCACAGACAAGCCTGGGCTGTGGGCCTATCTGTGAAACAGAGGAGGAGTGAGGAGTGACTGACTACTCATGGGAACAAGTTTTCTTGCTGGGGTCTTGGTAATGTTTTAGATTATGGGGATAGGTGCACAACTCAATGCATATTAAAAATCATTGAATCATACACCTTTTTAAAAAAAGATTTTATTTATTTGAGAGAGTACAAGCAAGAGACCAAGAGCAGGGGAGAAGTAGAGGCAGACCCCGCTGAGCAGAGAGCCTGATACGGGGCTTGATCTCAGGACCCTGAGATCATGATCTGAGCCAAAGGCAGTCGCTTAACTGACTTAGCCAACCAGGCGCCCCTGAATCATACATTTTAAGTGAAAGAATTGTGTGGTACATAAATTATATCTCGGTGAAGGTGTTTTGTTTTGTTTTGTTTTTTAATTTTAACAGGATTATCCCCAGGAAGCTGAAGGACCCAGACACCCTGACAAGCACGGGCCCTTGGTGGGGGGTGTTCCTTACCAAGTTGGGTTCAACTTTAATTTTCTTCCAGTTTATGTGTGCCCCATTGTGCTGCCTCTGCCCAGAGATTCAGAATTCAATATTCCCTAGTACCATGCCTGGACACAGGGTTACTCAGGCTCCTGGACCCTGCATTCCTGTACCTTAAGACCTGTCATTTCATTTAGTAACCTCTCAAATATGTGCACTAAACTTTGTGAGCACTGTTAGGGACTCAGAGAAAAACAAAATGCAGCTAGAACCTTTGAGAAGTTATAGTCTTGGAGAAATGAAATGTAACAATAACTGCAATTAAAAAGCTGAGTGGGGGTGTCTGGGTGGCTCAGTCAGTTAAGCATCTACCTCTTGGTTTTGGCTCAGGTCAGGATCTCAGGGTTTTGAGATCGATCCCTATGTCAAGCTCCACGCTCAGCAGGGAGTCTACTCAAGATTCTCTCTCTCCCTCTCCCTCTGCACCCCCTCATATCTCTCTCTCTCAAATAAATAAACCCTTTACAAAAAGTTTTAATTAAGGAAAAAAAAAAAAAAAACTGGGGCCCCTGGGTGGCTCAGTCAGTTAAGTCTCTGCCTTCCTTTCAAGTCATGATCCCAAGGTCCTGAGATCAAGCCTGGCATAGGAGCTCTCTGCTCAACAGAGAACCTGCTCCTCCCTTTCTCGCTGCCTGCCGCCCTGCCTGCTTGTGCGTTCTCTCGCTCACTCTGTCAAATAAATAAATAAAATCTTTAAAAAATAAATTAAAAAAGTGAAAGTTACCAAAAAAGAAAAATCCCATGTGATCCATACCTCTTCACCTCTTCCCCTTAACTACAGCCCCCCAGCACCACCTCTGTCAGAAAGTCTCTCCTTCCTATCCTGACCCCCTGTCTATTGCAGGGTATTCAGGAAACTAGCTCCTCATAAAAACAGCGCCCCCCCCCCCCGCACCCTCCCCCCGCCACCCTCGCCAAAAAAAAACAACGGTGCAGCAATAGCCACAAGGGGGCGTTGTGGGAGGTCAGAGAAGCCACTTGATTCAGGAGCATGAGCAAGAGTTTACAGTCGTAAAGGATGGCTAGGATTTCAATAGAAGCAAGGAGATTTCAAGGCAACACAGAAGAAGCAAAGGAAGAAGGTAGGAAGACAAAGACATGTCCTAGGAACTGTTAGGAACTCAATTCAGTTGAGTGAAGGGCAAATGTAAGGAATGGAACAATGTAATATAATTTGGATAGATAAAATTTAGAATCTCTTGAAAACATAATGCCATTGTAGAGAGTTTTTACTTTAGGAGACCATAGGAACCCATACAGATTTCTGGGCAGGCAGGGAGGGGGTTGTTTGTTCTTTGCAGCTTTATTGCAGGTATTAGATTAGAGGGAATACATCTAGGTTAAGCAAAAACTTACAATTTATCACATGGCAAGGATTTGCCTAGTACCACTTTAGCATACATGGTCTTTTATTTATTAATTTATTTATTTATTTGACAGAGAGAAATCACAAGTAGATGGAGAGGCAGGCAGAGAGAGAGAGAGAGGGAAGCAGGCTCTCCGCTGAGCAGAGAGCCCGATGTGGGACTCTATCCCAGGACTCTGAGATCACGACCCGAGCTGAGGCAGCGGCTTAACCCACTGAGCCACCCAGGCGCCCAGCATACATGGTCTTATTTAATCCCCATAAAGCCCTATCAGATATAATTCCCCCATTTTATCAATGAAGAAAGCAAGGCCCAGAGAAGATAACTGACTTGCCTGGCCTCACCTACCTCAAAGCCAGGCTGTCTCATCCCAGATCCCCTGTACAGAGGCTTCCTCCCAGAGGTGGGCATGAGGAAGGTGATTCCCATATTGCTAGGTAAGGTGTAGTTGAGAGACTGGGGTGTAGGGGGGATCAGAAACAGGAAGTACAGCTGGAGGGCTACTGAAGGAGGCACAGCAAGAGATGTGTACCTGATGGGCGTACCACAGGCAGGGGTAATGGAACATTAGACAGGGAAGCAAAATTCAAAGGGATTTGGTGTGTCTCTGGTGTGTCCAGGAAGCCCTTAGTTTGCTGGAACCATGGAGGTTGGATAAGAGGAGTACTGGGTCACCAAAAAGCCCCTGGAAACTTGTGTGCTAGGTGGTGAAATGCCTCCTGATCTAGGATTGAACACTAACATTCTGGGGTTTGAGTGAGGCTGACTTGAATGACCCCAGTAAACACCATGTCCTTCGTGGAGAAGGGATTCAGTAGATGGACGTTCCGTCTCCATTTGCCTAGAATATCAGTTCACCCAGTCATGCACACTTTTGAACTCCATTCCTTTACTTCTTCATTTAGCAAAATTTCATTGTCTCCTCTGTGCCAGTCATCACACCAGGTTCCAGGCCTGCACCAGCAAACAAGACCTATTCTAGGCAGGTGACTATTTAAGATTGAACCATGTAGTGACAAAATTGATTTCCTAATTAATTCATCTGTTGTACATCTCTAAACAGGCTTTGCTCCCTTCCAGGTCTTCGCCATAGGAAGCAATGTCCTTGTTTTAACCAAGAGGCAGTTTGATGTAGTGATTAAAAGCATGATCTCTTGTGTCAGACTGCTGGGGTTCAAATCCCAGCTTCACCCTTTCCCAACTGTGCAATCTTAGGTCTGTTCTTGCTGTCTCAGGTGCACCCTCTGTTGAATGGAGATAGTTTTACCTACTCCTTAGGGGTGCCGGGCACCTAGAACTCCGCCAGGAAATAGTGAGGGTAAAGGACTGTCCGACAGAGCTGCATTTCTCAAAAGCATTTATGAAGTACTTTGTATCTGGAGGCAGTCTGTAATTGAACATGGGAAAGCTGTCTCATTCTGTCATACCCTTGTTTATTATAAATGGTCTTACCCCATGGCCCTTCCACCCAAGACTTGGCTCTGAATGGCTGTTGGCTCTTCTCCAAACTCCTGCCATCACGTGGGAGATGACAGTTGGCCAGGACAAGGAATACCCAGTAGCGTGGCTATAGGTTGGGTGGCCTTGCCAGAATGTTGTGGGTTGGGGCCACGTTGTTAGGCTAAGCATGTCACCTCACCAGGTGATTAATTCGCAGAGCCTCCTGAGAACTCATTTTGGAGGGCAGGTTGCCATATGCTTGTTGAGAAATGGAATAATGTCCTAACCATATATGAGGTGGACTCCTTGTAAAGCCAGCCACATATCAAGGTGCGGCTCATACTGGTTCTGTGAGGGATCCGTTCCCAATGAGGCCCCTGGTGGCTTGCAGCTTCAAGGACTGGCTTCTGCCACAGATGGAGGACAGACAGTTGAAACAAGCTGAGTTTCCTACTTGCCCTGGGAAACTCCTGTTAGGCTTTCCCTCTCCCTACTATCCCATTCTCTCCAGTTTCCATTGCAGAGTAGAGCTTTTAAAAACAAAAACAGGGGGGCGCCTGGGTGGCTCAGTGGGTTAAGCCGCTGCCTTCGGTTCAGGTCATGATCTCAGGGTCCTGGGATTGAGTCCCGCATCAGGCTCTCTGCTCAGCAGGGAGCCTGCTTCCTCCTCTCTCTCTCTCTCTGCCTGCCTCTCTGCCTACTTGTGATCTCTCTCTCTGTCAAATAAATAAATAAAATCTTTAAAAAACAAAAAAAAAAAAAACAGGGGTAGCTGACTGGCTTCGTCAGAACATGCAACTCTTGATCTCAGGGTTGTTCGAGCCCCACTTTGGGTGTAGAGACCATATAAATAAGCAAACTTTAAAATAAATAAATAAACAAAGGAAAAAAAGGGAAAGAGCAAATAGGCCATATCTGCACTGCATCTTACCACACCCCTGCCCGTCTTCCTCTCTGGGCCCTGATTTTCTTTGTTCTTGACAGCTGCAAGTCTCTGCCCAGTCAACTCCCCATACCCCAGACTGCCAGATGGGATGAAATCCAAGTCCCAAGCCCCAGTGATGTTTCCCTGAGGCACTGTAGCCTTACCTGTGTATCCAACCAACTTTTTTTTTTTTTTAAGATTTTATTTATTTATTTGAGAGAGAGACAGTGAGAGAGAACATGAGCGAGGAGAAGGTCAGAGGGAGAAGCAGACTCCCCATGGAGCTGGGAGCCCGATGTGGGACTCGATCCCAGGACTCCAGGATCATGACCTGAGCCGAAGGCAGTCGTCCAACCAACTGAGCCACCCAGGCGCCCCTCCAACCAACTTTTTAAAAAGCCAATGATGGGAATGCAAGGTGGTGCAGCCACTCTGGAAAACAGTATGGCATTCCCTCAAAAAGTTGAAAATAGGGTGTCTGGGTGGCTCGGTTGGTTGGACGACTGCCTTCGGCTCAGGTCATGATCCTGGAGTCCCGGGATCGAGTCCCACATCAGGCTCCCAGCTCCATGGGGAGTCTGCTTCTCCCTCTGACCTTCTCCTCGCTCATGTTCTCTCTCACTGTCTCTCTCAAATAAATAAATAAAATCTTAAAAAAAAAAAAGTTGAAAATAGAACTACCCTATGACCCAGCAATTGCGCTATTGGGTATTTAGCCTAAAGAGACAAATGTAGTGATCCAAAGGGGCACATGCACCTGAACGTTTATAGCAGCAAGGTCTGTAATAACCAAACTATGGAGAGCCTAGATGTCCATCAACAGATGAATGGATAAAGAAGATGTGAGGGTGCCTGGGTGGCTCAGTGGGTTAAGTCGCTGCCTTCGGCTCAGGTCATGATCTCAGGGTCCTGGGATCAAGGCCTGCATCGGGCTCTCTGCTCAGCAGGGAGCCTGCTTCCCTCTCTCTCTCTCTGCCTGCCTCTCTGTCTACTTGTGATCTCTCTCTGTCAAATAAATAAATAAAATCTTAAAAAAAAAAGATGTGAGATATGTGTGTGTGTATATATACATACATATATACACACACACATATATACACATACACATACATATATATACATATGTATAGATACACACAACACACACATATATATATACACACATACATATGATGGAATATTGTGCAGTCATAAAAAAAGAAATCTTGCCATTTGCAATGATGCGGATGGAACCATAGGATATTAATGCTAAGCAAAATAAGTCAGTCAGAGAAAGACAATTACCATATGATCTTAGTGATGTGAGGAATTTGAGAAACAAGACAGAGGATCATAATGGAAGGAAGGGAAAAATGAAACAAGATGAAACCAGAGAGGACAACCATAAGAGACTCTTCAATCTCAGGAAACAAACTGAGGGTTGCTGGAGGGGAAGGAGGTGAGAATGATGGGGTAGCTGGGTGATGGACACCGGGGAGGGTATGTGCTATCGTGAGTACTGTGAATTGTGTAAGACTGGTGAAACACAGACCTGTACCCCTGAACAGTGGGTGAATTATGTAAGACTGGTGAATCACAGACCTGTACCCCTGTACGTTCCTCAGTCCACACCTTTGCTCCTTTGTCAGTCAGGAATGCCTGTGGCCAGTCTTGACCCTTCCAAGGCAGATGGGCCACTGTCTGTCCCTCAAGGTCTCCCCAGCCTCACCTTTAGAGTCAGTTGAACATTTACCAGCATCTCACTGACAATAGGTGAGCAAATATAAATAAATCTAAGTCAAACAGTGAGGAAGGATTCTAGAATCCTTATAGTTGAGACCTAGCCTGTGCCGGCTATGGAGTAATCATCCCTCAGCTCCAAACCCACCTTCTATTCTGGGCCACCCTGCAAACCACATTTCTGTTCTGCCAGCTACTCCCATTTAGTTTATGTCAAGGGGAGGCTCCCGCAAGAGACTGCAGGGCTGGAGAAGAAAAGGGACGTGCTTCCTCTTGTCCGCTTCCTGAGCCTGTGAGCGCCCCCAGTGGCGCTTCTTCATATTGGTGTGGGCAGTCCCAACAGCGCGGTTCACAGGTCTTCCAAAAGAGCATGCGCGGAACCCCCTACGCGGCATCCTTCATCGGGCGCCAGCACCCGCTGGGTAGCACCCTCTGGGGCGGGAGGGGGGCAGTTTCTGCTCTGCGGTGTCCTCTCGAAATCTTTTTGTTTTCCTCTTTGTTCCTTTTGTTTTCCCGCTCTGGCGCTGGTTGCTTCTGGCAGTTGCTACTTGACACCTTAGATTCCCAGCACACCTAGTCAACAGTTCTTTGTAATAAGTTCTTTATTCATGTCACATGTTTCTGTCTCCTGACTAAACTGTCACTCTTAAAACGCCCACCCTTATTTTACAGAAACTCTCTTTATCTTGTAGGAGGTGACAGAGACAGAGAGGGACACTTTTAAGGCAATATCCTGAATTCAGTGCTCTTGTTTATCCGAATAGGAGATGGTTTTCCCAAATGGGTCTTCCGTTTTGACAAGGTAGTTGTTCTCGAGTGTTCTTGCCAAGGACATCCGGGGTGAAGGTGAGCATTTCAGCCCTGGTGGCTTCATTTCTTTTTCCACACTGGCGATATTTCTTCCTGGTACAGGGGCACGTTTTCACCCTCCGGCCTTCAGGTGCCCACTCGCCTCCAGTTTTTGGTGTCTTGATGGCTCCTTCAGCAGGAAAAGGGAGGGCAGCTCTGATTCCTTAGCATTTTCTTTTAGGGAATAGCCTCTCTGTACTCTGGTTCTGCAGTCTTTTTAATTCCTCAGGAACTGTCTCCAGATTTCACTTTGGAAAACCCAGGTATAAATGAATTCCACTCATTCTTTTCCAGTTAAAACAATCTCTATGGTTGGGGAAAATTTTCTGTTATGAAAAGTACTCTGCCCTTGGATTCAAAAGATCTGGAACAGTTTGCTCCCAGAGCTTCCTGACAAGCAGGGATATTTGGGAAACTGTTCTACTTCCTTCCTGGGGGGAAATTAAAAATAATAATAATAATAAGTCTTGCTTAGCAGAGCTCCAAAAGGAAACTTTCCCGTCAGCCATCCCTAAAGGACAAAGGAAGTTTATCTACATTGGAAATTCAACCACCTCCACCACCCACTGCTGCTCTACACAGTCGGAATTATCATTGCAGAGATGGGGCAGGGACAATATAAACATGAAGAAACACTTCATCCAGAATGAACAACGTTGAAGTATCAACTCACTGAGGCACGACACAGCCTGTGCCAGAGATACAGATGCAATACTGTCCCATTTAACCCAACAAAGGTTTTTCTTTTCTTCCCTGATTTTCTTCCCTGCTCATGTGGAAATCTTATGAAGGTATCCAAATGAAACCACCACCTTCTCTTTCATAAATCATTTTTATCCAGAAGAATAAAATGTGATGAACTCAGGACCACTGGAAGAATCCAAGGCAGACGGTTTAGTGAGAGTGGAGCCCAGAGAACAGCACTCTTCTTCTCTAGTCAGACACGAACGGTGCATCTGGTCCACCTGACATGCGCGGGGGCAAACACGTTCTGCTTTGCTTCACTGAACAGAATCATCCCTGGGAAATGGGACAAAAGAGAAGTGTCCTGGGCTGAGAGGGCACTCCCAGGAGTAAGAGCAGAGCAGAAGCAGCACTCAGCTGGCATGAGGAAGGGTGTGGGAGGTTTCACCCCCTTCACTCCCGCAGCATCATCTCCTTTTCCATTAAAGCATGTTCACAAGACTACCCTCTCAGTATAGCAGAGCAGGTGACGTTTTGGACCCAATTGGGAAGCACATTCTGGGGACAGGGGTGGGGAGTGTTTTGTTTTGTGTGGTGTTTGACTTAGAAGCAAGTTCTTTATGATCAAGAGTTTTCTCCAATTACATACTCCACTGCTTCTGATCCAAGATCTCTATTTACCTAATGAATGGTGCAGGGTGCTCGGGCAGCAACCCAGAACCTGCCAAGGACAGAGTTACTTTGATCAACATCTACAAGCAAAGCCTATGGTCTGAGCAGCATATGGCACAGCAGCTAAGAACGAGGACTTCAGAAGCACAGTACTTGGTTCGAGGTTAGTCTCTGTCGGCCATCTGCCCTTAGGCAGGTTCCTTTACTCTGAAGCACCTATGTCTCTGTGTAAAAAGGGAGTGAGAAGAGTATGTTCCTCTTAAAGACGCTAAGAAGTCTAGGTGAGGTGATCCACAGAAGGTACTAGTAACTGTCCCTTAACAAAGCTTAGCAATTTTTACTACCATCATCCGCCAGCATAATTCATAGGCCCAAGGGTCCCAATCTGGAAATGTGACCTCCAGCCAATGGTTGGTTTCTCTCTCCTCTCCTCTGCCACAAGACAAATCCTCTCAGCCTTTAAGTGTTTCCTGCCTTTACGGACAGATGGGTATCATCTAGCTAACTAACTGCATCCCCACTGAAGGGAAAGGACAAGCTCTAACTTATAATGTACTAAAATATTTGGCCATGCATTATTGTTTAGAATGATTTTATTTTAAGGCTACACAATATATATACATTTGTAAGTGCACATATGATGTGTTTTATATACAAGGGTTAGACAGCTGTTTAAAGACAGCCAGGACCTGCTGGGAAATTACTGTCTATGAAAGTGTAGAAAATAACAAAGATCAACTTAGGAGACAAAAACTAGACATGGATACAAAGTATGGATATAGGTTTTCCCAATTAAGAACAGTATCTTCACCAGCTCCTCCCTGCTAGGTGGTCACCACGGGGGGGGAAAACTTTAATCAAAGACGGAGCTTCGGGGTGTTGGTTCCCCGACTGAGGGAGAGAAGGGAAGAGCAACAGACAAAACAGCCACTCTTTGGTAGTGGGCTAGGCAGCACCCAGGCCACAGACGTCCTGGTCACTGAAGGAGCGATGAACCCTGCTCTGCCAGCTTTTCTCAGGCGAACTTAATCCCCTTGCCTCACCAGAATGTCAGAAAGGTCCTCGGTTCCTTCCAGCTTTAGATTCTGAAGAAAGACCAAACATGTGAACTTTAGCATACTGAAAATACAGGACTCATAACATAGATTCTAATCAAGGCAACAGGGTAGTGACTATAAAGAATGAGGTTTGTCCCGGGACTTTAAGTAAAATTACGTTACAGCAAATATAATTTGCAGGATAAAGCTAATTCCAAATCCTTGCCACCTGCAGGGGAAAAATGCAAAAAGCAAGACTTCCTGGGCACTGGCGCCCGAAACAACCTCTCTCTGTAAAGGGCCCAGGAGTGAAACTATTTGCTCTTGCAGGAGCTAAGAGAAGTGAATAGCCACCAGGAGACACGATACGTGACTGTTAACCGTGTCTGTGTCCGTGCGTGGCCTCCTGCAGCCCTCCCCCTCACTGCCCCATCACCTCATCCCTGGCCATCTGCGCAGGCCTTTCTCTCCCATCTGCGTAGGCCTTTCCCTACCTAACAGCTCTCCTCCCACCTGACACCCCCACACCCACCCTGTGAACTCCCCACCAAGCTGGGCACTTGTTTCCCGCAGGATGAAATGGCTGTCCGAAGCCCCTCTCGCCTAAGCTTGCCACAAGCGTACCTCCCCTCACTGGGTCCTGAGGCAGTTGAAATCACCCCCCACACCCCACAGTGTGACTTCTGTAGCTTGGTTCCTGGTGGTTCCGCTCTGGCTAACAATTTGCACCCTGCTGGCACTGAGGACCCAGCGCCCCGAGTGCTGTCACACCTCACTTCTCAGGGATCTCATTACCAGAGGGGCTGATGACAGACAGGAGTGAAAGCCTGGGAGCAAGGCCACAAAAAGAGACATGTTCTGGTATTAAGTGTTGTGAGATTTCTCTCTGTGGCTCTGGGAAACAGAGCCGATCATCACTGCAGCACTTTCATCACGAGGGCAGAGGTCAGACACAGGCACACAGGAAGTCCGGGGCACTTCTACAGCACCCGCTTTTGCTAGCATTCCAGTACAATCCGACCGACCCTCTCAAACCACACTTCGGTGTTCAGACAGGTGCCACACTCTAAGATCCCCCCTCTTAGCTGGGGGCCGGTGGGGGAGGTCAGAATCTACACTGGTGGTACACGAGGGCAGCGAGGGTAGGGATGCTCTCTCTGTCTCAGTGACAACATCTGCGTTAGGGACCAGGGCCCCGGGACACAAAGGATATCAAGTTTCATCTGGGCTTGTTGCTGGCTGCCACGCTTGGCTGCCCGCCCGGGGTGGCACCAGCAAACTCTTGAAGAGATGGGTCCCTGCCTGCTCCCTTGGGAACCAACACAGCTGCTCAGCTCTGCAGCTGGCGTGGCGCACTGCAGAGCCTGGCCCGCTGTCACAGTTGGCACATCTCCTGGCTCCCGATGTGACACTCTGGTCCCAAGCCTTTCTTCACACCTCTTGGTGGTCCAGCTTGGCTGGCCACTGCCTCCATGTCTTGGGACTCCTTCTTCCTGCATCTTCCTCTCGTCCTCCTCTGTCCCCTCTGTTCTCCACGTTTCCATGTGTCTTGACTTTGGCACTAGTAGGATTTGGCCTTTAAAGCCTTTGACACGCAATGATATCAAAGTGCTTTATGTTTTGAAGCTGGGAACTGATAGACTACAATTCAGCACTTAAATTTTTCCATTTGGGTCCTCCTCATTATTTTCATTGCTAATCATACCCAATGGCCCTTTTCTAAGATTCTTCTAAGTGCCTGGCTAATCCTCTGGGGTCGAAACTATTGTATAAGTCAACTGTATTTAAGATGTCTTGTGAGGTTGCCCAGGAAAGATCTAGAAAAAAACCTCAAACAGGGTGCCACAAATAAAGAATTACTCCCTTGCATAACCAAATTTACTTACCTTTTCATTGGCTAAGTGTAGGAGACAGGCAAAGGCCAGGGGTATAGAGAGGTTCTGAGCCATGAGAGGAGGAAGGCTGGAAAACAGAGAGGCAAGTATTTAGCTTGGTCACTGTGGTTCTAGGAACAAAGATTCTTTCAACAAGTAAGAACACACATTTCCAGTGAACAAACTAATGAGAAACAAAGAAATATTTCAGATGCATTTTATAAGCAGGTTTTTCCAGTTTCTTATTTGGAAATAAAATTTCACTTGCTCCATTCCAGCCAATGGTGCAGAAAAATGCTTTTTTAAAAAAATGTCTTTTTAAAAAGTTGGTCTATATTAAGTCATTTATCAATGCAAAGAAGAAACAGAAAAACTGCCCCGAGTATTAAAACAGCAGATGGGGGCGCCTGGGTGGCTTAGTGGGTTAAGCCTCTGCCTTTGGCTCAGGTCATGATCTCAGGGTCCTGGGATCGAGCCCCGCATCAGGCTCTCTGCTCAGCAGGGAGCCTGCTTCTCTTCCTCTCTCTCTGCCTACTTATGATCTCTGTCTTTCAAATAAATAAATAAAATAAAATCTTAAAAAAAAAAAAAAAAAAAAAACAGAGCAGATGGTGTGAGGGTCTGTCACATCAGCAGCTCAGGCTGGAGCACTCTCAGCCGGGGCTCAGAGGAAGGGGCCGGGAGCCCCCCGCGTTCACCAGCTCATACCTCTTCTGCAGGTCCCTTGTGAGCCCGCTGAGCATCTTCTCATCAGCCACCTTCACCGGGTCCTCTTTTCCAGTTTCACTGTGGTTTGTCTAACAGAGGAAGGATATTGACACTTAGACATTCTCGGTCAGTTCACTTTTGAGAAAGCAACATAAATTTCGAAGTTGTACCTCCAAAGAGTTTACAATGAAACCAAAACATTTTCTAAGTTACATCTTGAAGAAAAGGGACCCATAAAGAGACCCTGTGCCGCAGCCCTGGACTATGACACTGACGAAGTTATGGTAAATGTGGACGTCAATGGCCAGTATAATCCCAGTAAAGGAAGAATTGCAAAGAGGGTTCTGGGCTCCTCTGAAGTAAAAAAATACAAACTAACAAGAGCCATGATTATTTATAGCTTCAACCAAGGGCAGCACAGAATCCATAATCTCTAAGGCAAGCAGTTATCAAAGGATATCATGTTTGGTATTTGCATTAAGATAACCCAGAATGTGTACACAGGGAGAGGAGTGGGGTGACAGGACAGGATAGGTGATAGTACAGATAAAACAGTGATAACTACTGGAGAAAAAGGTGTTCACTATACTATGCTCTCTCTGCTTTTGAATACCGTTGAATATTTTCTTTTTTTAAAGATTTATTTAGGGGGACCTGGGTGGCTCAGTGGGTTAAAGCCTCTGGCTTCAGCTCAGGTCATGATCCCAGGGTCCTGGGATCGAGCACCACATCGGGCTCTCTGCTCAGCCGGGAGCCTGCTTCCTCCTCTCTCTCTCTCTGTGCCTGCCTCTCTGCCTCCTTGTGATCTCTGTCTGAAAAATAAATAAAATCTTAAAAAAAAAAAAAGATTTATTTATTTGAGAGAGAGTAAGAGAGCATGTGTGAGCAGGAAGAGGAGCAGAGAGAGAGAGAGAGAGAAAGAGAATCCTCAGATTCCCCACTAAAGGTGGAGCCTAACATGGGGCTGGATCCCAGGACCCTGAGACCATGGCCTAAGTTGAAATCAGGAGTCAGATGTTTAACCAACCGAGCCACCTAGGCACCCTGTTTGAATATTTTCATGATAAAAGATTTTTTTAAAAAAAGAATAAATCCTGGATGCCTGGTGTGGCTCAGTTGGTTGAGCAACTGCCTTAAGGTCAGATCATGATCCTGGAGTCCAGGGATCGAGTCCCACATCAGGCTCCCTGCTCAGAGGTAGATGGTGTGTGTCTGCTTCTCCCTCTGACCCTCCCCCTTTTATGCTCATTCTCTCTCTCTCTCTCTCTCTCTCTCAAATAAACAAACAGAATCTTTAAAAATAAATAAGTAAATAAATCCTTTGTTAACCGGGTATAACCAGAGGACAAGGTATGAGTCATTTAAATTAGAAGTTTAAGTAGAACCCCGTTCCCACCTTTTTTTTTTTTTTAAAGATTTTTTTTATTATTTATTTGACAGACAGAGATCACATGTAGGCAGAGAGGCAGATAGAGAGAGAGAGAGGAGGAAGCAGGCTCCCTGCTGAGCTGAGAGCCCGATGCGGGACTCGATCCCAGGACCCTGAGATCATGACCTGAGCTGAAGGCAGCGGCTTAACGCACTGAGCCACCCAGGCGCCCCCGTTCCCACCTCTTAAAAAGCACATTTCTCTTACATTTGTATCCTATTCAGTTTAGTTGATAAAACCTTATGAATATGACTGAAGCTTTATCTGATAACCATGACTACACAACTCGGGGTCCTCAATCAAATCACGATTTTCACTTCTCAGCCAGCAGGAGGTTTAAGAGAGCAGGCTGAGTTTTCCAAAAAAAGCTCAGAACACTGCCTGAACAGAAGAGGTCCAGAAGAAAGAATGAAAGGATTCTGGTTAATTAAGAGCTCCATTCAGCTGGAAAGAATTAGTCAATGTTTTACCTTATTCTGAAGGAGAGAGAGAGAATTTGACAGAAAAAAAAAGTAATAATAATAATAATAATTTTTTTATACTTCTTTTCTACTTAGAATACATCTCCCTATTAGATCAAAGGGCTTTAACATTTTATGGTATGTGAGATGTTAGAATTTGTTTTCCAGAACAGTGGTTCATCAACCTAAATCACACCAGCAGTGAGTATATACACCAAATTTTTCCTCAACTCTGTTTAATTACTAAGGCTGCTAAAGCTCTGTATAACTGCTAAAGCAGTGGAAATTGCTTTGGTTTGTATTTTGTGATGACCAGCAAAGTTAAATAATTTCTGTGCACTAGTTTACCATCTGTATCACTTTTTGTGTGATTTGTTTGTTCTTGGTTCATCCCACTTTCAGAGGTGTGAGATCTTTCTTGTATTTCTTTTTCTTTTTTTTTTTTTTTTTAAGAGTTTATTTATTCATTTGAGAAAGAGAGAGTAAGAGAGAGCATGAGAGGGGAGAAGGTCAGAGGGAGAAGCAGACTGCCCATGGACCTGAGAGCCTGATGCAGGACTCGATCCCATGACTCTGGGATCATGACCTGAGCTGAAGGCAGCCACTTAACCGACTGAGCCACCCAGGTGCCCTGTCTTTCTTGTGTTTCTGAAAGAATACTTTCTCTATTCACTGTTGATCTTGGAGCCTTAACCATGAGCCATTCCCCTCCCACATGCTGGGTAGCTGGAGAGCAAGCAGAGCGTGTTACCTCTGTGTCTGCTTGCTTGGAGAGCTTTGTCAGCAAACTCCACATGCTCTGCTTCAACTTCTTCATGTCCATTCTCTTGGCAGTCTTGGCATAATGAATTTCAATTTTATTTACCTAAAATAGATATGTGACAAAGTAAAATTAAGCAAACTAAAGAAACATTTATAATCTACCCATTATAAAATCAAAAAGTCTGGAGTTCTAATAAAGATTCTGATATAGTCTTGATCAAAGGAATGACAGAGCTTTGCTTGGATATGCCAAAACAGAGTCCCTCATTTCAATCTAATTTCTTGTTGATCAAATGCAAATTACATTTTTTTAACTACCTTTTTTTTTTTTTTTAAGATATTTAAAATTTATTTATTTGACAGAAAGAGAAAGTGAGAGAGAGAGAGCATGAGAGGAGAGGTCAGAGGGAGAAGCAGACTCCCCATGGAGCTGGGAGCCCGATGTAGGACTCGATCCAGGAACTCTGGGATCATGACCTGAGTCAAAGGCCGTCGATTAACCAACTGAGCCATTCTGGCGCCCAAGTACAATCTACATAAAAACTTAGCTGGGGGCTGCCTGGGTGGCTCAGTGGGTTAAAGCCTCTGCTTTCGGCTCAGGTCATGATCTCAGAGTCCTGGGATCGAGCCCTGCATCGAGTCCTGGATCGGGATCTCTGCTCGGCAGGGAGCCTGCTTCCCTTTCTCTCGGCCTGTCTCTCTGCCTACTTGTGATCTCTCTCTCTGTCAAATAAATAAAATCTTTAAAAAAAAAAAAAAAAAAAAAAGACTAAGCTGGAATTCTAGGGTAAAGAGCTAGGCCAATCAAATGGATATGAAATCACTAGGCCTGTCAACTGGTATGCAGGTGATTAATGCATCATCGTTTCATATAAATTGAATCTGGCCAAAATTTTCTTTCTTTTTAAAAGAAAGACATTTTACTTTTAAGAAATCCTTACACCCCACACGGGGCTTGAACTCACAACCCCGAAATCAAGAGTGGCCTGCTTCATGGATTGAGCCAGAGCCAAATGGCCAGCCTCACCCAAACAGCACAGAAACCGATTTTCCCTGCCTGCAGCCTTCATTCACATACTTTACCACTTTGCTTCTAGTCATATGGTTTATCACCATTTTTTTTTAAAAGATTTTATTTATTTATTTGACAGATAGATCGCAAGTAGGCAGACAGACAGGCAGAGAGAGACGGAGAAGCAGGCTCCCTGCTGAGCAGAGAGCCTGATGCAGGACTCGATCCCAGGACCCTGGGATCATGACCTGAGCCGAAGGCAGAGGCTTTAACCCACTGAGCCACCCAGGCGCCCGGTTTATCACCATTTCTAAAGAGATGGCTAGTTCCACACAAACTAAATTAGCCATCAGCTCGAATACTCTCAACATGACCCTACTTAAGAATCAGCCACTTGGAGATCAGCAGGTTAAAACTAAGAAAGAAAAAAACAAAAAATCAAGTCCAGACCAATGTGACTCTCATAGATCTCAGGCAAACAATCTAACATAATTCTTGGCTTTCATCTTTACCTTCTGAGGTTCAGCTACCAGATTTGACTCCCCATAAGTGATGATGTCTAATCCTTGGACTTCAGGCACATCACCATTCTCTTGTGCTGTCTTGGGTGGATGGCAGGATGTAAGGTCAAAGGTCCCACTTGGTCCCACAAATAAGTCATCCGACTCTTCATAGTCACTGTCAGCAGCCTGGGCAAGGAAACAGTTCTTTAAGTTTGGCAGGATGTTGGAGTGTCCTTGAAAAAGACTCTATTTATAGATTAAGAGCAGAGCACCTGAGAGTTCGTTATAGGAGTCAAGCCTAGGATGGTCTTCTCGGTGCCTCCAGTGACCCTCTGGTTACACATAAGCCCTATGAGGAAGGTATCTGCTAACTAAGACCTCCAGAGCAAGGTAGGAGGAATAATCACAACTGCCAGTGTCCCCTTTGGTTTCTAGCCAATTTCAGATTTCATTTTATGGACAGCATTTCCAAAACACCTGAGATCTGACCCACATGCCTCACCCGATGTGAGCACAAGAGGTGTCAGAGGTCTCCAGCCAGCAGTGGGGGTCCTGCCTGGGAGCTGTGAAAAAGTCGTTCTTGGACCAAGACCAACAGGAATGGATCAGATCTCTGGGCTGGGGCCTAGGACTTGGTTTTCAAGCAGGCTCTCTTACCCCCTAAAAATGTGAGAAGCACTTGCCAAGCGGTCTGGATTTTCACTAAAAGGTAACCACCCAACTCTCCTCCAAGGAAGATGACAAGGTGAACAAGCTATTCTTCAGTTCTTGTCCCTCTCCCCAAAGGGACACAGAGACCTAATATTTCCTCCCTTTCTGTTATTTACATTTGCCACTTTATTAGTAGACTTATAAAATTATTTAGTCTAAACTAAGATTTAAAAATGGAGAGTGGCTTATACAAATTCACAACGTAACAACCAAAATCAGAGCTATAAGCCCAGTCTCCTGAATCTACCCCCTAGACCTTTCCCTTTCAGATCCCACCATCTTCACATGTCTGAACGTCCTGTACCCCTAGACAAAAATATTGGTTTCTAAAAGCAAGAGGAGTATTTTCCTCTGAAATCCCAAAATAGTCAAAATAAGTGCTTTGCACAGGCTAAAGACATTGGCTGGTTTATTGGAATATAACCATTCACTTTCCACATACAGGGTTTGAGGTAAAGCAGGCCTAGCTTTTGGCTGTTTCCTCAGCTTTTTGCCATTTCCTGATGCCTGGGGGGCTGGGCAGGCAGCCATAACCCTCCTCCCCCAATTCAGAATTTCCTACAGTCTTCTGCCATATAGGAAAGGGAGGAGATGGGGAATAGAAAAAGCTCTTCTGCTTATGAGAAAGGACAGAGCTCCTCTCTCCTTTTACCTGTAATCCAGGGCAAAAGTTGGAGGTGTCATTAGGGTTATTGTAATCATAGTCTCCAATTTCTTCATAATGTTCGGTTCCTGCTCTCTGGCCTTGGGCAGTCTTAAGTAACTAGAAAAGGAAAGAACAACTTAAGGAAAGAACAACTGCAGAAAGCAATTTCTAGAAAAGTAGTTCCAACCTAGGTTGGATGATAACCTTAGTTCTTATGATCAAGCTCCTAGAATTACAGAATTTTAGAGTTTTAAGGGCCATGAGAAGTCATCTAATCCCGACAACTTCAGTTGCACAACTCCATTCTAGAGCAAGCCCCATGGTAGTAGTGCTTGGAGGCCATCCATCCCAAATAAACCAGAGCAGCTCATTTGCAATTAGGTCTGCACACAATTTCATTTTAAAAAGGGTTCGTTAAAAACAAAATTGCCAAAAAACAAAACAAAAACCCCAACAGAATTGCCTATAGTTATCTGAAAAGAAGTCAACTTGAGGTTGCTCAAGTAATTCTGAGAGAAAACCCACTCATGATTTTAATTCACAGACAGCCTGTCCCATTTCTGGGGAAATCTCTGATCCCTACATAGCTATAGGGAGAAACATCCAGCTCTTCTCCCCGTCATTACACCCCCAGGTCTTTGTTCTGTCTTCCAGAGCCTCACAGAACAAGCCTCCCTCCTCTTTTGGGAATGCCTGTGACCACAGCCCTTCAAATATTCGCTGCCCGTTAGACCAGTGATTTTTACCTGGGGTATGTGTCTTTGGGGTGAAAGGTCCCCCAGCAATGGGTCTGTGATTAAAGGAGAGAGACTGATACAAAGCAAAGGTCAAGCAAATCTTTATTCCGCGCCAAGCATCGAGAATCAAACCGAATGTTCGGGGCCGTGCCTCTTACAGAGAGGGTGACCTTTCTCTGCTTCACAGACTAGCTTTTAAGGGCAAAGGCCATGTGGTTGGGCCTGGCCACGCATAGGTGGCCAATGAAATTGTAACACACAGAGAAAGCTGCACATTCATGTTAGGTCACACATAAGTGACCAATTGAATTACAATTTACCCTAGTAGATACTGGAACTAGCCTATCACCTTGGTGAGAATTGGCGCCCAAAAGGCTCCCAAAGGGTGGGGCCCATACTCCTTGGTAACTAGGGAGACAGTATGCGCCCCCCCCCCCACAGATGTCTCCACATGGCCTGAACCACTCTTGTATTTGGGCTTTGTTATCTGGGACTGGTTTCTGGTACTGGTTTTTAAGTAAGTCCCCTGGGGGGGAGGGGGGCAAGGACAGTTTAAGGGTTAAACAACAAGGTTATTGTTTAACTGGACGGAAATGGAAGTGCTCTGGCTAAAAAGGTCCTTAAAGGAGTGAAGGAAGTGAGGCTGAAGGTATTCAGTTTACAAAGCATACTGAATATTCTACTACAGTGATATAATCCAAAAGCAGGCAAAAAAAAAAACACCCAAAAAACCCCCACAAAAACCCCCACAATGTTTTTGTAACACAATCCAAAAATAATATTCAATAATAGGTATTTATTGACTTAAGTCCTCTTTCTTCCTCAGTTCCTCATATGACACCATTTCTAAATCCCTCCCCATTTAGGATACTGTCCTTTAGGCACACGGGAAACTGTCCATAGTCTACAAGAAGTGTTTCAGAAAGGGGCTGTGACCGCCTCGTGTTATCAGCTGGTTGCTACTAGAATCCGCCTGTAAGATAATTAAACTGGATGGTTGATCTGTATGGTCTGTAGCCAAACAGTGCTTACTAACCCAGCATTTAATTTCCAGGGTTCCCAGAGTTTAATAGTCATTATCCCCGTGTAGCCCTGGTGGAAGGGCAGGGATCTTCAGTTCCTGCTGCCTGGCTGCCCTACCACTCAGTGACTTTGACCCTGTGGACAATCAGAAGCAGAAGTTCTTTCTTCTACTATAAACAACAAAACTACAGCCCCTGGAATTAATATGCAAATTCCCACCGAAGGCCACAGTCTTCAGATGCTCCTAATAAGGGCTTGAGGGAAGGGGGTTGGGTAACTCCTGGCCACAGAAAGGAGCTTCAGGCTGGGTAAGGTTTGGTAGCAGTGTCCACTGTCCCTCTGTCCTGCTCTTCTGCCGCAGGGCCCCATTTTCCCATTAGAACACGACCCGGCTAGCATCTAACCAACACTGACCACAACCATCGTTTCTACTACTGCTGCAACTCTGTATCTCTTTCTACATTTTTAAGAGTATTTCTGTTAAGTAAACAGTACTGATTAAAGGAAAAATATATCAGTGTTGGTTTATAAAAACACAATGGGAAATTGTGAATCCAGAGAACTGTATACATATCATTAATGTCTTGTAGAGAAGCAGGCAGAATAAGGAAGAGGACACCACAAGACCAGAACACCCAAGGAAAGCAAGTGAGCAGAGGGTCTAGATAAAAGGGAACTTGGCAGGAACCGCTGCCTGGTAACCCTGGCAACGGTGACACGCACTTGCGACCAGCATCGCCAGAAGCAGCCATGCACGCGCAGATGAGGTGAACAGCGACTGGGGGCCAGCCCTGGGTGGTCTAGATGCTCATCAGAAAGAGGAGCCTCGACAGAGCCCAGGAAGGAGGCCCAGCTCTAGATAACTCCCTTGAGGACTGCACAGTCAGGTGTTTGGCACCCACACTACCCCATAAGTCACAGTGGGGCTCGTGTCTACACCTGGATCATAAGGAAGGCAGTGTGGCCCGGGGAAAGCAACTGGCTTGTGAATCCATAACATCAATGAGAAAGGGAGAGAATCAAGAAATAACTACCACCACGTAAAAACCTTAGTGAAAGACTGTTTATCCCCCTAGCATTTCAGCACCAAGGCCTCAGCGGCCACCCAACAGTCTTACCAGCTGAAGTATCCAAATCTCCAACCTGTGTCTATGCCATAAGCTTTCCCTTTAGCTTTGGGAATGCAGCTACACCCACTGCATTTCCTGGTGACTGCCCCTGGCTAACACCTTCCCCTCCCCTTGCACTCTCCTTTTCCTCAAAGGCGAGGGCTGGTAGTCAACATTGCCAACCATCTGATTTCTCCCACGCTACCAGCACGTTCGACAGCAGCAGCCTGGAGGAACCAAGGAGCAGTCTTACCCTGGTGCCTGGTTTGAGATGCAGCTGGACAAGATGATCTGTCTCGTAGAAGAAATCCGGGGGAAGAGTGGTGGCTTTCCAATTCTGGTTCTCCAAAGTGGACTTGGCCAGAATAGTAGAAGCCTGTTAATTAAAAATAAAACCCTTTTTTTTTTTTTTTTTTTTGAGAGAAAGGGAGATATTGAGAGAGCACACATGAGGCAGGAGTGGAAGAGTAGCAGAGTGAGAGAATCTCAAGCAGTCTCCACACTGAGCACAGAGCCTGTTGCAAGCCTCACAACCCTGAGATCACGACCTCAGCCAAAATCAAGAGTCGGAGTCGGATGCTTAACCAACTGAACCACTCAGGCACCCCAGGCATTTTAGTAAGAATGGTCAAAAAAAAAAAAAGATATGGTCAAAACAAATTTTTTTTTTTAAGCAGCTTGGGAAGGATTTGGGCAGCACTAGCCTACTGTCAAGAGTTCCCAGTTCTGTAGCAAAGAGTGATTTTGCTAGACATTATTAATATTCTAAACCTGATTCTACCTGCCACTGAGTTCAGGGCTATTTCTCAATTCCTCTAGAGTTTGAGGGAGAATGAAACCATCCATTTACTCTAAAACTTAAATTTGAAATAAATTTTTTAAAATCTGAGAAGAGTGAAAAGAGCAATTTTAAAAAGCATATAGGCTAATAGATCTAGCACAAACCTTTGTTTTTTTAAAATATACATCAAAGTCAATATCATCGTCAAAGTCAATTTCAAAATCCTTCTTTGTACTCTTCTTTTTGTTCTCTGATTTGGAGGAAGCATCATCTGCAGAAATGAACACAGATGTCACATTGTTCACCTCTGTGGACAATATTATGTACCCATTTTGCAAGATCTTACCAACCGCAAAAATGCTCACGTTTTTGTCTGAGCATAAAAGCATCAGGAAAGGCAAATCATACACCTAGTTTCATCCCTAACTTAAGATTTGTGGTCTTGCTAACAAAACACACTTACAAGTATGCTAATTAATCCCTTCTTTTCAAAGAGAGAATGTAAAACACATCATGCTGGCAAGGCCCTTCAGAGTTCTAGAGTCCTGCCTTGTAAGCCTATGGTCATTCCCACGTATGGCCTCTGTTTGAAGTCACATGGATACTGGATGATCATCAACACTATCTCTTAAAGTTCACACTTGGAAGTACAGATGTTCAAACTTAGAAGTACATACGTTTGAGTCGGGGTCTAAAGCGCCAGTGATCTGGGCCAGCCCACATTGACATGGTACGGGGACTAAAATAGGAATATTCTCCAGGTTTCGTGGATAGAAGAGGGCACATGGTCCTAATGTCTCCGTCCCCAAGGGGAATCATTTCTCTCCTGTAACACACATGAAATCATATTTTTACCTGTCCAACTGTGTACATGTCAATATACATAATACAATCATGCCATTTACATGCAAAACAGCGTGTGATGAAACTGAAGACGCTACCTACCCACTTCTCCACAGATGAGCAGCATTTCTAAGAGTAAGTCCAATATAAATATTTCATCGTTAATAATTCCTTAGTTTATACTTCATCAAAGTGCTAAAGTTTCTCTTAATTCTATATTATGATCACAAATAGCTATACAAAGAGGCTTTAAAGTACTTCATGGAATATAAGTTTACCCATCTGAGAGATAAGGAAACAGTGCAGAGGGAAGGTAAGTTGTCTTTTTTTTTTTTTTTTTTTAATTTTATTTGAGAAAGAGTGAGAGGGGGAGCACACAAGAGAGGGGGCAGTGGCAGAGGGAGATGCAGGCTTCCCATTGAGTAGGGAGCCGCATGCGGGACTCAATCCCAGCACTTCAGGATCATGACCTGAGCTGAAGGCAGACACTTAACTGAGTGAGCCACCCAGATGCCTTGGAGAGAAGGTAAGTTTTCACGTAAGACTGCAGTCAAGTAAAATGCCAGAGCTGGGGGCGCCTGGGTGGCTCAGCTGGTTGAGTGACTCCCTTCAGCTCAGGTCATGATCCTGGAGTTTGGGGATTGAGTCCCACATTGGGTTCCATGCTCAGCAGGGGGTCTGCTTCTCCCTCTGACCTTCCCCCTCTCATGCTCATTCTCATATAAATAAATAAAACCTTAAAAGAAAAAATATGCCAGAGCTGCAAGGAGGACACAATTCTCTGAATCAGCCTCAAGATCTTTCCATTCACAAGGCTTCCAGCCATACAGATGATAATCGCTCAGTCTTTCTTTCCCATCCTTCGTAAGTGAGGGCTCCAATAACACTTGTAGTGCCTACTAAAAGTGAATAGATGTTACTCTGATTTGTCCCTCAAATGACAAATGACAATGGGGGGGCACTTATAATCTGTTAAGCCACCTAGCTTTATTCCCGGCTGTGTATGAAGAGTCTGACTGGTCAGTCCAGTATGACAGTTTGGGTTTGGTTTTTCAACCTTTCGGCAATGTTCTAGTCTGTGCGGGGAGCCTGACTCATCAGAAAGTATGCTAGTGCTGCTATACTGCCCTCTAAAGGTCAAGGTCCAAGGAAACCTCAGACACTGAGCCACTTTTTATCTACACTGAGCTATAAATACACCATCTTCAAACTAAGCCTTGTGTAATAAGGTTAAAATATTTTAAAAGAGGACGTTGCCTTTATGTACAGAATCTTTATTTTAAAACCAGGAATCTGTATTTGTATATTTATTGTGTAATTAAAACTTAATTTTATTTTTATTTTTTTTTAAGATTTTATTTATTTATTTGACAGACAGAGATCACAAGCAGGTAGAGAGGCAGGCAGAGAGAGATAGAGAGGAGGAAGCAGGCTCCCTGCCGAGCAGAGAGCCCGATGTGGGACTCGATCCCAGGACCCTGAGATCATGACCTGAGCCGGAGGCAGAGGCTTAACCCTCTGAGCCACCCAGGCGCCCCAAACTTAATTTTATTATTTAAAAAAAATTTTAATCTGTCCACCCAATGTGGGCCTCAAACTTACAACCCCAATATCAAGAATCACATGCTCTACCAACTCAGCCTGCCAGGCACCCCTAAAACTTAATTTTAAAAATTAGAATATATGAAAAAAATTCACATTTCTAGTATGTAAAATGCCTTTATGTTATAAAGGAACTCTTCTGTTCTGGCATTCAGGCTGGGAATTTATTGGGAACTTATAGGCAAAGCTATAAAGAGCTTGGCTCCCATCCCCTGAGAATCTGTGGGCCAGGGCAGGGCTAAGGCCCTTGAGGCTTGAACTCCAGCCATTTTCTATCGCAATATACAAGGCTACAAGGCTACGTGGCAGGTGCCTTTTTCATCCCAACTCCCCGACTCAATAACTAACCTACTTCCCAGTGTCCTCAATTCTCCATCAAACATCCCCTCCAGCAAACTCCTCTAATGCCCTCTGGAGGAATTACTTCTTCTACCTGCCCTCCTCCCACAGGGCCCCTCCAGGTTAGTACTGGTTCAGTACATGGCACTAGAATCTGTAGGTCACCTCCCAGCTGGCTCCTGGCACCTCACCATGCAAGTAGTAGAATGCCTCATTCCTGCATGCATGAAACAGGTGGTGGTATGGGCCTAGCCCACAGTCTAGGTCTTTAACCACAGCAAGCACCTGTTTCACAGAGACTGGCTAGAGCAGACACACAGGTTGTTGCTGCTGCAAGAGGGAGTGCATCCAAGCTGCTGTTGGACATACGCCACTATGTTAGGCCTGCCCTTATCAATGCATGAAGTGTACAGCAGTCTGAATAGTGCCATCCAGGGACCAGCAACAAGGGGCACCCTACAAAACACTGGTATTTATGATTCAGCATGGCCCTATCCCATCTCAACCTAGAGAAGCCCATAAAGACCTTTCAGTCCAGGGGCGTGTGGGTGGCTCAATCGGTTAAGCATCTGCCTTTGACTTAGGTCATGATCTCGGGATCCTAACATTGAGCCCCATGTTGGGCTCCTTGCTCAGCAGGAGCCTGCTTCTCCCTCTCCCTCTGCTTGCTGCTCCCCCTGCTTACAGTCTCTCTCTCAAATAATAAAATCTTACACACACACACACACACACACACACACACACACACACTACCTTTTGGTCCAGTACAGTGTTCACAATCCTGGGTGCATAGTACAATTACCCATGGAGTTTTGGAAATGTGATGCAAAGCCTGGCCTCTGGGACTCTCAGTTTAAATGCTCTGGGGTGGAGCCTATTGTCCAAAGTTCATTACAGGCAGTCAGAATTGGTCAAAGGCACTAAGTGATACCCAGCTCTATCCCATTACTTAACTTCTCTGAGCCTGTTTCCTCATCTGTAAAATGGGGACAACAGGATCTCATAAGGTTGTTGCAAGGCTTAAGTAATTACATTTTCTGTTTTCTGTAAATTATGTGAGATAACATAGGTAAGGCCCCTGGCACAGTAGCTGGCCTGAAACCAGATTAATAGAGCACTCAATGAGCTCAGACATTACTATTATCATCTAAGCCAAACCCTTCATTTTGTGCATGAGAAAACAAAGACCCTAATAGATGAGGCCACTTGCCTCTACCCCATACCTCACAGCTATGCATGGCAGTCAAGTCCGTGTAGTTTCAATACTGAGCTCTTGGGCGAGGCCAGTGCCATGCCAAGGATAAGGATTTCAAGACAGATATAACTTTGGGCTACAACCCAAGTGCCCTGCCCCTAAAGCGCTCAGTAGGATGGATCCTAAGACTTTGTTCTGTTTGAAACTGGGGAGAGAAGTGCAGGCATTTCTTCAAGGTAGTAAAATAGAAGTGAGTAAAGCCCTTTGCTACCGTCAGTTCCTTAGATGTCAGGAAAGTGACGGTTGTTCATTGACATTTGAATCTGGACTGAAAGAGCTCATCCCACCTACCCACATACCATTTCTCAGTCTGTAGAAGATAGGAGGGGCACAGGGACAAAACTGCAGGTATACTAATAGTATGAATCAGGAGAAGAAAAGAGGGTGCCAAAGGGCCTCGCTGGGTAGTTTTGCCTTAAGGTATCAAATGTTTAGCCCGTCAACTTCTACACAGATGTGAAGAGACATCATCAATCTAATCATTTCCCACAGGAGTAGACAAATTATCCTAGACAACTTCTAAGGTTTTGCCCCCCACTAAACCAGCTTGGCTGTCCTGTCCCAGGAACACAAAATTGTTATAGGCACAGGAGTTGTCAGAGGGACTGTTCACAGTCTTACGGAGTCTCTGAAACCCAAGCCCAGTCACGACCTTTAGCGGCCCCCAGTGCCACAGGATTATGGAATCCGCTTCCAAATAATATTCAAAAGTAAAACTTACTAATTTCCTAAGTACATATAAATAAAGGTCAACAAAGTTCTGATTTTCTTCTAGGCCTACTAGAGTTAATAAAAAAAATTAAATTTCTACAGACAAGGGCACCTGGGTGGCTCAGTGGGTTAAGCCTCTGCCTTCAGCTCAGGTCATGATCTCGGGGTCCTGGGATCGAGTCCTGCATTGGGCTCTCTGCTGGGCAGGGAGCCTGCTTCCCTTCCTCTCTCTGCCTGCCTCTCTGCCTACTTGTGATCTCTGTCAAATAAATAAATAAAATCTTTAATAAAAAAGAAAAAAAATTGCTACAGACCCATTCTACCACCTCTCCTCCTGCACAACATGTTCGGTTTTATCTGCTTATTTAGTTTCCCCTGCTTCGCTTGTCCCGTCTGCCTATCTGGTTAACCCAACACTGCCCAGCCCCTCCTCTTTGCCTGACCCTCCAGGCAGGGGCCACTTTGTTTATACAATCAGCATGTAAGGCTGTTTCTGTCTATAACCAATCTGGAGTGATGTAGCCAAAAGCAAGACTGCACATGGTGTGGAGAAAGCACATTCCGTGCTACCAAAACACACGTGGAAATGACAGCCACCACCGTAGCAGTGCCTATATCCCAAGTTCTCCTCTCCAGCACTTTACACGTTTTAACTTTATCCTTCCAAACTCCTGCAATGTTGCCAACAGGTGGCTGAGCTGACATTCCCAGGCGGGTGTGATGCCAGGCGGGTCAGAATGGCTCAGCCTGTGTGGACAATGGAGCCGGCAGGCTAGGCTAGCCGATCTCAGAGATGAAATGAGATGGTCCTAGCAGGAAATCTGCTAAGAACTAATGGAAACCTCCTCTGGGAACCTCTTCCAGGCCTTCTGAGATCCTTACGGGCAGCTCGGAGTGCGGCAGGGCTCCTTCCAGCTCCTGAACTCGGTGCGATCGCCGGCGGCACTGTGCTCAGGTTCATCGTTCGCATCAAAGTCGTCGTCCATGGGCCCGTCAGGGAAGTCCTCGCAGTCACTCTCCTCTACCTCGGCATTGATGTCAAACACCTGCTCGTTTTTCTTGAACTTGTCTACCAGAGCAGAGACAGACTGGGGAGGACAACGAGAGGATTCTCTAGTTCTCGCCATCCATGCAGCCTGGAGTAACAGCCTGCCTGGACTCCTTCTTAGCCCTGAGTTCCAGGTTCCAGCCTCCCCTTCTGGCTCGCCCTCCCCTGAGTCAAGGTTCTCACGAGAGCAAGGTGCTGAGGAAGTTTATACTGTGTGGCACAGGATGAGGCCGTGTTGTTGTTAGGCACATTTCGTAAAACATGAAACAGGAATTGGTATCCATTAACTACATGTTTAGAGAAAATAGTTTTCCATGGAGACCATTTATTCTGGAAGTGATAGTAAGTAGGCTAAAGGGGGACAAGCTAAAAATATACAGAGAAAAGCTTTACACATGACAGTTTCTCAGGAAACTCTGTGCCAAGGGACTCAACCCTGAAGAGCAGGAAATTCCTTGAGCCTGACAGCAGCCTGAGACCAAAGGCCTGGAATTAGCCATGTTCAAGGGGATAGCCGATTTAAAAAAAAAAAAAAAAAAAAAAAGTGCACCCAGGAATGACAGGGCTGCCTCACTCTCATTTCTACCCCCCAGGTTTTAGTCCCTACAGAAGTGCCAAGGGAAATATTTTCTGTACTCCTAGCTAAATAAAAATGATGCCACGGTTTCGGGTTCTCACTGGGCAGAACTCATCTTGGGCCATCTCACTGAAACCACAAGCAGTTGGACAAATGCCCAGAGCCCTCAGAAGTCTAAAAGTTGAACTCACCTCATTATGTGTCTCACTGTCCCATTTCGTGAACTGGAACCCGGCCAGGGAAGGGCAGATCTGGCCGTCCTCTGCACACTGCTGCATGGGCGCTGGAGAGGGCAGGAGCAGGCAAAGAGTATGGATGGAGCACGCTCCCCCCACCTCAGAGTGACCAGGGTAGCATGATGGAGATATGAGGCTTTTTCAACCCCTGTTCTGTGGCAGAGGCTGGCTGGTGGCCAAGCTCCAGGTCACAGACTTCTGTCCAGGGAGAGGGTAGTGCTCAGACAACATACCTATCTTGGAGGGAGGCACCACACTGGCACTCCCAAGAATTACTAAAACATTAGGGCAGAAGCCTAAAGCATACACATTTAACTCTAAAATGGACTTCACACCCAATGTTGGAGTTGGGAAATCAAAAATCCTCAAAGTGTACTAACGGCACTATCAATCACACAATGTTACTTATTTTAGTCCTAAACTAAGCGAGGTACCTTACAGAATTAAAGTCCTAGTTGACAGCAGAAACTTGAAAAATACACTATTAGCAAAAATATTTGTACTTAGAAAACTTTAGTCAAGAATAGAAAGGAGGAAAGCAGCCCCTGTAACATCTGTGAAGTCCTGGAGGGAAAGGAGCAATTCATGCAACCCACAAGTGTAGCTACTGTATTCCTGCCCAACCGTGCACCCAGACGATCCCCCCAGAATGTGGAGGGTAGGATGGGAGGCGGGATAAAACCCCTGCCAGGCCAGTAAAACGGGATGACAAAAGGACAGGGCCAGGGATGCCTGGATGGCTTAGTCGGTTAAGCATCTGCCCTCAGCTCCAGTCATGATCCCGGGGTTCCAGGATCGAGTCCTGCATCAAGCTCCCCGCTCAGCAGGAAGTCTGCTTCTCCCTCTGCCTGCCTCTCCCCCTGCTTGTGCTAGCTTTCTCACTCTCTAATAAAATCTTAAAAAAAAAGGACAGGTCTATTCTCAGACCACCAAGGTGGAGTGTGAAAATAACTCACAATGCCCTCTTTTCCTCAGGACACCCTGGATTGGTAACAAATAAGAACAAGGCCCCTTTGGCTCAACAAAAGGCTATCACAGCCCTTTTTCCAAGTCCAAACTCTGACATTCCTGGCTAACCCCAGGACCCTGAGAAGTGACTGAGAGCCTTGGCTGTTAAGGGGCCCATGCGGGATATGCACATATGGGCCAAGAGCAATGGCGAGAGTTAGCTACTACTGTTAGCCTCTGTGCTACAGAGGGGAAAGAAGTCCCAAAAGGATGCCCAACAGGGCATTCCAGAGGAAGCTTCTGGGTAATTTAAACAAGCAACATCATGATGGAGTATCATGGAACCCATAGCTGTACAGAAACTTTTCTGATGACCGAAATGCCCTGGTGAAACACATCATGTGTACCCACCTTTTAAATCTGTCGCTTCCACCCAACCTAAATCCGGCAGCTCCAGGGGTTCCTCGGTGGACAGAGTCTGCACATCGGAAGGGAACAGCAGCTCACTTCTGTAGTCATGGCAGTGGAGGGTAGACAGAAACACCCCAGCTGTGCTGCACTCATCGAACGAGGCCGCCGTCTTCTGAAACATGGGGTCGATCTGAGTGAAAAACAGAACAGGCAAGTTATGGGATGCAGACAAAGCAGACAAAATCTCCTTCCCTGGACTCTGTTCATTCCAGGGTATCTCGGCACGTGATCAAAATCGGGAGAGGGCTTTCTAATAGATCAATAAAATCCCATTCTAGCAGACACTAATTGAAAAGGAAGCCTATGTGTGGTCAGCTGAATAAAGGTACAGTGTTCAAGTACACAGGAAGTGGCAATAAGCTTCTACTGTGTCACTGTTTATAATCCACACGGACAGTACGCTTCTGCTGGCCTCTTTCCACAAGTCACTGTTTTGAACTAGCTAACCTAGTACAATACTATCACCACAAATTCCATGGACTTAAAAAGCCTGTGATGGATCTGTTCACAAGATCCCATTATTTACTCTAGGCAGAAATATTTTCACAGATCTGGAGAACATAACCAAGAGATTCAGGGTAAAGACAGGCAGTCAGCAGGGCTAGATGGATGGGTAAAAGATGGAAGAGGCCCTAAGAGAGCTCCCAGGCTGGAGTAAGGAGCAGGAGTGGCACAGCCAGGGGACAGCAATCCCAAAGGCAGACTGGGGCACAGTGCAGGAGAACGAGGACAGAGCAAGACCCAGGCATGTGTAGCAAGAGTGCAGAAGCCACTTGACTCTACTGGTGGCCCTACAGGAAACACGTGGAGTATTAGGTTCACAAGTCTCCTGTATGTCCCAGGACATAGCTACTGTGGAGAGAAGGGCCTCAAGGAGGAAGACAGATGTGGATCTCTGGCTGAGCCTTGGTTCTGAACCTGACCTTGACAGAACTGAGATTCTCCTCTCACCTTTCCAGTAAGCCCATCTCAGCATCCTTCCAGCCCCCAGAGTATGACATACATCAACTCAAGTTCTCCCTGTCTCCTTACCCTTCAGGCTGTCAGTTACACACCCTGGCAGGGCTTCCTCCCAGCACATCTCTACCATCTACCCCTTCCTTTTTCACCCATTGCCACCAATACAACCCACACCTGAGTTAACGCTTGTCTCTGGTTGCTCCCATTTCCTATCCTAAAAATTCTAGTGTTGTTACTCCCATTCCTCAAATGTCAACTAGAGCACTGGCTTCCCACCTGGAGACCCACACCTTGAGAGTTCCTATGTGGGTAGTTAGTGAAAAACTCAGCATTTCAAAGAGTCAACATAGAAACTGTAAACACCAAAATAAAGCTGAAAACACTAAGACAATTTTCCTCACTTTTTGCCTAGTGAAAACAATGGTTCTTTCATATAAAATGGATCTGATTGACACTTTTTTTAGTTCTTTGATGGGAAAATGAATTATTGGTGACTGCATAGTTTAGTAGATGAAACTTTTAGCCCCCCCCCCTTTTTTTTAAATAGTAATCTCTAAACCCAGCATGGGGTTCAAACTCATGACCCCAAGGTCAAGTGCTACGTGTTCTACAGACAGAGCCAGCCAGGCTCCCCAGCTAGGTGAATCTTTTGAAACAAGGGTCCACAGCAAGGAAGAGAAACAGTAAAAGGAGACGTTATACTTCCCACTTCTTTCTTGAAGGTTCTCTCCACCTACCAGCTCTAACGCATTCATTTTATTTTATTTTATTTGTTTGTTCAAAGACTTTATTTGTCAGAGAGAGAGAATGTGCACAACAAACTGCATGGTAAAGTCTAGGGCTGTTTCAGCTTTGTGAGTAAATCCTGGGTTCTAGCCAAACTTGTATACTATCCAGCTCCTTAAAGAACCAGAATTTTCCTGTTCCATGGCTTTTGCTTGTGCCTCTGCCTAGAATCACCTTCCTGGCAAGGTCCATCTGACAAATACCTACCTTTCCTTTAAGGCCCAGTTCAAATTTCACCTCTTCCATAAACTCTGACCTCCACCCACTCTGATTTCCTATAGTATGTGCCTTGAACTTCCTTGCATTGTATCCATTTGTGCTCTCATGGTATAAAAAACTGGAACATAATCAGGTTGGAATCTCCTGTGATAGCAAACATTTTGCACACAGAGAGCTGTGTCCAAAACAGATCAGCTCACATACAAATAAGAGTTCTCAACTGGTCTAGACACATCCACAGAACGTTTGCTTTCTCATCTCCATGCCATCTCCAAGAGAATGCAGGTTCAGGAAAAAGTTGAAACATCAAATTCTAGGTTTCTGACAATCACTCGCTCTTGTTATCCTCCGAATTGGGCTCTGGCTATTATAAGTTTATAGCAGAGGACAGAACAAAAAAAGCTTTTTATGACTGGGGTACTCAGTGTTTCTTTAAGACTAGTGGTTTCATTTGGCATAACTGTGGCTGACCACCACAGGCTGAGAGGGAACAGTGCTGCTTGCTCTCTTGTTTTCTCTTTAGAACAATGGGAAAGGCTGGTTGGTATAAGCATCCTCAGACTCCCCAGAACTGGGTCTACCTGGTTGGAAAAAAATGACTGGGAACAGAATTTCTTTTTATTTATTTATTTATTTATTTATTTATTTAAGATTTTATTTATTTATTTGACAGACAGAGATCACAAGTAGGCAGAGAGGCAGGCATAGAGAGACGGAGAAGCAGGCTCCCTGCCATGCAGAGAGCCTGATGTGGGGCTCGATCCCAGGATCCTGGGATCATGACTTGAGCTGAAGGCAGAGGCTTTAATCCACTGAGCCACCCAGGCGCCCCCAGAATTTCTAACTGTGTTGGTGAACAGACATTTCACTACAGATCCAGAAGCAGAGACAAGAATGACTGAAATAATACTCAGACTATCTAAGAAGGGGGAAAAACATGGAGAGTTGGGGTGGAGAAGGGAAGGTGGGAGAGGATTATATGGCTCCCCTTTGGATATATACAACATATTACCATGGATAAAGTACTTTGCCAGGGACAGATTCACTACCACAAAACCTGTACGTGGATGGGACTGGTGTTAACCTGTTGCGACAGTTTAACAAAGTAAAATTCAGAGCCTTTTCCCAGGGCCACGTAGCTAAGATAGCAGAATGAGG
This sequence comes from Mustela nivalis, assembly GCF_964662115.1. Taxonomy (NCBI): domain Eukaryota; kingdom Metazoa; phylum Chordata; class Mammalia; order Carnivora; family Mustelidae; genus Mustela; species Mustela nivalis. The sequence continues at coordinate 34,334,432 of NC_139027.1, read as the reverse complement.
ATGTGAACTTTCCATCTGCTGCCCCCAAATCTGGTACTACCCAATGTCAACGCTGACATATGAAGAAATACCACTACCCCCCGCAGAAAGCCAGCCACCCTTTTTTTCCCTGCTCCCTCTTTAGCCTCAGCCTCAGTGTCTCCACCATCCTCAGGCCCCTCCAGTCCATCCACACAAAGTCCTCACAATAGGATAGGCTGGAGAGGCACCTGAGTGGCTCAGTTGGTTAAGTGATTGCCCTAGGCTCAGGTCATGAACTCAGGATCCCAGGATAGAGCCCTGCGGTGGGCTCCTTGCTCATCAGGGAGCCTGCTTCGCCCTCTCCCTCTGCCTGCTACTCAGCCTGCTTGTACTCTCTGTCAAATAAATAAAACCTTAAAAAAAAAAAAAAATAGTGTAGGCTGGAACTGCTAGGCAAGCCCAGAGTAGAATAGCCCCATTACTCAGAGTGAACCCAACAAGGCTCATAACACCTAGCCCCCGTGTGCTCGTCTCTACCTCATCTGCCATGAGGCCACCATGACTAATCTCACCATTGTCCTTCCTTTAGTTTATTTATTAGTCACACATTAAAGACCCAGGTCTCCCCTGGATTCTACATTTTTCAGGCTCTAAAACCTAGAAAGACCTGACATTGCCTCTTTGGCCCCCACCCCCTCTGCTAACAATGGATATTCCCCCCAGGATACTCTAGATAGTCCCTACATTCCCCACTTCTTTCCTGAAGCTCTCTTTTTTTGTTGTTGTTTATTTGTTTTGAAATTATTTGTCAGAGTGAAAGAGAGCATGAACGTGAGCAGGGGGAGCAGCAGGCAGAGGGAGAAGCAGGGTCCCAGCTAAGCAAGAAGTCCAATGCAGGACTCGATCCCGGGACCCTAGAATCATGACCTGAGCTAAAGGCAGAAACTTAACTGACAAAGCCACCCGGGGACCCCTAACTCATTCATTTTAAATTGGGGACGATATCATTCTCAAGGGCATGAAAACTGGTTCTTGGGGAAGGGTTAAAAAAAAAAAATCTTAGAAATTACCATAACCAGGGTGCCTGGGTGGCTCAATCCTTAAGCATCTGCCTTCAGTTTGGGTCATAATCCCAGGGTCCCAGGGTCCTGGGATCAAGCCCTGCATCGGGTTCCCTGCTTCTCCCTTTCCCACTCCCCTTTTGTGTTCCCTCTCCCGCTGTGTCTCTGTCAAAATAAATAAAATAAATAAATAAAATCTTAGGGAAAAAAATTACAATAACTTGTGAATCTCTAAGCCTCAACCCTACCTGATAAAATCTTACTCAATAATCATTCATTTCAAGGGCAGAGGGTAGGAAGAAAAGATCTAAAAAGGGTCCTGAAGTGGGAAGGAAATGACAAAAGGCTGAGGAGCACTGCTTTAATGGAACCCGGCCTGCCCAATCCTCAGTTCTCTCTGCTTCTTGGAAGATTTTAATATTAGCTCTTGGCTCATTACTATTCTCCAACTTTGCTGCTGTCCTAAGTTTTTGGTGATTTTAATATCCCTATATCGATGCATCCAACACTGTGGCTTCTCAGTTCCTTGATGTCCTCACCTTCAATGGTTGTGAGCTTCATCCTGAAAACCCCAGGACTTCAAGACATCCCTTGGTTGTTCTCTGAACTTTTCGGAACTATGACTACAGCCTCTCTGTATGCTCAACTCCAAGTGCCCCTGGCCTTACCCCTTAACATTCCAGCCAACACCTTCTGGTCTCAAACACCAAGAAGTCTTTGACCCACTGTGCCCTAAAACCCACTGTTCATAGGGCTTTCTGCTCTCTCTCACTCCCCTCTTTTCCTGGCTGAAATCTCAAAGGCAGTGATTGTCACCCCTCCCTTGCACGTGCTCGTCACTCCAATGCTCCTCTCTAGCCGTGTCACACTGACTCAGCAAAACCCAATCCCGTGTTCAATCCACTTTCTGCTGGCTTTGTGTTCACACCCGCACAGCTAACCATAGCTGGAGAAACTCACAAACTCATGCTGACTGACCTCACTTTAAATCCATCTGCCACGGCCCCCAGGTCGACAACCCTGAGTGTTGTCTGGGAAGCAAACTACTTCCCCAGTTCATTAGCTCCCTCACCCTCCTGCTTTTTTCCTCTCTTCAAACCTTTACCTTTCCTCTTCCACGCTCAATCAGTTGATGTCCTGGCTTCCTATTTCAAGGTGGGGGGGCGCGACCAAAATATCCCACAAGGGCACACTCACATCCCATCCCCCACCAGCCATGGGTGCTCCTTAGCCAAGCTCGGCGGGGCTGTCCATTCCCTTCCTGTCTCACACGCTCAAGCACTCCACTCAAGCAACTCCCCTCTCTGTCCACTAGACTGCTGCCATCAAGTAAACATGCTGTTAATCCCCCCATTAAAAAAGCAAAAAACAAGAAACCCTCTAGACTTTACTTTTCCCTTCATTTGCCACCCATTACTCTGTTCCAGTTAACAGCTCTCAAAACTCTTCAAAAGACCAGTCTATTCTGCCTTCATTCCTCTCTTGTCATGTGAGTGCCCCCATTATTAGGAAAAATTTCAGTCTTACAAAAGTGTTGGAACAGTAATAAGAACATCTGTGTTACATTTATGTAGATTCCCCACTGGGTAACATTTTGCATATTAGCCATCCCCCTCCCCCACCCCCGACCACAAATCTTTTGGAAGGTAGATATGCTGACACTTTACCTCTCTGCCAGTTATTAAGTGACTGCCTCTTAGTCCCTGTCCTACCTTCTACTGGCTACTCTATGGTGCTGGTTCTGGGACATCTGGGCTTTGCTAGCAGCTCCCTGGTGGCCTCCACCAGTCAGGGGCACTATAGGGAGACTGCAAGGCTAGAAGGGACTTGCTTCTTTCTGTAGCCTTCCAGTTCCTGTCATCGAACAGGGCTGCTTCAGCCCAGATGCAGCACTCCTCCCCTACCTATAGCACTAGCTGAGTTTAATTTGCACTTTTTCTCACACTCACAGAACCAGCCTCATCGTATGCCCCTCACAGACACAAGCACCAACCAGCATGTCCTCCTCAGAGGTCTGGGTCCTGGGGTCACGAGCCCCTCTTTCAAACTCAGGGACACCAGCGCCAGCCAAGCAGGCCCCTTCCCTGGAGGTCTGAGTTTCTGCTCCAGAAACTCAGAATGGTGAGCCATTCTCGAAGCTTCAGTGGCCCTAGGCTTCCACTTTGACATGGCTAATCACTCTCTCCTCCCTGACACTTTCCCATTTGGGTGCCACACTCTCCCAGTTTTCCTCCTACCCACTGGATGCTTCCTCTGTGGCTCTCTGAACTCTTAAGATTGGGGCAATCCAGGGCTCAGTTCTTTTTCCACATGTGCTCATTCCTTTGGTGATCAATTCTAGTCTCAACCTTAGCTGTCATTTACAAATGTTGTGGAGGTAAAAGAGTAATCCAGTCCACTGTTGGGAGGGATAGTAGGCTGGTACAACCTGTTTTTGAGGGCAATGGAAATTCCATGACTCGAATGCTCTTATGGATACATTCTCAGAAGAGCACAAAGATAATATGTATAAGAACTTTCACTAAGATACTGTTTTTAACAGCAATATTTTTTAAAAGATTTTTTTATTTATTCATTTGAGACAAAGAGAGAGCCTGAGCAAAGGGAGAGGAAGAGGGAGTGGGAGAAGCAGACTCCCTGCTGAGCCAGGAGCCCGATGTGGGACTCGATCCCAGGATGCTGGGATCGTGACCTAAGCCAAAGGCAGATGCTTAACCAAATGAGCCACCCAAGTGCCCAACAGCAACATTTTTAAAAGGCTTGTACCTACACTGTTGCTTTAAATTAACTATGCTAAAGATAAGTTGAGGCCTCTGGGTTCCTTTAAGGAGAAATTCCTTAGGATTTGCCAGATCATAAGGCTGTTTAGAGCAAGGACTCTGGAGCCAGACCACTTAGCTTCAAATCCTAGCTTACTTACCAGAAGCATCATTTGGGGCAAGTTACTTAACAGCGCTGTACTTTGATAACCTCCTCAGAAAATATAACAAGGATGTTGTGAAGATTAAGTGAGGTCACATGGCTCAGACTTAGGGCTGCACAGGGCGCCCAGTAAATGAATAAAAATATGTTAGCTATCACCATCTATTCTGCATGTTCCTGGAAAGAAAGTGAATGGTTTAATTGATCAAAGTCCTCGGTAATGTGCCATCTCCTTCTACTCAATCTTCCTGAAATACTGTGGGAAAAGCAGGGACTTACACACTTGAGTCTTAATGTGAAGCTAAGAGAAGATAATGCAGATGCCACTTACATATTTGACTCCCTTGAGGCCCAAGCAGGCACATACCAGTAAGGCAGGCGTGGCCCTGCCAAGTTTCAGCCACTGAGGCTCTGAATTAGTCAGAGACCACCCTGCGCCCAGCTCCTCACCTCGCACTTCCGATCTGCTTCAGAGACATTGAGGTTGTTCACATTCTGCTCTATGGTTTTATAGGAGTGCTTCTTTTTGGGCTTTTGAGCCTTTTTGGTTGTTCCTGTTTCAGTAGCACTTCCATCTGAAAGAAGAAGTAAGACTAGGTAGGGTAAGGATTGCTTTGGGGCATGCAGCCAAGCTTATATTAAGTCACGTTTTTCAAAACTCTAAAGAGCGATCACAACAGAAAATGCCATTCTCTCAAAGCAACAGCACATCTCATCTGCGGCTTCCGGAGAAACCTGAAGTATTTGGCTTCTAATACAAGTCAATTCCAAAAGCGCCCCCATATCAGAACTTCCCCATTTGAAGTTTACTCAGTCTTCCCCAAATATGATCTAAAAGGTCCTTCTCTTTTCCAAAGAAAAACAACTCTAGGGTTAAAGGGTCTTCTCATAAACTCTTCTGAAAACGTTCATGTCTTCAACCGAATGAGATTATCTCTTATGACTTCATTCCAGTATACTACCCAAATAACTACCTCCTATGCCCTTAAGAAAGCCCCTGGAATCCAGATCCCAACTCACGTACCTGCATTATGGCTCTCTGCTTCTTCTGGGGAGGGTGTGTCTTTGCCCAGCCCCCCAAGGACTCTGTAGACATCAGCATGGACCGCATCCACACGCACTGCGTAGATCTTTGTGCTGGCATCCAGAGTGCCAGCAGCCACCTAGTCCAACAAACAGAGCTCTGCTCAATGGAGACATAAAAAGGAACTGCCAAACAGGCAAAACACAGCAAGCTTCATAAAATATTGACTTGCTCTTAAGAAAAAAATGATAAAGATTCCCCAAAGACTGATAGGGAATAAACACTATATAGCAGAAAGATATCGTCTCTGTATTCATCAGTTTAGGAAAGAAGCTAATGAAGTGTCTCACACAAGGAAGGTTCTCATGTATCTGCGGGATTCAATGACCGTGCTGTGCTCAGTATCAGAAATAACCACCATTAATTCAGATGCAAGAGGTGAACAGCCTTCTTACTTTAAAGTTGGTCGGTTCGGTGTCTTTCTGTTTAAGAATCTCTGACATAAAATCAATCAAGTGCAAGCCAAAAGCGTTCTTGGTCGTGATTTTCTGCAAACAGAAAAGGGTGGGAAGGTGGGTCACTGACAGCCAAGGCTCATGTAAATACTGCTCCTCTGACAGAGGAAGCTACGTTCTTACACAGTAACGGCCCACATCTCACCACAGGTATCAATTCCCATAAACACTTGGTGACGCGGCCTAATCCACACAAACTCCTCATTCTCAAGAGCTAGAAAGTGACAGCACACTTCCTGAGTTTTCACCGTGTGTAGACCCTGTTATCAGCACTGCCTACTAAGGGACTCAGTGACCCTGAGAACAAATGAATGCGGCAGGGACTATTCACGTTGTCATTTGACAGAGGCGGACCCTGCAGCAGAGTACTCAGGTGACCTGCCAAGGCTGTAGACCTTGTGAATGACAGAGACTGGATTCCAACAGAGACTGGTTCCAGAACTCACATCATTAACCCCCAAGCAATGCTGCCTCTCTGGATGCACCCTAGGAGGCAAGCAACCTGCCAGAAAGAGCACCGAAGTCCCACATAGCACAGTAAGAGCCTGTAAGACCGACATCAGCATTGAAAAGAGTGGCTGGAGAAGGAAAGCACGCAATTACCGTCGGTTGCACATTCTCCACTGAATCAAGAAGGCTAGACTTCCCTTGTGACCATGCTGCAAAATCTTCACTGATAACCAGCAGATACTCACATTTTCAGTGGACAGTTTGATACAGGTGGAGTAATGTTCTGTAATCTGCATGTTTGTAAACTTAGGGGTTGTGGCTGAAGTGTCAGTATTCCTAAATGGAAACCCAAACCAAAACACTCTGTTAAGGATCCACGATACTCTTAACTTTTCAAAATCCAGACCCCAAACCCCCGCCTCACAGAGGCACCTAGAGCGCACGCACCTGCTGGATGGGGAGGCCAGCAGGCGAGGCGAGTCCGAGCTGAACTGCAGGTCCAGCACTCGCGAGCGCCGCCGCTGCAGCCGCTCCTTCTCGTCGTCATTCTGAGGAAAGTCTTCGAGGACTGGGGTGCCAGGAGTATTGAGAGGGGCCTTCCGGGGCAGGGACGTGGAGAACGCCCGTTCTGAAGGTGAGGCGGCACTGTGGGGGTGCCCACGGATTTCTGAAGAAAAGCAACTAATTATGGCTGACAGTGTTGAAAGAGAACCCTTGCTCAGGAAACCTGCCACGGAATATTTCCTGTATCCAGAGTGAGGGTTGGGGACTGTCAAAGGGAGGAAGTTCACTGCCTGTTTCCCACCAAGATCTTTTCTAACTCTAATATTTCTCTATACAGTTTCTTAGTCGGGTGATGGGTTTCTGATGCTTCTTTGCCAAATTGAGGGGTGTGATGAGGTCAAATTAGAGAAAGACAGAATCATTCACTGGATTGAACAACCTAGAGGTTACTGGCGACCTTGACAATAGCAGTTTTCCTAGACTAGCACAGGCACAGAAAATCAAATGGGCATAGATTCCAGAGACGAGAACAGAACAAAAAGAACAGACAAGAAATTGGAGACAGCAGATGGAAACAAGGTTTTCAAGGACTTACAGAAAAGGAAGGACAAAATTGGGAGAGAAGCAGTTGAAAGGGAAGTGAGGTTGAGAAATTAACTTTAAGATGGGAAAAATCCCAGTTTGGTAGAAAGAATGAAGCAAAGAGATTTTATTAGCTTCCTATTGCTACTATAACAAATTGTCACAAAGATAGCGGTTTATACCAACACAAATGTATTCCCTTGCAGTCCTAGAGTCAGTCTAAAATTGAGGTTATCAGCAAGGGCCGTGTTCTTTTTGGAAGCTTTAGGAAAGAATCTCTTTCCCTGCCTTTTTCGGTTTCTAGAGGCTGCCTGCTTCCTTCCTACCATTCTATCCTCTTGTTTGTTTCTTTCTTTCTTTCTAAAGATTTTATTTATTTATTTGAGAAAGAGAGAGCAGGAACGGGGACAGAGGGAGAAGCAGACTTCCCACCAAGCAGGGAGCCCAATGTAGGGCTTGATCCCAGGACTCTGGGTCATGACCTGAGCCAAAGGCAGACACTTAACGGACTGAGACACCCACGTGCCCTTCCAACCTCTTGCTTCTGTCATCACATAGCCTTCTCTGACGAACTTCCTGCATCCCTCTTATGAGGGCCACTGTGATTGTGCTGGGCCCATCCAGATAATCTAAGATAGTCTCCCCATCTCAAGGTCCTTAACTTAATCATACCTGAAAAGCTCCTTTTACCATGTAAGATACCATAGTCACAGGTTCCAGTCATCTTTGGCAAGGAGGGGGCATTATGCAGAGATCATGTGGAAGGGTAAAGTTGCTGAACACACTCAGGCAGGTAAAGGGGCTGCCTTTCCTGAGATCACTGAAAGCCCATCCACAGCAACAGGAAGGCAGCCAGACAACACAGACACAAAGGCAGGTAGGGGAGCAGGTACAATGGGGTGCCTGTGGATGTTCCTTTTGGATTGTTTTCCTTAGTAAAATAAGAAGCACCTCAAGACCAAAAACCCAATAGCTAAGGGTGAGGGCCAGGGAGGAGGTGCTGGAGTTTCAGGAGAGAAAAGAAGGTAAGGGAAGTCACCTAGGCGCAGGTGAGTGGATGAACAAGGGAATAACCATGACTGCTGGGCAGCTTTAGGGTTCCCTTGAGATCACTGAGTGAGCAGGGGCCAACGCAGAGTAGGCCAAGTTGGAAGTAATCACGGTTGTGATTTTTGTCAAGAAAGTATAAACAGGCCAAAAGAGGGCAAGGAGTTATACGTGTAGGAAAAGGAGTGATGATAGTGATTGACCATTGAATGTAAGCTAAGTAAGGAGGGGAACAAGAACATGAAAAACACGAGGGACAGGGAAAAGCAAAGAATATACATCTGCTGGGTCAAATAACTACTGGAGTTATTGGAATCAGGGAACAAGAAGGAGTGGAAAGGTAGGAGTGGTACTGAGAAGTGGGGTGCTTAAAACTGAGATGACAGAGTGGTGCAACTATTGATAATGACAAGGTCTAGGGTGTGACTGTGGTTGTGAGTGGCTACTGCCTATTTTGGTAGCGCAAGAAACAAGATCACTGGGAGAGAGATGCTGGAACTGAGAGACCTTAGGGGAAGAGGTTTCCAGATTTAAGAATCAAAAGGCCTGGCTTCATATCCCAGGTCCAGGGGTGCCTTGCTGGCTCAGTTGTTAAGCATCTGCCTTCAGCTCAGGTCATGATCTCAGTGTCCTGGGATCGAGACCTGCATTGGGCTCCCTGCTTGGCAGGAGGCCTCCTTCTTCCTCTCCCACTCCCCCTGCTTGTGTTCCCTCTCTCACTGTGTCTTTCTGCGTCAAATAAATAAATAAATAAAATCTTTAAAAAAACAAACCAACAAACCCAGGGCCATCACTTACTGGCTGGAGAATTTTTTTTTTTTTTTAAACAGTAAACTCTACACCCAGTGTGGGGCTTGAACTCATGTCTGAGTTCAAGAGTTGCATGCTCTATAGACCAAACCAGCCAGGTACCCCATTAGCTGGAGGAATTTTAAGCAAGGGGCGCCTGGGTGGCTCAGTCGTTAAACGTCTGCCTTTGGCTCAGCTTATGATCCTGGGGTTCTAGAATTGAGCCCCATATTGGGCTCCCTGCATGGCAGGAAGCCTGCTTCTCCCCCTTCCACTCCCCCTGCTTGTGTTCACTCTCTCACTGTGTCTCTCTGTCAAATAAATACATAAAATCTTTTAAAAAAAGAAAAATTTTAAGCAAGTAAATGCTCCAAGCATTTGCTTCTTCATCCTCCAAATAGAAATAAGAACATGTGTCTTAGGTGGTTCTAAATTGGTGATATGAAAAACAAAAAAACAAAAAACAAAAAACCCCCAAACCCACAATATAAGACATATTTTATAGGGACACATTTAAAAAAAAAAGGGATACAGGGGCACCTGAATGGTTAAGTGTCTGACTTTGGCTCGTGATCTTGGGCGTCCTGGGATTAAGTCCAAGTTGGACTCTGTGCTCAGCAGGGAGTCTGCTTGTCACTCTCCCCCGTCACCATGTCCCTCCCCGACTCATCCTCTGTCTCTCTCATCAACAAAATCTTAAAAAAAAAAATAGTGATACACAAAAAACACTACATGTTGCTCATATGGGGGAAGGGAACAGAAGTGGTGTATAGGGATAAAAGGAAATAAAAATACAATGAGAAGAACTTCACGTGTTCCACTGATAGCTTCCCATAAGCTCAAGAGTATGGCTAACATACTTCTCAGCTGAGGTCAAACAAAAGAAAAAGAAAGAAGAAATGGAAAGGAAGGAGGCGAGAGACATTTTTAGAGACTGAATTAAGAGGACTTGTTACTATCTGGGTCAGGGCCCTTCAAGAGGAGGGGGGCGGAGTTGGACCTTGAGAGGAGACTTAAACAGAAGCAGGAAGCACCTAAGGAGGAACTGGTCTGAGAGGGAAACTCAAGACAGGATCAGAGGCATGCTTCAATTCTTGGAATATGCTTTCTCTGATTTCTCTCATTTAGATGGTTACTAAGCTCAGACACTCTACACCTACCTCCTTCCCTCCCACTCATTTTTCAGCCCCCTATGGTCTGGCTACCATCCCCACCACTTTATGAAAACTATCTTGACACTATCACCTACAACCTCCATGTTGCCAAACCCACTGGCGACTTTTCAGGCCTCATCTCTTGAAATTCAGCAGGATCTGAAACAGATGACAACCCCTTCCAGTGCTTCTTGAAACGATCCTAGCTTCTATGACACCACTCTCTTCTGAGAGAGTTTTTAAGCTCTCCCTTCTGTCTAGCTCCTAAATGTTGGTCCTGAGTATCTTCTCTACAGGGTTTTCTTAGGGTTCTCACCTGTTCCCATGGTTTTATGATCCATATGATGATGTCCGAATGTGTTTCTGAGTCTATGGGCCACTTCCCTGAGCTGTATCACCCTCTGAGTGTCAAACTCTTTTCCAAGTGTTTACTGACCCCTCACCTGTCTCATGCATAAGTCATTTACCATGTCCAAAATATAACTCTAAATTTTCAAGCCTTTTACCAAGACCAAGGCCCTGCCTACCTCAGCGGCCTCACTCACTGTTTAGTAATGATGTTCTAGTTCTAGCCCAAGCCAGGCTCTTTCCTTCCTGCCTTTCTTTTTGCACTCATTCCTTCTGCCTAGAACGCGTCCCCCAGTGCGCTCTAAGATCTTCCTTGAATCCTCAACCTGAAGGAGCCCTTCCCCTCACTCTGCTGTTCTCAATCACAGCACTCAACCTCATTTGTAATTCTTTGTTTACGGTCTCCTCAACTAGAATACAAGCTGTCTTCGACTCAAGTCATGATCCCAGAGTCCTAGGATCGAGTCCCACATCGGGCTCCTTGCTCGGTGGGGAGCCTGCTTCTCTCTCTCCTTCTCGCTCCTGATCTCTCTCACTAGCTCTTTCTCTCTCTCAAATAAATAAAAATCTTTAAAATAATAGATTACAAGCTCCAAAAGACTAGATCTTATCTGTTTTGTTCTTTACAGTATCTCTGCACCTGACAATGGGTTTGGCGTAAAGGGAGAGCTCAGTTGTTCAATGAATGTAAAAATAAGCGCATGCAGGGCGCCTGGGTGGCTTAGTGGGTTAAAGCCTCTGCCTTTGGCTAGGCTCATGATCTCAGGGTCCTGGGATGGAGCCCCGCATCGGGCTCTCTGCTCGGCGGGGAGCCAGCTTCCTCCTCTCTCTCTCTCTCTCTGCCTGCCCCTCTGCCCACTTGTGATCTGTCAAACAAATAAAATCTTTAAAAAAAAAAAAAAAGGCGCATGCGTCTTAAGCATTCAGCAGGAACCACAACTTTTTCATGGTCCTGAACCACCTGCCAAGGGAGAGACACCCTCCACCGCGTAGGAGCCCACGGGAAAGGGACCAGAGTGGGGATCGCCCCACGCGCGCTCCCGACGCCGACCCAAGCGGCCTGCTGATTGGCGGCCTTCCCGGCTTCCCGCCTCTTCCTCCCCGCGCCTGCCTCCCCCTTTGCCAGGAGCGCAAGGCCAACAACAACGAAGCCGAGAATATCCGTACCTCCGCTCAGCCCCCAGCCGACCCTGCCCGCCCAGAGCACCGTTTCACGCCGACCCCTTCCCGCGGCCCACCCAGCCTTACCTGGGCAGGGAGGTCCCATTTTGCTCGCTTTCTCTGGAGCTGGTTTTAAATCGCGCGCCGAGAAGCCTTAGCGCCGTAACGGCCACGGTGACGTCTGTCGTGGGCGGGGCCAGAAGCGCGCCTGCGCAGGCGCCCCCATCCTCGGCTTGTAAAGGGGCGTTAGCACCTGTGTGGGAGTGCGCTGTGTGGAATCGCGGCCTTTCCGCTGTGTTCCTGTGGGTGGACTGTAGGGGTCCATGGACCACGGTCCCTCGCCTTCTTTCGAGAGTCAGACGAGGAACTAAGGATCCTAAGGATCCGGCGTGGAGCAGGACGGGAGAGGGCTCTGCTTTCACGCAATTTACTTTCTAATGGGAGGGAGGGCGGATTTCTAGGAAACAAGGTTAATTTCCCACAGCGACCTGTTCTGTAAGGGCAGCAAAACCCTAAGGTGCTAGAGAGGGATGGATGGGGTGAGAAGGAGCCAACAACACGATGAACGTTCCAGGCAGGCGAAGGACAGGTGCAAAATTTTTATGTACATTTTTAAATAAAGGCTATCATTTTTATTCAGATTCTTGTGAAAAGCTTCCTGGATATCTACCCCCCGACACGCACACACACCTCACCCCCGCATATCCCACCACACAAAAGAAAAGGTTAAGGCGAGAAGTGAGAGGGACATAATTTGCCATCTTTCCATTGTGCTTCATCTGATCCCAAGAATTGTATTTTTCCCAAATTTATTTGAGAGAGAGGGAAGGGAGAGCACAGAGGTAGAGAAGCAGACTCCCCGCTGAATGGAGCCCCACTCAGACCTCATCCCAGGAACCCCAGATCCTGACCCCAGGGAAAGGGAGACACTCAATCGACTGAGCCACCCAAACACCCCCTGCCCAACCAAGAGTTGTATTATGGGAGGAAAGGCCAGGGCAATTCCCCCAAATATCCCTAGAACATCCTATCATTTCTTATGACATGCACAAGGCATTTTATGCAGTGTTTCCCTTGAAGGGTGCTATTGGCATTCAGGGTGAAACAATTTTTGACATGTGGGGCTCTTTGTAGGACACCATTTGTCCACTAAATGCCATCAATGCCTCTCAGTCATTTGGCAAACAAAAAATACTACCCTTTGTAGAAAACCACTTTTTAAGCCAATTTGCTTTTTTTTTTTAAGATGTTATTTATTCATTTGATAGGCATAGAGGCAGGCAGAGAGAGAGGAGGAAGCAAGCTCCCTGCTGAGCAGAGAGCCCGATGCAGGGCTCGATCCCAGGACCCTGGGATCATGACCTGAGCCGAAGGCAGAGGCTTTAACCCACTGAGCCACCCAGGCGCCCCTAAGCCAATTTGCTTCTGCACAAACTTGTTCTCCCAGTGACCACCGTCAAATCTTTAGTATAAGGCAATGTGGAATAAAGAAAAGAAAGCAGGTTTATAGTGTTTTTCATCTCAGTGAAAGATTCTACCAGCCACCCAGGAACCCAAATCAGCACCCAGGGGCCATCCTGGATGTCTCACTCTCCACACGCAATCAATTGTTGAGCTCTTTCACTTCCTAAGAATCTCAAACCTGTGTCTCTTTTTCACCCATATTACCTTCTTGCTGGTCTGCAGCAGCCCTACACCAGCTCTGACTCCCTTCTCATTGGACCCTAATGAGTGGTTGCTAAGTACCAATCTAACCTGTTCCTTCCCAAAGTCTTAAACCATTCAAAAGTTCCATTGCTCTGGGAGCTTCTAAAGTGATCTAGGAGACCCTGTGGGGTCTGGGCCCTACAGCCTCTCTGGCCTCCTCTTGCACCTTGCATCCCCTTGCTCCCTGCACTCTGGTCACTTGGGCCTTCTTTCAGACTCACTTTCATCCTGCCTACTCCCACCACAAGGCCTTTGCACATCCTCTCCTCATCCTCATCTTCATCCAGTTGGCTGCCATCACGGTTCAGCTCACATCACTTCCTCAAGGAGGCCTTCCCTGATACACTCAAGTGTCCTTACTGGAGGTTTTAGTGGAACTTGCCACCGTTGAAATTTTACATCCACTGGGATGACTATTTGATGATTACTCCTCCATAGACTGTCTGCTCCATGAGGATGGAGCCATGGTTTGCTCGCCATTGTTTCCCCAGGGCCTGGTGCTAACCCTGGACACAGTAAGTACTTGAATACGTATTGAATGAGTTTAGTTGGAAGACAAGTTTAAATCCTGGGTTGGGCATTTGAACCTCTCTGGGCTTCACTTTCTTCTCTGTTTATAAAACAGTCATGATAATACTCCTTCACTGGGCTTGATGAGGAATTGGGTAACAGATTAAACTCTTGTGGGCACATAGGCTCAGTGCATGCTGGGGTTGCCTTCATCTCACTCATCTTCTCTGTGCTGAGTGCATTTGAGGAGAGTGGGAACAGCTTGTGATCCTCTGGGCACCGACGAGGAGCAGTGTGGGTTGGGAGAGTGGCCGGTGGCACTGAATCAGAAGGCTTGGAACACCCGGCAGAGGATGAGGCTGTTCTGGGATTATAATGGAGCCCCCTGAGCTGGCTGCCTAGGGTTCCCTGTGCTGGGACAAAGCCAGCTCCACCCCCTGCAGACGGTTCATTCTCCACCACTCGCTCTGAATGCTCTCTTTGTTTTGGGGGGGAGGGGGTTAGTTCTGCAGAGGGTGCCAAAAAATTGAATGATTTATCAGTGGTATCAGTGGTATGCAGAACTCAATTCCTCTGTCTGGACAAAACTAAAGCAGTGGGTCCCTCCCCCACTCCTTGTCTGCCAGAAAAGCAATACTGGGGCCAATCCTCTTCCCCATTTCACTCCTCACCAAGATTATACTTCCCCCAAACGAATGGCAAACAGCTTTAGTTTAGGTGACGAGCAATACTGTTATCAGTCGGCTACCTGAACAAACTTTTGGCTTCGGATTTTCCCTGATCTCCCAGCCTGCAGCTGGCTTATATCATAATGTAATTCACGATATAAACCATCAAGCCACTGGGGGCCAATAGGCATGTAGTTCAAATGGCTTTACATTCATTTTGGCCTCTGAGCAAATGCCTTTAATTTTTGTATGTGATACGAAATTCCTGACCTAAACACTGGGCTACGGACCAACAATTTCTGTCTTCTAGAATTTCTAAACGGCATACCGCCCTTGATCTTAAAATTAGTATAACACTTTTCGCTTTTCAAAGCATGTTAACCCCTACATCTTGATATTCCCAAGACCATGCTGGAAGGTTGTGAGAACAGGTACTTTGTTCTGGGCTCTGCCTTTACTAGCTGTGTGACCTTAGAGGAAGTTGTGTGTTGTTTCTGTGCCTCGGCTTCCTCGTTGGAAAAGGGGAAGGAACAAAGCACCCACTTCATGGAGTTAGAGTGTGAGGATTAAATGAGTTACCAGATGGGAAGCATTTAGGGCCATTGGCAATGCTTGATGAACGCTAAGTATTCCCATTACTATAACTGCTGTTATATCCTGGGTGCCCGCCAGGAATTGTTTTAGAATAAAGCTCAGCTTCCTAAATAATCTGGAGAAGTTTCTCCTTTCATTGTAAGAGTACTCCCAGAGCACAACAGCTCTGTTCTTTCCATTACTACTTGTTTTTTCTATACTCTCTCTTACACCCTCGGCCCCACCCAAGCTTTGCTGACTGTTCCCTTTGTAGTCTTCTGCCAGCTCCTGTTTTCTTACCTCTTACTACACTAGAAACCACAGAGTGCTAGAACATGATACTGCCCTTCTACTTGACAGATTTATCCTTTCTACAGCATATGCATGTTTTTTTGTAGCCACTGAGATCTTTTAAATTGGCTGATATTTTGAGAATGAATAACTTAGATGTTCCTTGACATTCTGGATTATTCTTTCCTGGCTCCTGGCTGTGCCACTGGGAAACCTCGGGGCAGACTGGTTCAAGGTGTATTGAGAAATACCAGGATGTATGGCGTGGAGCTATCAGGGTAACAGGAATATCTTGGCAATAGGCACGTGAGAATTCTGATCTTCTGTGGGTGTTATTACATACATTCCAACCAACACACAAAATAGCTTCCTTTATTGATTTGGAATGAAAACACCAGCAAGTTATTTTCTAAACAGAAAGAATATGGGTGTTTATAAAACATCAAAAGCCCACAGGGTGGAACCAACCATCACAGCATCTTGAAAGCAGTACCTGGCAGATATCAGCAGACAACATGGGAATACAACCGTTACTATGCAGTGCGGGGTCTCAAATATTGATCGGCATCAACTCCGGGGACATAAATTTGTCATTTATTTTTGCTGTGGGGAGGGTGTGGATACAACCAAAGCCCACAAGACCAGCATCTAAACCCCCTTGCGACTTGAGTTAAATGTGGGGCCAGGTTCTCCTCCCCAGATCTTCCTGGTATGCAGGGCAGGAACAGCATTGTTATCTCCAAAACAACCAAACAACCACACCTACAACTCTCGTCACTTTCTTAAGCCTCCACAGCAGCATGCCCAGGATTTTGAAAGAAGGGCAAAATCCACCACTCCTATCTCCAGAATCACTAGTGTTAGAGCTGGACTGCTCTACAGTCCCTTCCTGTCCGACCCTGGCAACGAGCCTCGATTGTGATGACCCCACTTTGCAAAACCACAAACAGTTCAAAAAAAAAAATCCCTTTGTCATCTTTGAAAAGAGAATACAGAGGCATTAACAGACTGAGTTGAAAAAGCACAGTTACACGTGGTGGCTAAACCTTCTTTTCATTTGACAAACAAGTGGCTTCCTTTAGAAACAGTCGTTGTTCATCTCAGAAACCGCCCCTCAAAGATTGTCCTCATTAAGGGTTTTACAATGTTGCTTCCAGGCATGAGAAGCTCGTTAGATGCTAGCTATTTTATTAATTTTAGTAAATATGTTATTTCAATTTTGAAACAGATCACCATTGACTTAATATGTTTGTGAATCAATGCTAATTGTTTGGATAGTATTGGAGTTTTCTTTCAGGTGCATAAAAACAGCTATATTATGTTCTATTTCATATATTATACGAAAATAGGGCTAAATTGAGAAATGGAAAATAAGCATTCTGGGTATATCTTCAAACACAGAAGGTCTGAAAAATTAGATCCTAACATACGAGAAGTTACCTTCACGGTACTTAGAATAAGATGGAGTGCTATCTGCTCAGAGGTGACTTAAGCCAACAATTCAACAAGGAAACCAGTTTACAAGGAATGTGCTGAGAGTCGCTCACAAAAAGAAATAAGCTGGAATGGAGGTATTCTCTGGTTCTCTTTTTCACTTCCAGTGTTGATACAAAACACAACCTCACAGGCCCTGTCTAGTCTCAACTCTAGCTACAAGATCGTCCTGTAACATCCGTTTCCCTGGGCCCTCCTCAGGTCATACTAAAAGTCGGGAGAGGAAAACCTCAGAAGACACACCCTAGATTAGGCCCTACAGGTTGGACCCCATCCTGATGAGCCCTTCAGGTGCTCCTTAAAGTTATCATAGCCACAGGCAAGGTGAAGGTCACACATACCACTGATGCGTCTGGAAAATAAACTCTTCGGCAGCCTGAGGAATCAGAAATACCTTCTCCCCTCTTTTAATGACCTTTACATTAATGTGCCTCCGCCAATGGGGCACAGGGCAGCTTTTTCACTTGGGTCAGAAGGTTGTGGAATTCTTCCACTGCCTGCGAGTGTGCCATGGGGTTTAGCACCAGGTGCTGGAAGAGATTGACGGGCTCGGCACTCCGAAACGTCTTGGGGATCGGGATGGTCAGGGGCAGGAAGGTGTTGCCAATGAGGAAATGGTGGAGGGACCTTTGCTGGAGGCCCCGGCCGAGGAACCAGAGGATGTCCTGCAGCCGCTGGGACAGCATGCTGTGCTGCCAGTCGGTCAGAGGCAGCCGCAGCAGCAGGTGCATGAGGGCTGTTTTGAAGTGGTAAGAGGTAAGGACTGGGCGGGACGCTCCCTGAGGTAAGCTCTGAAGGTCCCGCAGACTTAAGATGATCTGGAGGCACTTGAGGTGACAGGTGTTCTCTGGAGCAAAACGCCCGACCAGCTTCAGGAACAAGTGTTCACAGGCCGCAAAGGACTCGGGCCAGTCCACACTGGTGAGCGGTTCCTGGTCAGGAGCCTGACTCACCAGATAGACCAGGGTGTCTTCCCGTTGGACCCCCAGGACCAGGCGGATGGAGAGAAAGCGGCCTGAGCGGTAGTCCAGCCTGAGCTTGCAGGAGTTGGTGGATGGTGGGAGGCTGAGCTTGAAGTCATACTTGTGGGCCACAAGGGCCCAGGCATTGCCCACCATGTTCCGGAACCACTGTATGGTCTTGCACACGTCCAGGCGGGAGCCCGTGCACAGAGCCACCTTGATGGAGCTGCTGCACTTGCTCAAGATGGCCGAGTGATCCCTGTGGTGGTGCACCAGGCACAGCACGTCCCCCAGAAGCTTCTCGCGCTTGCACACACATTCCGACTCCACGAGCACACAGCCGCAGCGGCAGCCAAGGGCCGGATCCCTCATCTCCAGCACGAACATAGTGCCCTGCGGAGGAATGATGGGTACCAGAATATCAAATTTCTGGGTCTCGTGGAGGGTTCCCCATTTCTCAAAGGCCGCCCCGATGCCCAGGCAGTCCTCCAGCTGTGGCTGAGCCTCCCGGCGGCTGAGCGCCCGACAGGCCTCGATGAGGTCATCCACGAAGCTCTCCACGAACTCACAGGTGCAGGGCAGGTCACGGGTGACATTCTGGACGTAGTGTTTGTAAAAGGAATCCAGGGCCTCCCGCGAGGGGAAGTCAGTGAGCCAGTTGTAGGAGGTGACAGGCACAACACGGACTTCCTCCTCCTCGTCGTCACTGCTGGAATCAAAGGCTGGCTCATGCTGCATGTTCTGTCGCAGGAGCTCAAAGACGAGAAAAAGGCAAAAGAGGCCAGCATTCCACAGGTTTCCCAGCATCCAGCTCAGCGGC
This sequence comes from Mustela nivalis, assembly GCF_964662115.1. Classification (NCBI taxonomy): domain Eukaryota; kingdom Metazoa; phylum Chordata; class Mammalia; order Carnivora; family Mustelidae; genus Mustela; species Mustela nivalis. Next base: position 34,315,889 of record NC_139027.1, on the reverse strand, counting down.
CCCTCCTGGCCACTGGCCTGGAATGGCCACCCCATGTCTTTCTTCCCTAGCACTAACTGGTCACTGGAGGTGTCTCCTCTCCAGAAGTTCTCTGCCTTCTGCTTCTGCTCAGCAGCTCGCTTTCTCTCTTCAAACTCTATCTCCAACTGGCGCATCTCCTCGCTCATCCGCTTCTCCAGCTGCCGACTTCTAGCTAGTGTGTCTAGGTCCATCCGGTCACTGACCATCAGGGGGTGGTGAACTACATACATGACTGCCAGGAACACGAGGCTTATCAGAGCCATGGAGGCCTCTGCATCTGGAGAAGTAGGAGGGTGGGAGTCAGTAGTGATCTTCACCATTCATTTGTTCGCCAGTGCATATCCCCCAGCGCCCTGGAACCCCAAATCCTGGAAGTTAACTACTCAGAAGAAACAGAAAGCTCACAGAGCTGGGCTTGGACAGAGCAAGGGTCCGCCCAGGAGGTGGTCTGGGAGAAAGGGAGTCAGTGGGCGATGCCACTCAGTCTTTCTGCTTTCCTTCCACATGGTGTGGGTGGTCTTTAGGCCTCCAAAGTATGGACACAGCACTGTTTTCATTCCTGTGTAGGAGGGGGAGGGGGACCCTCGTGGGAGGGTGGCCTCACCCGACTCATCAGTCCACTATGGACACCAAATGTGCCCTGCTGATCCCAGAGGCTCCCTTCCACGGGCAGAAAGCACTGATCTGCCTGGGCAACACTTTCCTCTTGCCAAGCCCCAGCTATAGCATCCCATTCCCTCTGTGACTTCACAATCCTCATTCTGTCACCCTCTGTCATCAGACCGCTCGGCCTCTCCTCCCTTGTGCCCAGTAGGTCAACTCCCAGTTGGCGCCAGAGAAGCACAGTGCCACCAGACGGCTCTCCACAGCTTCCCGCTGTGTTCTCTGAGGTCCTAAGGTGGCTGCCGGATGCCCTGTTGATGGGCCAGGCTCAGAGGCAGGCATGGCTCCCACCTCTCAGCCCAGGAAAGTTTGCAAAGAACCAGGTGCCCAAAGCTACTTAACAACTGCAGTAGTCGGATCCTCTGCCTCCCCACCCAGCACGAGGCCGGAAGCTTCTCGTATTCACCCCACAAGCTACTGGGCTTACCGAGATGATGAAGGACTATGCCCTGTGGGCGCTGAAGGCAGGTGGGGGGACTCTCCTCCCTCTGGAACTTGGCCTTGCTAATTCTCACCGACTGCTCCAGGAGCCCTGTTAAAATTTACAAGGTACCTAGTGGCTGTGGCTCAAAGCAGGGTGACCCCCCCCACCATTCATAACTTTCCCAAATTCCACGCCCAGAGAGCTGAACTCTCATCCGCCTGCCCTCCCGGGGGTGTCTCCCGGGACCTGGGGCCAGGTTACTCACCGTCGGTGTTAGCTGGAACACGGTCTTAAAGAGACAGCGCGGCCTGACTGCCCCCGCCTTTTGGCCGGCGCGGTGGGGGCTCCGGGTGCCTCGCCGGGGCCGCCCGAGGGAGTGGCCCCGCTCCCCCGTCCCGGGGGACGCACCATGTTGTCCGAGGGTCAGAGGGTCCGAGGGTCTGCGCGCGGCCCGCCCCGGAGCCCCCCTCCGCGCCGCGCGCCTCCGGGAGGGCTGCAGCCCCGCACCGCGACGCCAGCCGTCTAGGCTCCACCCCGCCCAAGCTCCTCCCAGCCCAAGCCCGCCGAGCGCGCCGCGGGAGCGCCGCCCTGGGTCCCCTGGGGCCCGGGTGGCGGAGGCGCGCCTTTAGTGCGCCGTCCGGGCGCCTGCGGGGTTGTGGCCCCGCACTCGCGGCGGAGGGGGGCTCGCACGCCGCAGCTGCTCGGTCTCTCGGGGGGGGGGGGGTGGTGCCAGGGGCAACCGAGGGTACACTTACTGGGAATTTGGAATGCACCGTATTCAAACAGTGACGAGGATGGTGGCATCACTAGGAATTGACCGGGGCATGGGGGCGTCATTCCCAGTCCGGGCTGGTCCTGCGCACAACGGCACAGGAGCTGGGGTGTATTGTCAGCATCCGTACTGTGCCTTACCCCCAGCCCACGCCCAGACTCAGGTGTCTCTCCCCACCTCCTTCCTATCAAGTGGCTGTCCTGAAAGGCCAGACGGCACGCGAAGACCTGGCTTGAGGCCTTACTTCTCGCTCACTAGCTCCGTAGGAGTAAGAATCCTAAACCTCCAGGGTAGCTCTGCTGATGAGAGGTGGGCGTATACAGGAAAAGTTCATGAAGTGTGGAGACTGGACAAGCCTTACGATCCAGTAAGATAGCTCCATGAAAAGGGTTTCCGGAAAGGATCTTCAGAGTATAACAAAGAGCCCCCAGCCCTCCTGTCCTGTGTCAGCTAACCAAGGAGAAAAGGGGAAGTGCTATCTTTTCATACTTACAAGCTCAAGTTCTTCTGCTGAAAGACAGATTTCAGCCTTTCTTATCCAGTGGCAATGCGCAGGGGGGCCCAAACAACTTGCACAGTGCTTCCAAAAATACTGACTTATTTCACTGTAGGAGGGAGAAAGACTATCTTCTGGCTAGCCATGACTGAAGTTCCAAAGTTTTTTTTTATTAACTTAGGGACTATTACCGCTAAGCATTTGCAAAATCACGCCATGACAATGAAGTTCTCTTTATTTCTTCGCTTATGACAATGTTGAGATGGAAAAACATATTCCAGAGTGTGCAAATAATGCTGTTGAAACCCATGTGTTTAGGGGCGCCTGGGTGGCTCAGGTGGTTAAGGGTCTGCCTTCAGTCAGGTCATGATCTCCAGGTCCTGGAATCCAGCTCTGGGTTGTGTTGCTGGCTCAGCAGGGAGTCTGCTTCTCCCTCTCCTTCTGCCTGTCCCCCTGCTCATGCTTTCGATCTCTCTGTCTTTCTCTCTGTCTTAGATGAATAAATAAAATCCTAAAAAATAATAATAAGGCCATGCGTTTAAAGGCATGTGTGTTCAAATAAGGGTTTGTTTCAAAAATGATTGGCACATTAAAAGACATTTGCTAGTTTGTGCTCATGAAGTTGGTTACTATAGCAAATAGACTCCAGGCTAGAGAACTATAATCCATGTAAAAATCGCACTTAAATTGGCAAAAAGCCCTCTAGCAGTGAATATTTTTTGGCCTGTTTTTGGTGATTTTTCTGCTTTGGTGTGATGTGAAGCGATATGTTGGCTTAGTAGGATTAAAAGAAAACCAAGTCGTTTGTACACCCTGGCCTTCATGCTATTGGTGATTGTACACAAATGACGTGAGTAAACTGTAGCAGTGGCCACTCATTTTAACAACTGAACTCCTCTGTGATGGAATTTATCCTTTTCAAGCAAGGAAACATGGTAGTTCCCCCCAGATAACTTTATTTTTATCATTAAATAAGTAAGTACATATGGGGCGTCTGGGTGGCTCAGTGAGTTATAGCCTTTGCCTTCGGCTCAGGTCATGATCCCAGGGTCCTGGGATTGAGCCCCGAGTTGGGCTCTCTACTAAGCAGGGAGCCTGCTTCCTCCTCTCTCTCTCCCTGCCTCTCTGCCTACTTGTGATCTGTCTGTCAAATAAATAAATAAAATCTTTAAAAAAAATAAGTACATAGAAAGAAAGTACCTGCATAATCTATATACGATTCTGCCTCTTGGCATGTAAGACCTAAAATTTAAGACTGTTAATGTTTACTGGGGGCACCTGATTGACCTGGAGGAACTTGCAGCTCTTGGTGTCAGGGTTGTGATTTTGAGCCCCACATTGTGTGCAGGTAGAGATTACTTAAAGAACAACAACAACAAAAAACCTGTGTTTTGGTGAGAACAGTTGCTCAAAGGCTTGAAAACACCAGGAAAAATATCAGTAATATATCTTAAAAACAACTTACATGATTCTGAGTGATTTTCTTTGGCTCGATGAATCAGTAAATGTTACTACTGCTCAGTTGTTGCTGTTTATTCAGGAAGCCAATGCAGAGTTTGCAATTACTGAAGAACTAGACTTCTTTTTTTTTTTTTTTTAAGATTTTATTTATTTATTTGACAGAGAGAGATCACAAGTAGGCAGAGAGGCAGGCAGAGAGAGAGAGGAGGAAGCAGGCTCCCTGCTGAGCAGAGAGCCTGATGCGGGACTCCATCCCAGGACCCTGAAATCATGACCTGAGCCGAAGGCAGCGGCTTAACCCACTGAGCCACCCAGGCGCCCCTGAAGAACTAGACTTTATGCTTAGTCTGTATGAGACAACTAGAGGCAAGAATATTTTAAAAGCAGCTGAGAAAACATTAATTCAGTACAACCTGACATGGAATCTGCTAATTTATGTTACTACCAATGGTAATAAAAGTATATGTGAGGGAGAAAAAGGCTTAGATAGGAAATCTACAAAGTTTGTGAAAATTTCAGGTGTTTAAGCCTATGGTTGGTTATTCATTGTATTATTCATTGGCAGATACTTTGTGGAAAATACTTGAATCTGTTATTAATTGAATCTGTATTAATGAACCAATAATGTCAATGGTGAACTTTGTTCATTCTCATGTACTTAAAAATCATCAGTTCTGGGAATTTTCATCAGAAATAGACACTGAGTATCTTGACTTGCCCAACTGTCATTATCAGTTTTCCATCTTTTTGAGCTTGAGGCTGAGATTAAAATTTTTCTACACAGGAACTGCTTTCAACTACTCTCAGCAAGCACTGAATGACTATGGAAATTAGCTTTTGGTTGTAAACTTGATACTGGGGTTTTTTGGATGGTTTTTCTGTGTGTGAGTGTTTTAAGTAAGCTCTGCGCCCAACATGGAGCCCCATGTGGGGCTTGAACTTATGACCCAGAGATCAAATCCTGAGCCAAGACCAAGAGTCAGACATTTAACTGACTGAGCCATCCAGGTGGCCCTTGATACTGTTTCTTAATGAAGTCGATGTAAAATTACAAGATAAAATCGTGTTTATATGTAAAATTTATTCTCTGACGAAATCATTTTCACAAACTTTAAATCACAAGTAATATCAAGCTGCTTTTTAAAACCTCCTGTCCTGTCAAAAATAAAACAAGAAGCAAGATATCCATTCCTACATACATTTGAAGCAGATATATTTTCTGAGCTCAGACCACATACAGTTCCAGCAGAGTTTGTCAGATGTCAGCACAAGTGGAAAGAACACCTCCATATTTCAAAATCCATTTAACTGTGTAATCTTTGTCAGTACTATACTGAAAAAACATTTTCAAAGAGGCAATATGTAATAAGTCATTACAGGGCGCCTGGGTGGCTCAGTGGGTTAAAACCTCTGCCTTCGGCTCAGGTCGTGATCTCAGAGTCCTGGGATCGAGCCCCGAATTGGGCTCTCTGCTTGGCAGGGAGCCTGCTTCCTCCTCTCTCTGCCTGCTTCTCTGCCTACTTGTGATCTCTGTCTGTCAAATGAATAAATAATATATTAAAAAAAATAAGTCATTACAGATCAGCACTAACAGTTGGACATTTGCAATTAATTTGGGTGATAGGAAACATTAACCTTGAGCCCTAAGTGACATGTTATTTCCAAAAAATAAAAGAATCCCGTTCTTTTCATTAGCAGCTCCATATTACAAATAAATAACTAAACAAACAAATAAAACGCACTCAATTATTATTACATCGTGAATTTTGTCAATAAAATTTTGTGGAAATTTATTTTCTCTCATTATGTAAATGCCTACATAATTCTCACTTCTGCCTCTTCGCTGGGAAACACTGAAACATTTGCTCTCTGGCCATTTACAGAAAGAGTTATCAGTCCTTTGTTTCTAAGCAGCAAAATGTGCACATTTCCCCAGAAATTTTGTAAAAATGACACATGCTCATTGGAAAAATGCATATTACATAGGAGGAATAGGAAGAGAAGCTACCCTCATACCCCACCACCCAGAGATAAGTGTTAGAGATTTTGGGAGTAGCTTCAGGACATGGTTTGTGCCAGTATACCCAAAAATGTGCCCCTTGGAGAACTAGTTGCTCAAGCTGACCCTCCACAAACAGATTTGTATAATGTTTCTTAACAACCTTTAAATGAAACTCATAAACACAGGGCACCTGGGTGGCTCAGTTGGTTAAGCCTCTGCCTTTGGCTCAGGTCATGATCTGAGGATCCTGCTCAGCAGGAAGCCTGCTTCTCCCTCTCGCTCTGCCACTCCCGTGCTTGTGCTCGCTTTCTCAGATAAATAAATAAACAAAATCTTAAAAAAAAAAAAACAACTCTCATAAACACAAAACAAAAATGATCATTGTGAAAAGTTTGGAAAACATTGTAAAGTTAAAAAAATCAGTTTTTTAAAAAATCACCTTTAATCCTGTGGTATTGCCAGTTAGGATCCCCAGGAGGATGTGGTGGCATATTCAAGTTGAGTAACTGAGGAGAGTTTAATTGAAGAACAGAAGAGTTCCAGGGTTTGGGGAAAACTGCAAGGGACATTTACTGTTCCTGGAGCTAGGCCAACAGGGAGCCTGTGTCTGGGTAAGGGTGAGGACGAGGGAGTGATTTGTTACCAAAACTTCAAGACAGTAGCTATGTGGAGAGGATGTCTGATAAGAAAATGTGGTCTTCAGTTGAGAGGATGAAGTCAACCCTGTGGGACACCACAGGAAGAGAGCTGAGTTCTCTCGAAACTCATTTCCTGCTGAAGCCTCTCATTGGCCAAAAGCAACTGGAAGCCAGAGAACAAGGGAGCCCCTTAATTCCGTCCTTCTGGGTCATCGCGTGGCCCTAGGGCACAGAGCAAGAAAGAGAGAGAGAGGAGAGGGTCCGCAGGGGCAGAGAGAGATGCACCCATCTGCCAAAGGTCCTAAACTTCGTCTCCAATGAGTGCCAGTCTGTGAGCTCACACTCAGAAATGAACTGCCTCAGCTCCGTACAAACACATTTGGAGCCCCACTGCTCAGACCACTGTGCTCTTCTCCTCCAAAAAGAATCAGAACTCCTCTGACGATGATGGCACAATAGGTTAGGACATCCAAAAAGTCAGGTGAGCCTATGACATCCCACTGATGTTAGGAAGTAAAAAAAAAAAAAAACCATTTATTAGACCAGTCTCAGGTGCTGTTAGAAAAGGGGGAAAGGGGCCACACAGAGAGACCACCCACTGCTAACGTGAATGGCAGGTGGTGCCGGAAAAAAATCATTATGATCATTGGGAGAAGGTGATCCATGGGTCTGGGAAAATATTTTTTAAATGATATAATTTTTTAAAAGATTTTATTTATTTATTTGACAGAGAGAGAGAGAGAGATCACAAGTAGGCAGAGGGTGGGGTAGAGGTGGGGAAGCAGACTCCCTGACAAGCAGCGAGCCCAATGGAGGGCTCGATCCCAGGACTCTGGGATCATGACCTGAGCCCAAGGCAGAGGCTTAACCCACTGAGCCACCCAGGTGCTCCAATGATATAAATTGTTAAAATGATATAAAGTTTTTGTAAAAGATTCGTGTGGTGCACCCATGTGTTTTCACATTTTTTTTTAACCAAAATTAATCAAATCATGACACAAATCTTACTCATGTTTTGGTCTTTACACAATAAACCTATAAAAATATAGAAATGTACTGAATGTATAAAAAATAGAACGTGTAAGTCTACCTTGAAGTGGAAAATAGACCAAAGCATAGTAAGTGAAAAAAAAAAAAAAAAAAAAAAAAAAAAAAGCAGGTTACAAGACTAGCGGGAATGTAATCCCCCTGCATGTGTGTATATTATATCCTTAAGAAAAAAGTTTCAAAGGGTGGATTCCGAATGTTCCTCTGAGGATGGAGAGACTGATTATGGGCGACTTTTACCTTTCTCTGTGCCTTTTTCGGACTAGTTAACAATGATCTGGTAGTATTTTCACATCATAAAAAGTACCATTCAGACAGTGTGCAGGTCACGAATTAATGGGCTGTGTGCTCAAAGCTCTACTGTGAATTAGGTGAAGAGAGCTCACATTGCGTTTTCTAAAAACAAAACAAAACAAAACAACAACAACAAAAAAACAACAAAAAAAAAACAAAACAGGTGGGACCACGCTGGCTTGCCCTGGGACCGGCTTTGTGCCCTGGCGCAGCGTCTAAGCGGTTCCGGAGACCGGGTCTAGGGGCTTACTCCGACCGGTCAGTTCCCTTGGCCCCACGAAAGCCCTCCCCAGGCTGGGAGGGCCCCGCAGCCTCCCTTTGTCCCGCACCCCGCACGGACATGCTGTGCCGCCACCCTCCCGCGCACTTTTCTGCCCGCTCCGAGCCCTCAGCGCCTGGACCAGCCCCCCCTCCCCTCCACACATCGGTTACCACCGGCGAGCTGGGGTGTCACAAGGACTCCAGCGCACGGTTGCCAGAGCTGGCGACTCTCTGGGAAACTGGAGAGCCTCTGATCTGGGCCAGCACTTCGCTCATGCCGCATGCAGACGGGTGAGGGGTGGGTAGATGTCCTAGATGAAGAGAAGGTATATGAGTTTGCTGGGGCTGCCATACAATTTTGGTGGTTTAATACAACAAAAATTTATCCTCTCACAGTTCTGGAGGGCAAAAGTCCAAAATGAAGGTACTGGCACGGCCATGCTTTCTGCGAAGGGTCTATAGAGAAGAAGCCAGCCGTCTTTGGCTTGTAGCTGTAGCATTCAGATCTGTCACTCCATCTCCACATCACCTTCTCCCTGTGCCCTCTATCTCCTACAAGGAGACTGTGGTTGGGTTGAGGGAACAACCTAATACACATGGTATCATTTTGGTCCTTAATTATATCTGCAAATATCCTATTTTCTTTCTTTATTTTTAATATTTATTTGATCAGAGAAAGACAATTATATGATCTCTCTGATATGAGGAATTTGAGAGGCAGGGCAGAGGGTTGTGGGGGATAGGGAAGGCAAAAGTGAAACAAGATGGGATCCGGACGGAGGCAAACCATAAGAGACCCTTAATGTCACAAAACAAACTGAGGTTTGCTGCGGGGTGGGGCTGGGTAGGGATAGGTGGCTGGGTTATAAACATTGGGGAGGGTGTGTGCTATGGTGAGTGCTGTGAAATGTGTAAGCCTGATGATTCACAGACCTATATCCTTGTATCCCTGTATCCCTGGGGCAAATAATACATTATTTGCTAATAAGAATAAAAAAAATATTTTACTTATTTGACAGAGAGAGAGGGAGAGGGAGAAGCAGGCTCCCTGCTCAGCAGGAAGCCCAATGCTGGCCCATCCCAGGACCCTGGGATCATGACCTGAACTGAATTGAAGGCAGACGCTTAACTGACTGAGCCACCTGGCACCCCCCAAAGACACTTTTTTCAAAAAAGATCTCATTCCTGGGTTCTGGATGGACGTGAATCTTTTGGGGGTGGGGACACTATTTAACTTCATACAGACATACAGATAGATGGATTAAAAAGTAGACACTGCATGGGGGTATCAGAGGTTGAATTGTGTCTCCCCAAAACACTCTGCTGAAGACCGAACCCTCAGTACCTCAGAATGCCACTCTATTTGGAAATAGAATCTTTGCAGATAGATGATCATGTCTACATGAGGTCATTAGGGTGGGTCCTAATCCAATATGACTGGTGTCCTTATAAAGAGGGAACCTCTTCACACCCTCAGGACGGTTGCCATAAAGAGAGAGCTGAGAATTACAAGTGTTGGTAAGAATGTGGAGAAACTGGAATCCCTGTATACTGTGGGCAAGCACATAAAATGGTGCAACCACTATGGAAACCAATGGAAGTTCCTCAAAAAATTAAAAAGAGAACTACCAGCTGATCCAGTGATTCCACTTCTCGGTATGTACGCCCAAAAAACTGAAAACAAGTCTTTTTTTTTTTTTTTTTTTTTAAGATTTTATTTATTTATTTGACAGAGAGAAATCACAAGTCGTCGGAGAGGCAGGCAGAGAGAGAGAGAGAGGGAAGCAGGCTCCCTGCTGAGCAGAGAGCCCGATGCGGGACTCGATCCCAGGTCCCTGAGATCATGACCTGAGCCGAAGGCAGCGGCTTAACCCACTGAGCCACCCAGGCGCCCCCCTGAAAACAAGTCTTGAAGAGATATTCGTACATCCATGTTCATTACGGCATTGTTCACAATAGCCAAAGGGCAGAAACAGCTTATGTGTCCCTTCTGGACAGCCACACTGAAAATTGTCTTAACCCAGAGTGGAAGGCTGAAGTCCGTGATCAAGTCTTGGCTCTGCCAACAGCTTGTTCTGTGACGTGGGCAAGTCACTTCCTGTCACTCTGGCCCTCGGCTCCCGATGTGTAAACATTGGGGTTGAATGGAATCCTTCCAGCTGGCATGGTTTTCATCTACTGAAAACAATGGCCCCAGTGTACCAGCCAGGCCAAAGCATGCTTTTCATGCCTCAGACTCATTCAGCCTCAAGAACTGTGGGGGGCCAGCTCCCCCAGAGTAGCCTAGGGACACTGATAATCAGACCTGTGATGTCAGCACCCACATACACACCGGCTAAAAGAACCCAAGCCCCCAGTCTCTCTCAGGTTGTCACTAAATGATTACCTAAAAAGACACAAGAGATTGAGATGAGGGTCCTGTCCTGCTTTCCTACTTCTGATGCAATCAACTTTTTGCCCAGCACCCACCAAACGGGCCCTGACCTCACCCCACCAGCCTCCTAGGGCAATGTGTTCCTCTCCATTCAGCCAACTCAGACTAATCCTCTTGCCAGACACTAATAAGAGTCCATGGGACTCCCAGCTAGACTGGCACTGGCTTCAACTTGGCCTCCCAGAGTCTGGCCTCCTCCTGCTTTATCTTCTCATTCTCAAGGATGACCCCACTTGTCAGAGCTGTGCTCTCCCCAGTTTTCAATCTCTCACTCTGCTCTGGACTGTGGATTGCTGCCTGACTTGCTCCTGAATGTTAACACATGGCACTTGCAAGGGCAGTCCCCTAGACTTCGTCACTAATTGGATTCTAATTTCTCTTTCCAAAAGGTATTAGCAAAAAATTTTTTCCCACCTTGGGTTATTCACTTGAGTTTATTTCTGATTGGTGACATTTTCTTAGACTCTAAAACTGTAACACACATGTTATAGTAATTATATGAATCTTTATGGGGCCACAGGAAGTGAATACTAAGGTTGGGCTTCCCTGGCAAACCCAGGTAAACAGTCAACAGGACTGTCTCAATAGTGGAATTCCTTGCTCATCCCCAAGCCCTGGGTTTTGCCCTGTCCCCTATTCACTTACTTCCCTAAATCCCCTTCTCCTCTCTTCTGGCTCTAAGTGTCACCCTGCCCCAAGTCCCAGCATCAGCCCTTGGAGCAAGCAGGCATCAGATTTTAAGGAATGAATTGATGTGCTTGGGCCTATCACCCACCCCAGTCCAGTCACTGTCCCTTTCCTGATTTGTTTTTAACCCCATCAGACACTCTGCCCAGGATAGGCCTTTGGCTCTTTTCCTCAAAGTGCATTGTTATAGCAGAAATGCAAAGATAAATAAAAGGAGCTTATACTTGCCATGAAGGAGACACAAATTATCTTTGTTGGGAAAGGAGGAGGAGAGGGGGAGAGAGGCATAGAAAGGTTAGAGACTGGGGTGGGTGGTAAAGGAGGGACCCATCATTGCTCTGGCCTAAAACCCCCAGAGAGAGCCAATGGGGAGAAAAAAAAAATTTCCTCCACCCTTCTAAGTTCTCTGTGGGGAACACCATAACAAGACAGATTAACAAGAGAAAAACCAACAGAATTTTATTAACATGCATACCTCATGTATACATTAGGAGATACCCAGGGAAAGAGAAGTAACTCTCTAAGATGGCTTAGAACTCGGGCTTAAAAAACCACCTTCAGCTACAGACAAAAGAAAGATGGGTGTGGGAGAGCCCAGTCATGGGAGATAATCAGGTAAAGTACAGAGAACAAAAGTGAGGTCTGTTCTGCAGATTTAAGTGCCTTCTCCATTAATAAAAATTTCTTTTGATTTAAAGCCATTCTCTGGGGCGCCTGGGTGGCTCAGTGTGTTAAAGCCTCTGCCTTCAGCTCAGGTCATGATCTCAGGGTCCTGGGATCGAGCCCCACATCAGACTCTTTGCTCAGCAGGGAGCCTGCTTCCTCCTCTCTCTCTGCCTGCCTCTCTACCTACTTGTGATCTCTGTCAAATAAATAAATAAAATCTTAAAAAAAAAACTTAAAAAATAATAAAGCCATTCTCTTTCTGGTGCAGAGAGGGAGATGCCTTTATAATTGGAGATTTCTTTTATAAGGTAAATTTTCCTTATAAAAGGGAAACTTCTGCTCTGTTTTCAGAGCTTCTCCTGTGTCTGCTGTTTCTCAAAATAACAAGCTCCAAATTACCCTAATGCCAGGTGTCTGAGTGGTTCAGTTGAGTGTCTGAATCTTGATTTTGGCTCAGGTCATGAACTCAGGGTCCTGGGATAGACCCATGAGTTAGGCTTTGGGCTCTGTGCTCTGTGGGGAGTCTGCTTGAGATTCCTCTCTCTCTCTCTCTCTCTCTCTCTCAAATAAATAAATCTTTAAAAAATATATGGATGCCAAAGAGGCATATTTGGGGGTGGTACTTTCTGGTCTTGTACAGTGTGAAGGGAACCCCTATAATCTGAGGATTAGAGAGCTGCAGAGAGGACTGCACAGGAGTCTCTGAGGTGGGTAGAGAGGCCTGGAAAGCCCTCCATCAAGCTTCCCTGAGCCCTCAGAGGAGTGAAAGTGGCACTGAGCATGCAAGAGGGTAGTCCTCTGGAGCCCAGAGCCATATCAGGATCTGCATGACCCAGTGAATGGGGGCAGAGGGCCAAGGGTTGAGTTCCTTCTGAGAATCTAGGGGTCCCTTGGAGAAGGGGGAATGTGTAAAATATAATAAATGACAATATCTTCTTCTAACTCAAAAATCTTTCCACAAAGGTAGTAGAAAAAGAAACCAGTTTTATTATTGAATAAACATTAAATAGTAAAGGAAATCAGTGTCACCCCAAAATATGCCTTTTGTCATAAAAATTATGTTGAGCTGAAGGCTAACATAATGTAAAAAATGTAAAAAAAAAATGTAAAAAAAAAAAAAAAAGAAGAAGAAGAAGAAGCAACAAATGCAGGAAAAGCTGTCTCTACCATTTCCCTTTATGTCTAAAGGCAGGACAAAAATTCTCCCTTTACTGGAGACAGACTCTTATCAACCCAGAGACAGCACCAGAGGATTCTGTGAGCACACCTCTCCATTAGCTTCTCTATGTACATTAACCTTCCCACAGTTTGCTGTCCTTCGAATGTACTGCTTTACATTATCCTGTCATTTCTCCACAAATTGTTCTTTTCTTTTTAAAGATCTGTTGAGAGAGAAAGAGCTTAAGTGAGTGGAGGGGAAGAGGGAGAGGGAGAGAGTCTCAAGCAAACTCCATGCTGAGTGAAGAACCCAAGGCAGGGCTGGATCTTACAACACCAAGATCAAGAAGAGAAATCAAGAATTGGACACTCAACCAACAACCACCCTCAGAGGGTGCACCTACAAACTTCAGCTGCATCATAAGCCAGAGTTCTAAGCTATCACTTTGAGTTACTCTTCGTTTAGGTTTCTTCCACTGTACAGGTTAAGAAACTGTTTGCTTCTATGTTTTGTTAGAGTCCCAGCTGAAAATCCCAGATGGTTAGAAATAAAATTTTGCCTGCCCTACCACAGAATGTGATGCACTAACTCCCTCAATGTTTGCATTTTTTTTTAAATAGTCTCAGGATGCCTGGGTGGCTCAGTCAGTTAAGCCACTGCCTTCGGCTCAGGTCATAATCCCACGGTCCTGGGACCGACTCCCACATTGGGTTCCTTGCTCAGCAGGAAGCCTGCTTCTCTCTCTGCCTCTGCCTGCCACTCTGCCTGCTTGTGCTCTCACACTCTCTCTCTCTGATAAATAAATAAATAAATAAATAAATAAATAAATAAATAAAATCTTTAAAAATAGTCTCCATGGGGTGCTTGGGTGGCTCAGTGATTTAAAGCCTCTGCGCTCGGCTCAGGTTATGATTCCAGGACCCTGGGATTGAGCCCCGCATCAAGCTCTCTGCTCAGTGGAGAGTCTGCTTCTCCCTCCACCTGCCTCTGCCTACTTGTGAACTCTGTCTGTCAAATAAATAAATAAAATCTTTAAAAAATAAAATAAAATAAAACTAGTCTCCATGCCCAGTGTGGGCTTCAAACTCAAAAACCTGAGATCAAGAGTCACCAGTCAGGTGCCTCAATATTATCTTTTTTTTTCTTTTTTTTTTCCTTTTCTTTCTTTCTTTTTTTTTTTTTTTTTTTTTTTAATTTATAGCATAAGTAGGGCAGGGACAGTGGAAGAGGAGGAGAGAGCTCCTCAAGCAGACTCCACACTGAGCGTGGAGCCCAACATGAGGCTTGATCCCGTGGCCCTGAGATCATGACCTGAGCTGAAATCAAGAGTCAGACACTTAACTGACTGAGCCACCCAACTGTCCTTTGCATTTCAAAAAGACAGCTTCCAGGTCTCTGAGGAAACATTCCAGAGCTGTGAGACTGGCCAGAGTACTAATGGCTTATTTAGTCATTATAAAGATTTATGTACATTGAAAATGACAGAGAAAAGCATTCTGAAAAGAAAGAGTGAATTAAAGGAGAATTAAGCATCTTATTTGTAATTTGTGTCTGGCCTTATGGGGACCTGACTGAGCCATCTACACTTGTCTGGGCTTGTCCTGAATTGACCAGGGTAATTTCTGCCACATAATGGAATGGAAACTTAACCCAGGAATTCAATTCAAGTGGAGATTTTTTTTTTTAAGTGGATTTTATTTTCACATATCTGAATTCCTGCTGTACACCATTTAAAGCATTTAAAGGTAAATGAGGTTTAATTCTCACAAAAAGCACATGGCTTCTGACTAGGAAGAGATATAGAAGCTACTTCTCAGGGAAGCCAATACACACCTCCCTTTGCTCTGACAACTTAGCTGGAGGGCACAGCATAGCATGTGGCAGTCATATTCCTGTCCCTGACACACACCTGTCAGTCATACCTTGGTCAGAAGCCCTGCCTAACACCTTCCATGGCTCACACTGCTTTCTGGCCCAAGTCCAGGTGTTCACGGTGACTCAGGTCCCAGGGGTGTATCTGAGTCCGTCCTGACCCCTGGGCCACTCTGAGCTCCCTTCGGTTCCTTGAGAGTACCTGGCTATTCCTTCTGGTGAAACCCTGCTTACCCACCAGGTGCAGCTGGAAGAGCACTGTCTCTGGGGACCTTCCCTAACTTTTTTTTTTTTTTTAAAGATTTTATTTATTTATTTGACAGAGAGAAATCACAAGTAGGTAGAGAGGCAGGCAGAGAGAGAGAGAGAGAGAGGAGGAAGCAGGCTCCCTGCCGAGCAGAGAGCCCGATGCGGGACTCGATCCCAGGACTCTGAGATCATGACCTGAGCCGAAGGCAGCGGCTTAACCACTGAGCCACCCAGGCGCCCCACCTTCCCTAACTTTTGAAGGACTGGGTTAGGTGCCCCCTTAAAGGCCATCCCTCCCATAACCCCCTGAGGGAAGGTCCCTTTCTTTCCATCTCTGGTGCCTCAATAGATGCCAATTAGAGCTGAATGAGTGAATGGTGGGCAGGTGGGTGACCAGGGCCTCCCTTACCCAGGGCCGTCCACCACACCTTGTCCTCTTTCAAGGCCAGCAGCATGCAATGAGGCCCACCTGATGAGAAGAAGGGCATGACCATGTCCTGGAGCTGATCTGTGTATTTCGCACCCAGGACACTGCCTGGCTGTCTGGCCCACTGCAGTCTTCTCACTGCCTGTCAGATGCAGAGCTGCTTTTTGGCTCACGTGGGGAAAAGGATGGGTGGACAGATGGACAAATGGGAGGACTTATACCTCAGGGCCATAGTCTCCCTCCTGGGGGTTCCCCAAATCTCTCAACTCTTCTTGCCTGCCCTGGTGGGGATAGCCAGACCAGGAAAGTGGCCAGAAGGGTGACTAGGAGGGTATCTGACTCAGCCTGGGAGTACCTGCATGACAGAGCCCAGAACCTGGACACAGTGAATTTTAGGACAATGGGGGAGAGGCAGGATTGCCTGTGGGAACCCAGCGTGGCACCTAGACACATAGCCCTTAGGTCCATGTTCATGTACTGTTTTATCAGGCAGGCCTTACTGTGGGCAACTTGAGTTTGTCTCAGTAGATGAGGACTACTCATCAAGGTAGGACTCGCTCCATTGATTTTGTCTAAAATGGCCCCTTTGGGATAGAATTAGCACTCTGCTGCATAAGGGAGGAGAAACTTTTCCTCTTACACTCTTGGGTTCTGGACCTAAATCCTGCAAATTAAACTAACAAAAGACATGTGTCTTTTGTTATGTACATGTGTATGGGGGCTTCATAGAAAAGAAGTGAAAATCCCAAAGAAGCTGTTAGACTCTGGCATTTTATATACTATTTTAATAAAAGGTGATAAATTATGGAGAAGTGACTAGACAAAGGAAAGGGGGTTTGGACTCCTCGAGGCTGTAAATTGTGTGGCGGTGACCAGGAAATATACAGTAAATGGAGCTTGTTTAGGAAGGTTTGTTATGCAAACTCATCTCTGGAGTCTCCAGTCTTGTTAGGGGAGAGGGAACAGTTTCACGAATGGAAATTTATGTCCTACTTTTTGGCAGAAATGGTTAGAGCAGAGAGTTCTACCTGTGCCTGCTGTTTCGCAATTGCCTACAGCTCAAAATAATCCTTATGGCAAACTGGCCTATTTTGGGGTGGAATTCTGGACCCCTTCAACTGCATTAGCCAAACAGATCATCGCAAACATACATACTTTTTGCACCTTGTTTTTATAGGATATAGAGAAACTAAATATACTTAGGTTTGTTAATAAACATGAAAAAATGTCCTATAAAGAAACATGTTTCTATTCATAAAATTGGCTAGTCTGCTCACACAGAACTTCTGGTATGTCTACTAACTAGTTCTTTCTATAAAAGAAAAGTTACATTTAAAAATTATAATCAACATTTGTAGTTAAAGCTACTAGAAATAATAAGGATGAAGAAAAACAACTGTGTAGAAAGTATGCAAGAAAAGTAGGATGTACTTATTCATAAAGAAAAGTATGAAGGATGTGTTTTTGCTGTGGGGAAAAAGAGAGTTATTTTCTTTTAAAAAAAAGAATGATTGTTCCAGAATGAAAGGAGGAAAATATAGAAAAATAGACAAACGCCTGAATGAATATAAGAAATGTGTATAAGTTTTGCAGAAAATAGACCTTATCTCATGTAGTCAAGCTGAATAAGACCTGAACAGATTTATTTTAAGGTCCTTTATACCGGTGCAAAAGTAAACTAAAATATGGTCTTCTTTCTGTTAGAATGACAAAGTTTCCCGAGATTATCGGTCTGCTCTTAATAAGAGATTGTAAACGGTTTCTTCTTTACTTTTCAGTAATCTGCCGAGGACACCAAGATCTTATCAGAATAATTTCTGTGCTTTATGCTAACCTTTATCATATCTTTGATTATTTAAGAGAATCAAGACTTTTCACATTGAACAGAGCTAAGGTTTTTTACATTTTTGATAATTTTTTTCCCCCAAATCAAATTCCAAATGAAGTTGTTTTGACCTCAGATTAACTTTGGGACTTCCTAGAGAGTTCCTGGAAAACCTCAAAGTTTCCTGAAACTTGAAAGTTGTTCTTTCACATCATAGACAAACAGATGTTAAAGTAATTAGGTTTATTTGATTTGTTAAATTGCATAATAACAAGTCATTGTCAAATAGAAGTTTAAACCTTCCTAGGTTTTATTTGTGTGGGTAAATATTATTAATGCAAAATATTTCACAAATTGTGAAATGTTTATAAGAATTTACCAATACTTTTGCTATCCATGGTATGTCCTGATATAATGCCATCAGTCAAAATCCTGGTTATTATTTTTGTTATGTTTCACAGAAATAATGAAATTTTCTTGTCAGTTGAACTCTCATCTCATATTTAGAAGCTGACATGTTCACTGAACTGCTCAAGTAGAACAAGAACTGATTAAATGGAACTTAACATTACGTGGGAGTTAACTGATAAAGCATGATTATAGCTATTGTTCTGGAATATTACCAGTTCTTTAGAGTTATTCCAGACATTTCACTTAAACTGCCTGCAACTTACAACAGTTTGGTAGATGATACTTTTGTAAACAGAAATCAAACATTTATCTTTTCTCCCTATCTGATCCCTTGAGAATTTGGAGACTCTTATTCAATATTCTTATTTCTGTGGCAATATAATTCCTTGCCTAAGTTCAGTAAGAATCTGTTCTTGTAACAGGACACAGCTCATTAAATTTGGACAACATTAGTTAAATCACCAAGGGTTTGGGTGAATGTCATATTTCAGAATGATGCTGAGAATCAGAAAGCACCAGACAGTTCTAAGGAACCACACTTAATTTTATGAAGCCAATGCTTACAAAGTCTTCTTGGAAAAATCAACCTGTGACCGGGCTTACAGGGTTCCCAGGCTTATAGGTGACTAAGAAAGGTCACTTGTTGGGAGGATGAGGAACCTCGGGTTATTTGGGAGATTCTAGAAGAGAGGAATTCATCCAAATCGATAGGAACTGCAAGTGAAATCTGGAGAATTTCTGGCTTGGCTTCCTCGCCTGGAGGGGATTTTAAGAATCTAATCTGAGATTCTTTATGAAAAGTTCCAGCAAAGCAAACTCAAAACTACCTATGTGGTCAATTACCATTCTTGCTGCACTTGCGTGGAATAATCAGGCCAAATCCTACCAGACCTAGTCTGTTTTGTAAACAAGAACCGGAAACAGGTGACTCTATTTGTTTCCATGGAAAACTACAGCGCCCCCTTGTGGGCTCCATTGCTTACGTTTTGCCACTCATTACCAAATTCTCAGTTCTTTTAAGACTACCTACTGTATCTAACTACAAGTCTCCAAACCAAGGCTTCCAGTTTTTCTTCCACCCTCCTGACTTGGCATCGCTGAAAACGAAAACCGCCCTCCTCCCAGAGCCCTGCAAGCTAAAGCTGGAGGACTTGACATAAAACTCAAAGAAATCACCTTCTTGCCTGCCGCTCAGAAATGTCACCAGATCATTCAGAACCATCACCAAAGACATGGTCTTCAAACTGAAGGCCAAGGAATTCGTTGCATTGCCAGTCCCATCCTCAAGCCAAACATCTGGAAATCTCAACTGGCTGATCTCTGGGCTTAGAAACTGGGTCTCCAACTGTTAACCTTCTTTCCTTTGATTTTTATAGAAATTCCCTTCATTAAATGCCTGAATGCTCTCACCATCCAGCACATACCCACTACTGCTCAGTCCAAGTGGATGGTGCAGCTGATACTTAATGAGCAAAAAGCAACTAAGTGAGAAAATGGACTTCTACTGCTCAAAGAGAATGTTGCTTCTCCCCTTGGACAAGAAGGGGACTGACAAAGTCTCTCCCTGACCAAACTTGAATCAGGCTTCTCTGTGCTCTTTCCAACGAGGCCTTGACTTTTGGACATCCGTGTTCACCGTTGCATTGTCCTGTTTTATGAGCCCTCTGCTCAGTCAGGTGAGCCACTATCCCCAGCCTCCATGGCTGGGCTCACTCTCAATACCTGATCAGGTTTCTCGGTCACCACCGCCTGCAGATGTCTAACCATCCCACCTTCTGCCTTCGGCAAGATTCCTGTTAGGTAGGCTAGCCAGAGTGCCCCTGACCCCTGCTGCTTTCTCTTAGCCACTTTCCATCCCCTGACTGCCCCCCCCCCTCCTTGGCTATAAATTCCCATTTGGTCATGCTGCGTTCAGAGTTGAATCCATTCTCTCTCCCCCATCGCAAGACCCCACTACAGTGGTGGTGATACCCACCGACCTGGACGTCCTTGAATAAAGTCGGTCTTACTGTTCTTTAACAAGTGTCATGAAGAATCTTCTCTCCAACCACTCCGCCTTTCCTCTGAGGGAGGGAGCCTCTATGACTTTTTCCCCTCTGTTCCTCGAGAGGACCTAGGTGTCCCTGCCTGGGGAAGATGACTCCCGATCCCCTCTTACTCAGGGCTTCCCCGTCTGCTACTTTATATCCAGGGTGGGTCCCCAGGGCTCCTTCTAGAGACAGACCCAGTGGCTCTGGCTCTAGGACATCGTGTCTGTGTGTGCCCTGGCCATGTTTCTTCAGGCACCGGGCCCCTCCGTCTGTCATCCCCATATACAATCGCTGCCAGAGCCCGCTGCCCAGCACTGGCTGAGAGCCTGGCAGGACAGGGCATGCCAGAGCCCAGGGTCATGGAGACACTGGTCTGGCCCAACGGATGACCACACCCCCAAGTCCTGGTCTTCTGCCCCTGCAGTCCTTTCAGAAGGGTTAGAGCTGGCTGCTAGGTCCAGATCATTGCTTTGTGTCTCCTGGAGCACTTGCCCTGGGGGTTTCTCTTGAGACGCTGCCCTGGGGGTGCGCTGAAGCCTTCCAGAGATTTAGAATAGTAGGTATGCCCTCCTCTCACTGATGGCAGTAGCAGTGAAGCTCCCTTCACTCCCCTCCCAGAGGCCCCGTGTACATCCTGCTTGCCGACGGGAACAGGGCAGGTGGGTAGGGAGGCGTGCTCCCTGGGACAGGTGAGAGGCATCTGACGTCACATCTCCTGCTCTTTGCCCCCATGGTCAGATGGCCCAAGAATGGGGATGGGGTTGGCACTGCTCAGAGAGTCTAATCAGGCCTGAGGCAGAAAACAGGAAGCTCATGCTTGTGACCCTCCTCAGCCTGCAAAGTTGATGGACGCTGACCCACTGACCTCCAAAGAAAGACCCATGCCTCTTCAGCTCCGAGATGTGGCAGGACCTCTTTGGGTGCATCCTCATGACCTCGTGGCCATCAAGAGGCCCAGCTCACAGGGACAGATGGCCACCTCCTCTACTCTAGGAGGTTAGAGGCCTGGTAGCCCACCAGAGAATGGCTTCTGGCTTCTGTCTACTGAGAGATGGCTGCCAGCTCAAGCCCTGAGATCAGGCAAGGGGACACCAGGACTGCCCTCCATATCAACCTCTGCAGGTCAGCGGACACTCTACGGGAGTCTCTGGCTTTGCCTCCTGCCCTGGGAAATGAACTCCACATTCACTTTCTTCCATCTTGGTGACCAAAGGGCCTCTATTGGCATCTTGTGTAGGAAGTGTCCAAGCAAGCTTTCAAGATGCTCTGTTCCTGCTACTGGAACACTCTGCATTCCTTGTCTGGTTGGAAGGCAAAGGGAAAGGCCTGGAGTTTACTCTTTGGGGGGACATGCTTGTAGTCTTGGTGCCTGCTGGGTGTTCAGAATCTTCCCTTTGTTATCCTTCGTTAATCCTTCCCTCAGTCTTCTCCAGTGCCAAGCAGGGTAGGAAACCTGTTACTACTCTAAGCCAGAGGCCTTAAATTCCAATGCAGGGAAGGACAGCTAAGCGCTAATGAATGGCACAGCCTCGGGGCATAATCCTGGACCTCGTTTTCCCACTTTGGATAGACACAAGGGTATCTTGCTCTCTTGGCCCTGGACTCTTCCTTCACGTTGTGGAAGGACAGTAAGCATGGCCTCATGCCTCATGGCTGGCTCCTGGGAAGAGAATCTAACGTGTTTGCTCAGAGGTTGCAAACTGGAAACCCTCAGATTCTGGCCCATGGGCACAGTTTAATAGGTCTGCACTAGCCCAAGCAGCTTATTTACTTATTTTGTTTGCCATTAAAAAACTGGATGTTTTCCTGTATAAATCTGGATTTCCAGCTCTTAAACAAACAAACAAACAACAACAACAACAACAAAACCTTAAAAAAAAAAAAAAAAAGACTTGGCAACATTGGGCCTTGATTCTGGCATCAAGTGTGTGGAGCTGAGTCATGGCTGCTCCCAGTCTCCCCATAGTCCCCATCGAGCCTGGCTTCCCACCTGGCATCACTGCCATCCTTAATCAGATGCATTGCCCACCTGGTCCTTGTGGTGTCTGAGTTTGCTGCCCCAGCTGGGGCCCTGGTTGGGGCAACAGCTTCCAAGATCCTTGAGGAGGCAAAACCGCCCCCTACCCGCTCAGGGTTCCCGACCACCGTGGCTGCCCTGTCAGGCCGCCGATGTCCCACCATGGCCATAGGGTGGCGGTGTAGCATGCGGAAAAGCAATCTGGCCTGAGGCACAAGACGGGTTCTCCACCTCTGTCGTGCCCCCACTCCCCCTCGGGCCAGAAGCGATTCTGGTCATGCCCAGTCTGCCACTTCCCCTCAGGTAAGGAATATTCATTTTTTTTTTTTTAAGTTTTTAGTTTTTAAAAAAAATTTTTTTAAAGAGATCACAAGTAGGCAGAGAGGCAGGCAGAGAGAGAGGGGGAAGCAGGCTCCCTGCTGAGCAAAGAGCCCAATTCGGGGCTCGATCCCAGGATCCTGAGGTCACGACCTGAGCTGAAGGCAGAGGCCCAACCCACTGAGCCACCCAGGCGCCCTTTTTAAATTTTTAATAAAAATTTTATTTATTTATTTGTCAGAGAGGAGAGCAAGAGAGCACAAGCAAGGGGAGCAGCAGGCAGAGGAAGCAGCAAACTCCCTGCAGAGCAAGGAACCGGATGTAGGACTCGATCCCAGGACCCTGGGATTATGACCTGAGCTGAAGGCAGACTCTGAACTGACTGAGCCACCCAGGTGCCCCTGTTGCTGGATTTTTTTTTTTAACTTTTTTTAAAACAGGCTTTGAGATGTACCTGACATGCAACTCACTGCGTATATTTAAATTGTACAGTCTGACAAATTTTGATATAAGTATCTACCTGTGAAACTCGCTGCACTCAAGATCACAAACATAGCAATTACTCCCGAAAGTTTCCTCCTGCCGCTCCTCACCCCTCACAGTTTCATTTGAATTGTCTAGAAATTTTTGTCTGTCTTCTTTCACTCACCATAATTATTTTGAGACTTTTATAATAGTGCATTCGTTTTCAGTACCTTGTACCATTCCTGTGTGTGGATATATTGTAATTTGTCTACCTGTTCACTTGTTGATGGGTGTTTTGGGGCTATTTTTAGTTTGGGGCAGTGACAAATAAAACTGTTATGAACATTCCCATGAAAGTCTTTGTGGGGGCATCTGCTCTCCCTCTCTTGAGTAAGTAACTGTGCACCAAATGGCATCAAAGGCGGGACTTTATGGTAGGTGCGTGTCTAACTTTTTTTTTTTTTTTTTTTACAATTTTATTTATTTGACAGACAGAGATCACAAGTAGGCAGAGGCAGGCAGAGAGAGAGGAGGAAGCAGGCTCCCTGCTGAGCAGAGAGCCCAATGCAGGGCTCGTTCCCAGGACCCCGGGATCATGACTGAGCCAAAGGCAGAGGCTTTAACCCACTGAGCCACCTAGGTGCCCCCATGTGCCTAAATTTTTAAGAACATGCCAAACTGGTTCCGGTTCCAGGGAGGGGATGATGTAGGAACATCCTGAGCTCGTCTCCTCCTGCCAAATCTATAGCTACACAGGGAAGAGTTTCCTCTGGAAGAAACCCCAAACTAGATAAGTGATTCCCATACATCCGAAGAATGAGGGGGTGCCTGGCTGGCTCAGTCAGTGGAGCTTGTGACTCTTGATCTCGGGCTTGTAAATTAGAGCCCCATGTTGGGTGTTAAGGTCACTTAAGAAAAATAAAATCTTAAAAAAAAAAATTAGAACAAGAACCTTGTGGGTAGGAGAGGCTGAGACACAGTCTTGCTCTAAACCCCACCCCTAGTGCAGCGTACTATAATCCAGACAGAACTCGAAATCCACAGCTTCTCTCTGGGGAATGAAGGATTTGAGCCCCACATCTGGCACCCTAACTTTTTTTTTTAAGATTTTATTTATTTATTCGACAGAGAGAGATCACAAGTAGGCAGAGAGGCAGGCAGAGAGAGAGAGAGAGGAGGAAGCAGGCTCCCTGCTGAGCACAGAGCCCGATGCGGGACTCGATCCCAGGACCCTGAGATCATGACCTGAGCCGAAGGCAGTGGCTTAACCCACTGAGCCACCCAGGCGCCCCTGGCACCCTAACTTTTAAGACCCACACCTGAGAGTTAAGCCTCCAAAACATCTCCCTTTGAAAGCCAATGGCTTATGTCTCCAAGACCCAGGTAGCCATGGCCAAAAAGCACCAGCTCTTACAGGCCTCCTACGGCCTCACCTGGCCACCCTCCAGGGCACCCCCAGAGACGCACCCAGTCTTTTTGTGAAAAAGGCCTACGGTATTGGCCCGAGGGACAGGCATCTAACTCAACACACATCAAGGGCTCCTGAAATTAGCCCTAAAGATGGACGCCAGTGAGTGGTCTTCCTCTGGCTCACTCCAGGTCACTGGAATCTCCCCAGAAGGAGCTTGTCCCCCTAGTCTAGCCCCCTGGTGGCCAGCGGGGTCTGTGCTCCTGGGTCCCACAGAGCTGTCCCCAGTTCTTAACCAGGACTCCCGCAGCAGAGAGGCCCAGCCCGAGGCACTCATTAGTGCAGCGTCACAGGGGCAGCCTGGGGGCAGGCTTCTAATGAACCACTCCTCTAATGGCCTTTGCTAAACCTCTCCCAAGACCTCAGAGCAGGGGTGTTAGCTTTGTGTTCTCCCTTCGCGTCCTTCCATGTGGCCAGTGCTTCCTGATAAGGAGCTTGTGAGCAAATCTGCTGCTGTGGGTGTGGCCCAGGAGACTTCTTTCGATCACCTGGCTTGGGTGGCCAGCAGGGCTCAAGGTCACGGGTTCCCTAGGACCATAACAAATGAAGCAATAGTTCTGAACCTGTGAACTTGAGAAGATACCTGTGGCCCCATGTTTACTGCAGCATAACAGCCAAGACAGAGGAACAACCTCAGTGTCCGCCAGTGGATGAGTGGGTAAAGAAACATGATGTATGTGCACAATGGAGTATTATTCAGCCCTGAAAAAGAAAATCCAGCTGCTTGTGACCACACAGATGGACTTGACAGACAGAGACAAACACTATATGATCTCACTTATCTGTGGATTCTAAGAAAACAAACAATCAAACAATGAGGGGTGTCTGGGTGGCTCAGTCAGTTAAGTGTCTGCCTTTGGCTCAGGTCATGATCCCAGAGTCCCAGAGTCAACTGTGGCCTCAGGCTCCCCACTCAGCGGGGAGAGAAGAGTCCCTACTTCTCCCTCTGATCCTCCCCCATCTCCTGCTCTCTCTCTTTCTCTCTCTCTCTCACACACACACACACACTCTCTCTCTCTCAAATACCTAAATAAAATCTTACAAAAAAATTAAGATTTAAAAAGCTAAACAAAACCCCCCAATTCACAGATTCACAGATTGGTGGTTGCCAGAGGCGGGGTATGGGTAATGGATGAAGGGGCCAAAAGCTACGCACTTCCAAAAATAAATCTGCATAATAGCTAATGGTAGCTAACACTCGTTTGCCTTGATTCCAGGCCTGTTGTTAGAATTTTCACCTGTATTAACCTACAAACCCTCACACCACGCTGAGATGTAGGAACTGCTATCATGTTGACTTTCATTTGACAGCACTGAGCCTCAGAGAGGCTAGGTAACATGGCCAAGACTGCAAGGTTAACAATCACAGATTTGTCACTTCCTAGCTGTCTGACCTTGGGCATGCTTCTCATCAGCCTCACGGTCCTCAGCTGCAAGGGGCGGGTAACAACAATGCATGCGCCACAGGACTGTGAGGACACTGCTCATTCAGGGTCTGGTTCAGAGTTCGAGGTCAGGAGATGGTAGCTATCTTATCACGGCAAGATCGAGCCTAGCAGGTGCACTGCTGGACTGAGGGAGTATTTGGACTCTTTTAAGGAGTCCTGCTGAGCCTGACAACCTTGAGGAAACTGCCCTTCCCCTGGGTACCATGCATCACCCATCCCCAGTTTGAAACCTACCTTGTACTGTTCGCCCATCATCTGAGTCCCTTGCTCTTGGGCCTGACAACCTCGGCCTGCCTTTCCAGAGCAGCTTCTGCCCATGGACCTGCCTCCCTACGCCTGCTCCCCAGCTAGCTGCCTGCCGGCAGAGCTCTAGTCCCAGGCATCTTTTCTACCCAGCTGCTGGCACAAAGCAATGGCCTGAAAACAACTTTACTGAATGAGCCAGCAAATGCCTCTGCACTGGGAAGTCAGCCGTCTTGCCACTGGGTACTGACCGCAGTTTAACCCTCCTGTGCTCTGGGTCCCCATCTCCCTGAAGTCCCCAACCTCTAGCCAGACACTTTCTCGGTAACCAGAGCACTCGGCTTAGCAGAGCCTGAGGGCAGGATGCCGTGCTCCCTGAACATGGGGCTGTGAGCACTGCTGGCCCTCAAGGAATCAAATCAGATCACAGAATGCACACGTCTCCCTTGAACCTTGGGAAAAGTGCTTTTGAGGATACCTAGGAGGCTGGTGAGCATCCAGGTGATCCAGCGGTGTTCCTGGTGACATCGCCAGGAGACAGGCCCTGGGCTGTCATATTCTAGGAGGAGGTGGCTGAGGAAGAGCTCCAGAATGCAAAGGACTGAACATCGTCTGACCCTGTGGTGAAGGCAGGGTGGCAGAGGGAGCCCATTGCAAAAGAGGAAAAGGCCCTGGCCTGGTGGCCACTTACCTGGCGGCTTCCACTTCTTCCTCAAACTGCTCTAGCCTTTGCCTTGACTTCCAAAGGATCTGAGGCATTGGGAGCGGCTGCTCGCTAGGGACACCAAAGGGAGACAAAAAAGAGAGGAGATGGGATTTCACTCCTGCCCAAACCTCCTGCTCAACTCCCTTGAATGGGAAAGACACTCAGCTCTGGGGTAAGCACCCTCCCTTGGAAGTGATCTACCCCCCCCACCCCTAGTGAAATGCTGGTGGCCATGGGGGAGGACAGCCTCTCTGTCTTTCTGTGAAGAAGGCTGTGCTCCTCTGCTCTCCGCTGGCCTTCCCCCCCAACACCGGGCACTGGCCTCACATTTCATTTACCTGGGGCAGGTTTCTACATGCAGGCTTGTGGTCCCGGGAAGGACCCCAGAGGTTCCCGGCAACGCCGCCCGTCTTTGGAAAAATCAGAAACAGAAAAGGAAGTAACACTTTCTTGTCCATTCCATGAGATTATTTTTACCCAGATTCTAAAAGCAGGTGAGGACATTATGAACAGGCCTTCCTCACTTTTGAACACAGTAAGTCCTACATCAGATAACAGGTATACAATCTGTTGTCCAAGATTCTGAAGTCTAAAGAGCTCTGAAACCAAAAGATTTTCTGTAAATCATTTGGAGGCAGAACTGGAAGTGAAGTCCTTATCTCACTTAGCTTAACATTCAAAAGTTTATGGTAAGAGTTTTATGATGTTTGATTATAAAGCCACTTCCTGGATTTGGGTATTACGTGATATATGGTTATTCACTGTTCTTTCTTTCTTTCTTTCTTTCTTTAAAGATTTATTTATTTGATAGACAGAGATCACAAGTAGGCAGAGAGGCAGGC
This sequence comes from Mustela nivalis, assembly GCF_964662115.1. Lineage (NCBI taxonomy): Eukaryota > Metazoa > Chordata > Mammalia > Carnivora > Mustelidae > Mustela > Mustela nivalis. Next base: position 34,288,543 of record NC_139027.1, on the reverse strand, counting down.
AGAGAGAGAAGAGGGAAGCAGGCTTCCCGCCGAGCGGAGAGCCCGATGCGGGGCTCGATCCCAGGACCCCGGGATCACAACCTGAGCCAAAGGTAGAGGCTTTAACCCACTGAGCCACTCAGATGCCCCTGTTTTTTCTTTCTAACATCCCTCTAATTTCAAATTCCACAACACATCAACACATTTTAGGTTAGGGACTGAATATGTATTAGCAATCTGAATCTTATCTAGAAATCATATAAATTATATACGTATTGTTACGCTCACTGTAACCTGTGAGGGAGGCGTTTGTCATCAGTCCCTTTTTAAGAGAAGGGAATTGAGAAGCAGAGAAGTGAGGTTTTCACCTGTTTTCTCATCTCTCAAGAGGAGATGCTGGCTGATAGGCTCTCCTTCAGAATGTTGTTGTGAGTGCCAAATACATCAATTCCTGTTAAAGCTTAGAACAGCTAGTGGGCTGGGATTGATTTCAGCGTGCTTCTGTGCCGCGATTTTTCCAATCAACATTATATTTTGAGGATTTGTCTGAATGGCTTTCATAGCTCGGGCCCATCCATGGTGTGACACATTGATTCCAAGCATTCTCCCGTTGATGGACACTGCGGTAGTTGGATCCTTCCAGAAGCAGATGCCAAGATACAGTTAGACCTACAAGGCATTTATGGGGGGAAAGTCCTGTGAAGGATGAAGGGGGGATAAATGGAAAAAGAGGTGAGAGAGTCTTCAGACCGATTACAGGTCTGACATCCGTGAAGGGAAAGGGGAAAGAAGGAAGGCCGCACAGAAGACGTGGGTCTGTGGGGCAGCTCTAAGAAAGGTTTGTCTGGGCTGATGAGGCATTGTTGAGCCAAAGGCAACGTCTCAGGAATCCCCCACAGCACAGGGGTGAGCCTGCCTTGGGGCCTCACCATGTCAGTCAAGGGCAGGGAGTAGCCTTGGGGAGCTGGGCTCTCAGTCAGTCAGTCTCCACTGCAGAGGTCTGAGCAAGGTGTTTCTGTGGCAGCCACAGGCGCTTGGGTTGGTTCTCATTTGTCTCAGTCAGGTTTACCCAAGGCCTGGCAGTGACTGTTGGCCCACCGTGCTGAGGTGACCCGGGTGCTGACAGAATCAGATTTCTCAGCCTCATAAACTCACTGAGGTGAAGAGGCTGGCCTCAAGCCTCTCAGGGGTCAGTCCCCACTCCATCCCCCTAAGAGGACACATACTATCATGTCCTTGTGGCTGGGAGAACACCTATTTGCTACATAGATATGGGACCCTTGGGTCCCCTTCCTCACAAACATTAAAAAAGGATTCTATCTGAGGATAACTCAAGGGTCTCTGTCCCCTTTCAGCCAAGAGTCATGTCTCCTCAGTCTCCATCTGGGGAAGGAAAGGGACAGTGTATTTTCTCCAATATAATACTTGGGTTCTTCCTTTTAGGAAGCCCAGGGCTCTTGGGGTGATCAGCCCCAGGACCACACAGACTTTGAAAGGACAAGTGAAGAACCAAATGTATTTGGTCCTCTTTTCAGCCAGCAGGACCCAAGATGAGCAAAGGGAGTTGGGAGAGGTCCTGGAGAGAAAGCCAGAAAGATGGTCTGGGCCTGGGAGAGAGATTGCTAAGGGTTCTTGCCATCAGCCCTTCCATCTCAATCACTGCTTGTGTCCAAACTGTGTCAGGAGTGGGGGGGAGGTGAAGGTGGGATCTACCAGGCTGTTGGCATCTAAGTCCAACCATAAATGTAACAGCATGAGGCAGAAAAGTCCCTTGGCTGAGATCCAGGTTGGGATCTAGTCCTGACAGCACTATGGACTGCCGAGTAGGCATGGACAAGTTGGACACAGTTTCTAGACCTCAGTTTTCCTAGCTGTAAAATGGGAATATTACCATCTGCTTTGACCCACCCACTTCATGCAGACCAGAGGTTCACAGAGTCATCTGGCTTCATTCATCCTCCTTCAAAGGAAGGTGTGTCGGGGAGCAGGACAGCTGGCAGAAAGGACCATGATCTGCTGCAGGTCCATGTTGGGATGGGACGGAGCCGCCTTCTCTTCACCCTGCTACCAGGCTCAGGAATTGTCTCCTCTACCACCCTCCCCAGCCTCTGCTTGTGGACTTCCTCCAAGAGGAATTTCCTGAACAGCTTATCAGCAGGCAGGAGGCCTCTGCAGGCAGAGCTGGGCGGGGGGAAACTGAGGGGGTTTTCAGTAGGCAATAATGCTGGTGGGGGCTCCTACTAACACAGCATTGGACTGTGTGAGTGTGTGTGTGTTCGTGTGCGTGCGTGTGTGTGGTGGGGGTAGTTGGACCTGGTCCCTGAAAGAGGGCTTTGTTCTTCCCCAGACTGAAGTCACACACCCCAGTCAGCAACCTTATCTGGGAGTTGACTGAACCGAGGAATTTTTCTCCAATCTCCAGGAAAGCCCCAGAGTAGATTACTGGACTTAGACCAAGCTGGTTTTCTGTTTATAGCAAACATTGCTAATCCTTCTTTGGCTTTTACTTTCCTTTTACGCTACATTTTATCCTGTTATCCCCATGATTGTGATTCATTACATTCTCATTCTCTTTGCTTCGATTCAGTGACCTCTTATCACCAAAACCTATAAATCTCAAACTTCTAGGAAAGTGAAACTTAGAAGCAGCCCGTTCTAAGTACCTTATAAACAGAGCATGCTTGACTGCAGTGGGACAAGCCAGCTGGCTTGTGGCTTGCACACATTAGCCTCCCTGGGGTCTGCTGGGACGGCATGGCCACCGGAGTGTCCCATGGCTGGCTCCAGCCTTGCTTGGGCCATTGGGACCTCCTCCTCCTCCCCTGACAATCCTGCACTTGTCCACCTTGCCATAGGCCATGCTCACTATGTGAACTACTTGAACTGCCCCTCCTCTTCCAAAATAGCCGCTTGCCTTTTAAGTCCAATGCAAATGTCACTTCCTCTTCAAAGTGTCTCCTACTCCCGGGGCTAATACTGCCTTCCTCTTTTTCTCCCACTAGCACTTCATTATTCATCTATTTTGGGTGGGCTTTTTTGCATAATTTTTGCACTGAGGCATAATCCATATAACCAGAATATCCACACCTTTAAAGTGTGCAGCTTGAGGGTTGTTAGTAGGGTCACAAAGGTGTGCAACCACCAGCACCATCAACTGCAGACTGTTTACCTCACCCCCAAAAGAAACCTTGTATCCCTTAGTGGTCAGTCCCCATGCCTCCCTCTCTCTTCCCTTCTCTCTGCTAATTTACTTTCTGTCTCCATGGATTTGCCTGTTCTGTCACTCACACAATATGTGGCCTTTTGTGACCGGGTTCCTGCTGTTAGCATGCTTTCCAGTCATCAGTGTTGTAGCTTGCAGCAGCCCTTCCTCCCCTTTTTATGGTCAAAGACCGTCCCACTGCATAGATAGACCACATATTGTTTATCCATTCATAACTTGACGGACATTTGGGTTGGTTTCCACTCTGGGGGCTGTTATGAATAATATCGCCATGAACATTCATGCACAAATTTCTGTGTGGACACCTGATTTCAATTCTCTTGGGTGCATACCTCAGAGTGAAATTGCCGGCTCATATCGTAACTCTATGTTTAACTTTTTGAGGAACTACTTTTACTATGCGCTTACCAATATACACACAGACATAGCATACTTTATGTATTTTCACATTCATTGAATTTACTATATGCCACATTCTTTATGTCAGAAATACTGTGAGAAGGTGTCCTTTGTAACCCCGGCACAGTGTTCTCCATGTGGATAAACCGGAGTTGATACAAGCTCACCAACACACTCCCTCCCTTTGTTTTAATCCAGTGACTTCCCATCTTACCCGTGTGAGGGACTTTCTGGAGTAGATGAAGCTAAGGCAATAGGTTATGAACACTTTAAATTTTTTTTTTTAAGATTTTATTTATTTATTTATTTGAGAGAGAGAATGAGAGCGAGAGAGAGCATGAGAAGAGGGCAGGTCAGAAGGAGAAGCAGACTCCCCATCAAGCAGGGAGCCCAATGTGGGATTCGATCCTGGGACTCCAGGATCATGACCTGAGCTGAAGGCAGTCGTCCAACCCAACTGAGCCACCCAGGCACCCTGAACACTTTAAATTTTAGTAGATAATGTCTACAACTGTTTTTGTTCAATCAGCTTCTTTTGTGTTGGTATCTCACTGATGTTCTTATTTGCATTTCCCAGGCCCTGGTGAACAAGATCATCTGTCATATGTTTATTGGTTGCTTGGATTGGTTTTCCTGTATGTGACCTTCGCCACTTGCATGAGGAACTCTCTGTATTTTTCTTATTGACTGTACAAGTGAATGCTTTTTATATGTGGACATCAATCCATTCTATTACATATGTTGAAATACTCTACTACTTCCTGTCTGTTAACTTACCTTTTAGTTTTATTTATGGTGTATTTTAAAAATTTGTATGTCATCAAACTTGCCAGTCTCCCCTGCATTGCCTTTGCTTTTTGTATCTTGTTTCAAAAGATTACCACTACTCTGAGGTCAAATAGTCTCTTATATTGTTTTCTAAAATATCTTAAACACAACAAATATGGTATATATGCACAAGTACATAACATGATCACAAAAAAATCATGCTACCAATGAAATAGAAGAAATTTTATCAAAAGACACGTTAGACATTTGCTCAGCAAATTATATAAGATTTTATTTATTTATTCGACAGACAGAGAGAGGGTACAAGAGGGGAGAAGGTCAGAGGGAGAAGCAGACTCCTTGCCGAGCAGGGAGCCCGATGCGGGACTCGATCTCAGGATTCCAGGATCATGACTTGAGCGGAAGGCAGTTGCCCAATCAACTGAGCCACCCAGGCGCCCTTTGCTGAGCAAATTGTATAAAAATAAATTATTTCAGATTTAAATATTAGCTCTTAAATGGAAAAGTCATGTGCTATGATTCTGCAAAGATAGAAACTCAAAGCAAACACAAACTGCAATAACAAAGCCCATAATTTCAGGGCCTTGGGACAACAAAGGTTCATCTTTCACCCATACTATCGACCAGTGTTGTGTTTTCTGGTTAGCTCACCTTCTGTCTTATGTTTCAACCATCCCCTAGAATCTCAGTGTCCTCTGCACCCAGGAAGTACATTGGGGAAGAGAGGAGCCTCAGACCATATATAGCACATAGTGTTTTCTCTCCCATTCCTTTGGTGAAGGTTCAGAATGTAGTTCCAGGCTGGGCAGCTGCTTCCCAGCAACCACTCTATACTTGCACTCACTTTGAGTCTTGCCAAAAACCGATGTATTATGGGTCTAAGGACGCTCTGTGGTCACGGGCATCAGGGAAGCTATATATGAACGGAGCGGCTGGGAATGGCACCTGACATATTACGCATATCTCCCGTGCTCCACTTTTCTCTTCGGCCTCACTACATTTGTATTCTTTCCTTGTTCCAAGTTTCCATCTTCTAAAGTTATTGATTTTGCTCTTTGAGGAACCCCTTACATCATTCCTTCAGGTCTGCTGGTGACAAATTCTCCTCGTTTTCCCTCATGTGAGAAGATCTTGATTTTCTCTTCATTCCTGAAGGATCAGTTCTCTGGACATAGAATTCTGAACTGATAGTTTTGTTTTTTTTTTTCCCTCTGCACTTGAAAAATGTGACACTTTCTTTAGGTCTCTGTGGTTTCTTATGAGAAATCGGCTGTCATTCCAATTGCTTTTTCCCTAAATGTAACATGCTGTCTCTCTGGCAGACATTAATACTACATAAATATTTGTTACAGATAAACTGAGACGTATGTATACTATAATCCATGATCTTTCTATTTTCCTTAAAATTATTAATTGTCTTGGGGCACCCGGGTGGCTCAGTTGGCTAAGTGTCCAACTCTTGCTCTCAGCTCAGGTCTTAATTTCAGGGACTCATATGAGTTCAAGCCCCATGTTGGGCTCCATTTTGGAGTGGACACTACTTTAAAAAAATTAATAACTTTCTTATTTATTCTTTTCTTTCTTTTTTTTTTTTTTTAAGATTTTCATTCATCTATTTGTCAGAGACAGAGAGAGCAGAAGCAGGGGGAGCAGGAGCAGAGGGAGAATCAAGCTCCCCACTGAGCAAGGAGTTCAATCTGGGACTCAATCCCAAGCATCCCTGTCTTATGTTTTCTTTGTATTCCTGGAGCATAAATAAATCTTCTGACAGGGCAGTTAGAGACACTGCTTCCCAGGGATTTGAGGAGGAGATCTGAGGGCCTTGCTATTTCTTAAATATACTTCCAACAAATGCCTGTTTCTAGTTCTTCCTCCATGCTCACTTCCGAGATACTTGGTGTCTCAATTCCTGGAGGTTCTGGGTGGAAACCAGGTTGTTCTTAGTTTTCCCAACTGCTGGTATAAAAATCAATGTGTCTAGGGCTAAGTTAGTACAGCTCTTTTCAAGCTTTGCAAATTCTGTTGTGTTGCCTCCTCTTTCATTTTCTTTGCCTTTGTGGGGTTTTGTCTTAAAAAAGGAAATCCCCAGGGTATCCAGGTGGCTCAGTGGGTTAAGCGTCTGCTTTTGACTCAGGTCATGATCTCAGGGTCCTGGTATCAAGCCCCTGGGATCAAGCCCAGAGTCAGGCCCCTGGCTCATCAGGGAGCCTGTTTCTCTCTCTCTCCTGCTGCTCGCGCCCTGCTCAGGCTCTCTTGCTCTCTGTCTCAGATAAATACAAAAAATCTTAATAATAAAAAAAAAAAAAAAGAAAGAAATCCCCTTGTTGTCTTGCCAGTTGGTTTTCAGCAAGGGGCAAAAGTAAATGAGTGTGTTCAATCTATCATCTTTATTTGGAAAAAAAAAATTTTAAGATCCTTAATCCATCTTCTACATATTTTTGTGCGTGATATGGCTTCAATTTGTTTTCTCCATGGGTAGTCAATTTTTCCAAAAGGTTTCATTCAAAATTCTGTTCTTTTTCTCACTGATTTGAAATGATTTATCATATACAAAGCAAAATTTTCTTTTACACTTGGAACTGCATCTGGATTTGTATTATAATCTGTTTATTTGTCTTTTCTTTAAAAATCCATGTAAATCAAAGTATTGTTTAAATTACTATTGCTTTACTTTATCTTATTCTCATTTCAAAATTATCTTACTGTGTGCATTTAAACCTATTTTAATTTTAGAAACAGCTTCCCAACGTCTATGAAAAATCCCTCTGAGCTTTAGTTTGAGATGCACTGAATTCTTGGATTTATGGCATTTTGGAAAGACGTGATCTTTACCATATTGAAACTTTTGCCCATGAACATGACATAGCTCTTATTTTTGGTCTTTTTGTGTTATTCCACAGTGACTTGAATAACTTACTACATTGATTCCCAGGTGTTTTACATGGTTTGCTGTTATTGTTAATTTAATCTTTTTAACTATTTTTATTTGTCTATTTATTTGTTATTGTTATTACTAACCAAAACTATTGATTTTTGGATGTTAATCTTGTAAACACTTTAGGGAATCATTGATTATGCCTTTGCACTATCTTCTTGTGCTGTTGAGATAATTATGTTTTTATACTTGTTGAGCCAATTTGGATAGTTTACGTTTTCTTTTCTTTTTTTTTTTTAAAGTTTTTTATTTATTTACTTGACAGAGAGTGAGATCACAAGTAGGCAGAGAGGCAAGCAGAGAGAGAGGAGGAAGCAGGCCCACCGCCGAGCAGAGAGCCGGATGAGGGGCTCGATCCCAGGACCCCAAGATCATGACCAGAGCCGAAGGCAGATGCTTAACACAGTGAGCCACCCAGGTGCCCCATGGATAGTTTTTTCTAAACAAATCCTGCATCTCATCTAAGGTTTTTCACTTTATATTCTCTTGCTAAATTTCTATATTGTTGGACATATTCCCTTTTATTGGTATGTTAATTATTTTTTTAAAAAGATTTTATTTATTTATTTGACACAGTGAGAGAGAGAGAAAGAACAAGGAGGGGGAGCAGCAGGTGGAAGGAGAAGCAGACTCTTTGCTGAGCAGGGAGCCTGATGTGGCATTTGACCCCAGGACCCTGAGATCAATGAGCCAAAGGCAGATGCTTAACTGACTGAGCCATCCAGGGGCCCTTAATGGTGTGTTAATTCTAATTTTATATTGGGTTGTGTTCTGTGAATATAACTTAAGTGATTTTATTTTTCTTCTTGAAATGTGTGATTTAACACAAACATTTTTATGTTTGATATATTTGAAAAGAATATATGTTCTTCAGTTTGGGGATTAAAATACCATATACAGCCATTAGATGAAAACTAACTGCACTCTTCAAATCATTTCTAACCTTACTAATCTTTTTTTTTTTTTTTTTGTCTTTTTGACCTCTCAGTTTCTGGGGTGTGTTAAAGTGTCCCACTATCATTGGGCCTTTTTGAAATTTTGCTTTCAATTCATATCACTTTTTGCTTGTTTTTGGGAAGGTATTTTGTTAGGTGCATCAGCACTTAACAATATATATCTTCTTAGGAGATTGTCCCAACAATATGTGTTTTTTCATTATCCCTTACAATGCTTTTTTCCCCCTTAAATTCTATTTTATCCATTGTTAACACAGTTGCACCTGAAAAGCAGTTAAGACAAAGAAGTCTAATCTGACTTTTATTATGAGAAAGAATAATGACTTGGACTTGGTAGAAGGAAACTTTTACTTTTGATGTACAAATAACTAGATCAAAGCATTTATGTAAGATAAGGATACAGGAAGTGGCTCAGATTTTGGTTGCCCTTTCTTACTCTTTTTTAACAAGAGACCTCCTCCGAAAACCAATCAATTTCCTTCTTAACACTGGAGCCACCTTTTCTTTTCTACTCTCCTCCTCTGGCCAACTGTCCAACCGCAGTGTTACTGTTAAGGGTGTCATTGGGTGACCCAGAAACCAAATATTTTTCTCACCTTCTGGGATGCACCTGGGAAGATCTAATTTTCTCTTACTCTTTCATAATGCCTGAGAGCTTCACACTTCTCTTAGGTAGAGATATTAACTCATATTGTAGCTCCTGGGCAAACTAGCAATTGCCTCCCTTTAATAGGAGCTGATATTAATTCCCCGGTCTGGGCAACTCAGGCTGAAGTGGGTCAGGTCTTAACAGCACTGTCCATTCCCATGCACCTTAAGGACCCTACAACTTTTCCTTGTCACGAAAGTTTTCACAGCAGGACACTGTCACTCGTGGATACCAGGATATGGAGAAAGCACACCCCCTCTAACCTTGAAGCCTGGATCCACCATCCTAGGGTCAAACCCTGGTCTCCAGTGGGGCCTAACACCAAAGAACTGAAATCCTTCTGTGAACCCAGAGAGGAGCTCAAACTAGACTTGAAGCCACAAGACTCAGATAAGTCTTCTTAAATTTTACTTACCGTGTATCTACTCACAATCATAATCCATATTGCATTTCTTTTCCCCGCCCTCTCCTCGCAGTAGGTGGGAGTCCACTAAAACATTCTCTGTCTCTTGCCGGACCCCTGGCTGTACTTGGTCTTGCACTGTGCTTTGGACCTTGACTCCCAAATGTCCTAACCTGCTTTGTATCTTCCAGAATAAAGGTCATCAAACTCCAATTGATAGTTTAGTTGGAGCCTCACACGGAGTTCAAGCCAGACATCTATAGGGGAACACTTGATAGATTGGGACAAGAGGAACCCTGGCTACTTACTGGCCAGCAGGAAGTAGCTACAATCAATCAGCCACCGCCCTTCCTCCCAAACAGCAGTTAGGGTTACCTCTTTGGGGGGGATTGATGAAGGACGGCAAGCAGGCAGTGACAAGCTCCTCCCCCCAAGGGCTATGAGGAAACCACGCCCCCCCCGTTTATTTTTTACTCTTAAAAATTTTTTTTAAATTTAAATTCAATTTAGTCAACATGTGATGTACTATTAGTTTAAGGGGTAGAATGTAGTGATTCATCAGTTGCATATGACACCCAGTGCTCATTACATCATCTGCCCCCCTTTATTAACATATAATGTATTACTTGTTTCAGGGGTACAGGTCTGTGATTCATCAGTCTTACACAAGACATAATGCTCACCACAACACATACCCTCCCCAATGTCCATCACCCAGTCACCCCATCCCTGAACCCCCCTTCAACAACCATCAGTTTGCTTCCTGTGGTAAAGAGACTCTTATGGTTTGTCTCCCTCTCTGGTTTCATCTTGTTTCATTTTCTCCTCTTCCTCTATGATCCTCTGCCTTGTTTCTCAAATTCCTCAGATCAGTGAGATCATATGATAACTATCTTTCTCTGATTGACTTATTTTGCTTAGCACAATACTCTCTAGTTCCAGCCACGTCGTTGCAAAAGGCAAGATTCACTTTTTGATGGCTGCAAAGTATCCCATGTGTATAAATAAACTAATTAATTAACTAAATATATACACACACATCTTCTTTATCCATTCTTCTGTCAATGGACATCTGGGTTCTTTCCATAGTTTAGCTATTGTGGACATTGCTGCTATAAACATTGGGGTGCAGGTGCCCCTTCAGATCACTATATTTGTATCTTTGGGGTAAATATCCAGTAGTGCAATTGCTGGGTTGCAGAGTAGCTCTATGTTCAGCTTTTTGAGGAAACTTCATACTGTTTTCCAGAGTGGCTACACCAGCTTGCATTTCTACCAACCACGTAGGAGGATTCCCCTTTATCCACATCCTTGCCAACATCTGTAGTTTCCTGACTTGTTTCTTTTAGCCATTCTGATTGGTGTGAAGTGGTATCTCATTGTGGTTTTGATTTGTATTTCCCTGATGCCAAGTGATGTGGAGCACTTTTTCACGTCTATTGGTCATTTGTATGTCTTCTTTGTAGAAATGTCTGTTCATGTTTTCTGCCCATTTCCTGATTGGATTATTTGTTCTTAGGGTGTTGAGTTTGATAAGTTCTTTATAGATTTTGGATACTAGCCCTTTATCTGATATGTCATTTGCAAATATCTTCTCCCATTTGTCAGTGGTCTTTTTGTTTTGGTTTTGTTGACTGTTTCCTTTGTTGTGCAAAAGCTTTTTAACTTGGTGAAGTCCGTATAGTTCATTTTGCCTTTGTTTCTCTTGCCTTTGGTGATGTGTCTAGAAAGAAGTAAGCTGTGGCCAAGGTCAAAGAGGTTGCTGCCTGTGTTCTCCTGAAGGATTTTGATGGATTTCTGTCTCACGTTTAGGTCTTTCATCCATTTTCAGTCTATTTTTGTGTATGGTGTAAGGTAATGGTCCAGTTCCATTCTTTTGCATATAGCTGTCTAGTTTATCTGAACACCATTTGTTGAAGAGACTCTCTTTTTTCCATTGGACATTCTTTTCTGCTTTGTTGAAGATTAGTTGACCATAGAATTGAAGGTCTATTTATGGGCTCTCTATTCTGTTCCGTTTACCTATGTGTCTATTTTTGTGCCAGTACCATACTGTCTTGATGTTAACAGCTTTGTAATAGAGCTTAAAGTCCAGAATTGTGATGCCACCAGGTTTGGTTTTCTTTTTCAACATTCCTCTGGCTATTCAGGGTCTTTTCTGGTTCCACAGAAATTTTAGAGCTATTTGTTCCATTTCTGTGAAAAAAGTTGATGGTATTTTGATAGAAATTGCATTGAATGTGTAGATTGCTCTAGGTAGCAGACATTTTAATAGTATTTGTTCTTCCAATCCATGAGCATGAAACATTTTTCCATTTCTTTGTGTCCTCTTCAATTTCTTTCATGAGTACTCTGTAGTTTTCTGAGTACAGATCCTTTGCCTCTTTGTTATCTCATGTTTTGGGTGCAATTGTAAATGAAATCAACTCCTTAATTTCTCTTTTTTTCTGTCTCATTGTTGGTGTACAGAAATGCAACTGATTTCTGTGCAATTGATTTTATATCCTGACACTTTACTGAATTCCTGGATGAGTTCTAACAGTTTTGGAGTGTAGTCTTTTGGGTTTTCTACATAAAGTATCATATCATCTGCAAAGAGTGATAATTTGACTTCTTTGCCAATTTGGATGCCTTTTATTTCTTTTTGTTGTCTGATTGCTTAGGCTAGAACTTCTAATATTTTGTTGAATAGCAGTGGTTATAGTGGACAACCCTGCCATGTTCCTTACCTTAGGGGGAAAGCTCCCAGTTTTTCCCCATTGAGAATGATATTCACTGTGGGTTTTTCATAGATGGCTTTTATGATATTGAGGTATATACCCTCTATCCGTACCCTGTGAAGAGTTTTAATTAAGAAAGGATGCTGTAATTTGTCAAATGCTTTTTCTACCTCTATTGAGAGTATCATATGGCTCTTGTCCTTTCTTTTATTAATGTACTGTATCACATTGACTGATTTGCGGATGCTGAACCAAACTTGCAGCCCTGGAATCCCACCTGGTCATGGTGAATAACTCTTTTAATGTACTGTTGGATCTTTTTGACTAGTATTTAGGTGAAAATTTTAAAAAAAGATTTTATCTATTTATTTGACAGAGAGATAGCTAGAGAGGGAACACAAGCAGGGGGAATGGGTGAGGGAGAAGCAGGCTCCCTGTGGAGCAGGGGGCCGATTGTGGGGCTCCATTCCCAGACCCTGGAATCACAACCTGAGCGGAAGGCAGATGCCTAATGACTAAGCCATCCAGGCACCCCTTGGTGAGAATTTTTGCATCCATGTTCATCAGGGATATTGGTCTGTAATTCTCCTTTTTGTTGAGCTCTTTAGTTTGGGGAATCAAGGTAATGCTGGCTTTGAGTTTGGATGTTTTCCTTCCCTTTCTATTTTTTTGGAACAGTTTCAGAAGAATGGGTATTAATTCTTCTTTAAATGTTTGGTAGAAATCCCCTGGGAAGCCATCTGGCTCTGGGCTGTTATTGGGAGATTTTTGATTACTGTTTCAATTTCCTTGCTGGTTATGGGTCTGTTTAGGTTTTCTATTTCTTCTTGGTTCAGTTTTGGTAGTTTATATATCTCTAGGAATGCATCCACTTCTTCCAGACTGTCTAATTTGTTGGTATATAATTACTTATAATATATTGTTACAGTTGTATTTTTTTTGGTGTTGATTGTGATCTCTCTCCTTCATTCATGATTTTATCTACCTGGGTCCTTTTTCTTTTCATTTTGATAACTTTGGCCAAAGGTTTACCTTATTAATTCTTCCAAAGAACCAGCTCCTAGTTTTGTTGATCTGTTCTACTGTTCTTTTGGTTTCTATTTCATTGATTCCTGCTCTAATATTTTTTATTCTCTTCTTCTGCTGGATTTAGGCTTTATTTGTTGTTCTTTCTCCAACTTCTACAGGTGTAGGCTTAGGTTGTATATTTGAGATCTTTCTTGTTTCTTGAGAAAGACTTGTATACTTTTCTCTTAGGAGCACCTTTGCTGCATCCCAAAGATTTTGAATGGTTATGTTTTCATTTTCATTTGTTTCCATGAATTTTAATTCCTCTTTAATTCCTCTTTAATTTCCTGGTTGACCCATTAATTCTTTAATAGTATCCTATTAAAGAGACTCTTTAGCCTTCATGTATTTGAGTTCTTTCCAACTCTCCTCTTGTGATTGAGTTCCAGTTTCAAAGCACTGTGGTCCAAAAATATGGAGGGAATGATTTCAATCTTTTGGTACTGGTTGAGACCTGATTTGTGACCAAAGATGTGATCTATTCTAGAGAATGTTCCATGTGCCCTAGAGAAGAGTGTGTATTCTGTTTCTTTGGGATGGAATGATCTAAATATATCTGTGATGTCCATCTGGTCCAGTGTGTAATCTAAAGCTCTTATTTCCTGTTGATATTTTGCTTGGATGATCTAATTCAGTGAGGGAGAGTGTTAAAGTCACCTACTATTATTGTATTATTATCAATGTGTTTCTTTAATTTTTTTTTTTTAGATTTTTATTTATTTATTTGACAGATAGAGGTCACAAGTAGGCAGAGAGGCAGGCTGAGACAGAGAGGGGAAGCAGGCTCCCTGCTGAGCAGAGAGCCCGATGCGGGGCTCGATCCCAGAACCCTGGGATCATGACCTGAGCCGAAGGCAGAGGCTTTAACCCACTGAGCCACCTAGGCGCCCCTTCTTTAATTTTGTTAATTGCCTTATATAATTGGCTGTTTCCATGTTAGGGCCATAGATATTTACAATTGTTAGATCTTCTTGTTGGACAGACCCTTTAAGTATTATATAGTGTCCTTCCTCATCTCTTATTACAGTCTTTGGTTTGGAATCCAATTTGTCTGATATAAGGATTGCTACCCCAGCTTTCTTTTGATGTCCATTAGCATGGTAAATGGTTTTCCACCCCTCACTTTAAATCTGGAGGTGTCTGAGTCTAAAATGAGTTTCTTGCAGACATATATAAATGGTATATAAATGGTTCTTGCCATTTTATCCAATCTGAGACCCTATATATTTTGATTGGGGGCATTTAGCCCACTTACATTCAGGGTAATTATTGACAGATCTGTATTTAGTGTCATTATATTGCCTATAAGGTGATTGTTACTCTATGTCATCTCTGTTCCTCTCTGGTCTATGTGACTTTTGGACTCTTTTTCTGCTTAGATCATTAGAGATCATTGGTGATCGCAAATTCTTTTAGTTTCTAATAAAAACCTGGAAGTTTTTATCACTCTTTCTATTTTCAATGGCAGTCTAGCTGGATAAAGTATTCTTGCCTGAATATTTTTCTCACTTCATACCCTGAATATACCAGGCCAGTCCTTTCTGGCCTGTCAGGTGTCTCTGGATAGGTCTGTTGCCAATCAAATGTTTCTATCATTGTAGGTTACAGACCTCTTGTCCTGAGGTGCTTTCAGGATTTTCTCTTTGTCTCTGAGATTTGTAAGCTTTATTATTAGATGTTAGGGTTGACCTATTTTTATTGATTTTTAATTTCTCTGTGCCTCCTGGATTTTGATGCCAGTTTCCTTTCCCTAATTAGGGAAATTCTCTACTATAATTTGCTCCAATATACCCTCTGGCCCATCTTTCTTCTTCTGGGATCCCAATTATTCGAATATCATTTCACTTTATGGTATTACTTATCTCTTGAATTCTCCCCTTGTGATCCAGTAGTTGTTTATCTTTTTGTCAGCTTCTCTTTTTTTAAAGATTTTATTTACTTATTTTGACAGAGAGAGAGAGCACAAGTAGGCAAAGCATCAAGCAGAGGGAGGAGAATCAGGCTCCCCGCTGTACAGGCAGACTGACGTGGGGTTTGATGCCAGGACCCTGGGATCATGACCCAAGTCAAAGGCAGCTGCTTACCTGACTGAACCACTCAGGCACTCCTTTATCAGCTTCTTTATTCTCTGTCATTTGGTCTTCTGTATCACTAATTCTCTCTTCTGCCTCATTTGTCTTAGCATTTAGAGCTTCCATTTTTATTGCACCTCATTAATAACTTTTTCGATTTCAACTTCCTTAGATTTTAGTTCTTTTATTTTTTGAGAAAGGGATTCTCTCTTTTTTTAAAAAATATTTTATTTATTTATTTGAAAGAGAGTGAGATCACAAGTAGGCAGAAAGGCAGGCAGAGAGAGGAAGAAGCAGGCTCCCTGCTGAGCAGAGATCCTGATGCAGGGCTCAGTCCCAGAACCCTGGGATCATGACCTGAGCTGAAGGCAGAGGCTTTAACCCACTGAGCCACCCAGGTGCCCCCAGAAAGGGATTCTCTAGTGTCTTCTAGGCTTTTCTTAAGCCCAGCTAGTATCTTTATAATTGTTATTCTGAACTCTAGTTCCAACATCTTACTAATGTCCATATTGATTAGGTCCCTGGCAGTCGATGCTACCTGTTTTTTTTTTTGTTGTTGTTGTTGTTGTTTTTGTTTTTTTTTTAAGGTGAGTTTTTCCCATCTTGTCATTCTGTCCAGAGAAGAATAGATGAACAAAAGAACAAAATACTGAAATACTAAAACAACAACCCCAGAGAAATGTACACTAAATAAATCAGAAGAGATTCGAAACTCCATGATGGTGGCGGGAGGAGAGAGAAAGAGAGAATATGATCAAGCTGGTGAATAGAATGGAGCCATACACTAGATTTTGGGTGTATTTTGGTCTGTTAGAAGAAAATGCATCCCAAAATTTTAAAGAAAGAAAAACTTGTATATATACAAAAAATAAGGTTAAATACAATGAAGGGATAGAATATTACTGTAAAAATAAAAATTAAGGGATGCCTGGGTGGCTCAATGGGTTAAAACCTCTGCCTTCGGCTCAGGTCACGATCCCAGGGTCCTGGGATTGAGCTCTACATTGGGCTCTCTGCTCTGCAAGAGCTTGCTTCCTCCTTTCTCTCTGCCTGCCTCTCTGCCTACTTGTGATCTCTGTCAAATAAATAAGTAAAATAGATTTTTAAAAAGGAGTTCATAAAGAGTTGGTTGAAAAAGGAAAGGAGAAAAATTTTTTAAAAAGAAAAAATTAAAGAAAAGTTTAAAAATTAAAGGTGAAAGACTAAAGAGTCATGGGGGGTGGGGGGAGCCGTGAATTCTATGCACTGTATTCTCCTAGTGCTGGAGTTTTGCAGTTCTCATTGATTGGTAAACTTGGTCTTGGCTGGATGCTCTTGCTGACCTTCTGGGAGTGGGGCCTGTTGCCTTGATTCTCAGGTGTCTTTGCCCCAGGAGGAATTGCATCGCCCTTGCCAGGGGCCAAGCTAAGTAATCTGCTCCAGAACTGCTCTAACATTTTTCCCCTGAAGGCTTTCCTTCAGGGGAAAAATGTTAATTTTTTCATTCATGAGAATGAAAATGGCAGCTCCTGCCACAGAGGCTCAAGAGTTAGGCATCTGCCTTTGCTCAGGTCATGATCCCAGAGTTCCTGGGTTAGGATTGAACCCCATAGCAGGCTCCCTGCTCAGTGGGGAGACTGCTTCTCCCTCTCCCTCTGCTTGCCACTCTCACTTCTTGTGCACTATCAAATAAATAAACAGAATCTTAAAAAAGAAAGAAAGAAAGAAGAAAAAAGAAGGAAGAAGGAAAGAAAGAGAAAAAGAAAAAGAAAATGGCAGCCTCCCAATCTCTGGCCCCGAAGGAGCCAAGATCTCGGGGCCCCACTGCTCAGTGCACCCTCAGAGAAAAGCAGTTAATCCCTCCTGTCTCCCTGGTCTCAGGCCACACTCTGTGCTCACCTGGCCTGTGACCAAGCATTTCTATCTCTGACCCACGGCCCTGTTTGAAGTCTCCAAACCCAGTAGATTCCTGCCATGTGATCCCATGCCGCTTGTCCCAGGGAAGGAAGTGGAGTATCCCTGTTTCTGCCACTTGTTGGGCCCCTGCTCAAAGAGTTGTGGCATGGCCTCACTGTGCCACAGATCATGGTTTATGGCAACTCCGAGCTGAGAGCTCCCTACTTGGCTCCATCTCTGCAGCTGGTTTCCCTGCTCAGATACCTGCCACACTCAGCCGCACCCTCCCATCTTCTTGTGACTCCCAGGGTCCTGAGACCACACTGTCCCAGCGAGCATTACACCCCCCCCAACACACCCCACTCCTGCTTAGCCACTAGAGTGACATCCCTCACAGGAGCAGACTTCTAAAAGTTCAGATTTTGTGCTCTGAGGCTCTCTGACTTGCCAGTTGCCGGCTTACTGGAGGCTCCCTCCCCTACCCCGCAGTCTATCTTCCCATGTATCGCCGCGGACTCCCTTCTCTACACATCCTACCTTGCAGAAAGTGGTTGCTTTTCTGTTCACAGAGTTGCTGCTCTTCTTTTCTTTGATCTCTAGTTGAATTCATTGGTGTTCAGAATGGGTTGATAGCTATCTAGCTGAGTTCCTGGGACCAGATGAAATTTAGGTCTCCTACTCCCTTGCCATCTTGCTTCTCTCCGAGGAAACCACCCCTAAAAGGATTTTACACCACCCTGGAAGGAGCTCTCCACCCTTTCCCAAGTGACAAAAACTTGATTGGATGCCAGGCTCAGGGAGGGTTAATCAGATTTAAACAGCCCACAACAAGCTCAATAAAACTTAGAAATTCCAGTGGCAACCCTCTCAGGTCCCCGCCCTCCTCAGGAGATTTGTATTATCACTTTGTTATGGCTCAATAAACCTTGCTTTGCTGCTAGAAAAAAAAAAAAAAACTTTTGTAATTTTTAAAATGTTTACTTATTTATTTTTTTAAAGTAATCTGGACACCCAACAGGGGGCTCAAAACTCACAACCCCAAGATCAAGAGTCTCGTGCTCTATCGATTGAGACAGAGAGGCGTTCCCTATTATCCTCTTATTTCTCATAGGATTATGCTCAAAGTTTGGTGGTTTTCATGGAGTAAGATTCAGGTGTTTGAGAAGCATAGAATTGTGGTCTCACTCTAGCACCAGAAATGACCAATGCTACATACATAGCAGAAATCCAACCTTTCAGAGAGCATGGCCCCTCAGCTGATACCTGAGTTCTTTCTAAGTCAGCAGGAGGCAATCTCCTCCTACCTGCCCCTGTCCTAGAAGGCCTAGGCATCGTCCATTTACATTATCTTGAGGAATCTCAAGGCAAGCCTGATCGTGGCCTGCTGCAATTTGTTTTCTTGCTCTTTGAGTTTGCTTAATATCATTTTCTTTTCCTTTATTTTCAGTCTTTTCAGATTTTAAGGGCATCTCTTAGAGATGATGTAACTGGATTGTATCTCCTAGAGTGAGTGGGTGAGTGTGTGATTTATTTATTTTGCCCAAACTGAAAAATCCTGTCAATCAATAAGTAAATTTAACCCATCACATTTATTATGAGTATCCCTCTGTTGGGACTTATTTCTACCTACTTTTTGTTCTTTGATTTAATTTTCCACCTTTTGTTGGATTGCTGGAATTGAAGTTCTATTACTTTTCTTTTAATGGTTTGGAATTTATATTTTCTGTAGTCTTCTACGTTTTGTTTGTATGTTCTTTGACATATCAACTAAACTTATTTTTTTCTCGTTTTTATTGTTAATAATTACTTATTCCTAGTGAGAAAGGAAGCTTAGCATGGTTTTGCTGCTCTCCATTCCACCCATGATGATATCATCTGTGGTTTTCATTCCAGATTATTATTAAATTTTTTTGTAAAATTAACAGTTATTTAGACTAAACATTTTTTGCTTTCACTAATCACTCTTGCATTACTTTTTCTTGTTTTTTCTTCTTTCTGAAACAACTCCTCTAATAATTTTTTCATAAAGTAAATGAAAAAGTGGGTCTTTTTATATGTGAGAATCTCATTTTGCCCTCATGTTTGAATGAAAATGGCCTGTAAATTTTTAGATTTCAAAATTATTCCCTCATCAAAATGGAGACTTAAGGTCTGTGCATTTTTTATATATAAGTCATATTTCAATAAAATAAAAAACCCTTTGAAACTTGAAGCTATCATTCCATTGTCTTTCAGCAACCGGTATTATTGAGGAAAACTACTTTTTTCATATGCCTCATGTTCTTTTGTTTGTGATTTTTTTTTTCCTCCTTGGGTCTTTTCTTTATCCTCAATGTTCTGAAATTTCATCAGTACAGGTCAAGGTGAAGGTCTTTGTTTTCATATTCTGTTTGGCAACTGGTAGGCTTTTTCAATCTGAAGAGTCTTTCTTCAATATTAATTGCTTTATTCTTTGAGCATTTAATGCTCTATTCTTTGAGTATTCTTTTTTTTCCTTATTTTTCTCCATTTTCTCCTTCTGGAATTTTGCATATTTGAACTTCTGCATCTATTCTTTTTTTCATGTTTCACTTCTTTGTAGTTTTGCAGTGCACTCTGTTTGATTCTAGATCATGAATTGATTTATCAGCTATAATCTTTCTGCTATTCAGTCTATCTAATGAGTTTTTAGTAAATTTTTACTTTCAAAGGTACTTGGATTTTTTTCTTTTGTGGAGCCCAATACAGGGACTTGAGCTCATGACCCTGAGATCAAGATCTGACCTGAGATCAAGAGTCAGCTGGTAGGGCAGAAGGACATTTGGGAGCCCAAGACACGGGGGACTGCTGGGTAGCACAGAGGTCCCTTCCAGTGAGTAACCAGGAATGTCATGTGGCACTGAGACTAGCGTGAAAGAACTGCCCTCCCCCAATTCCAAGGAGCATGCTGTTGCTAGCAGTAGTGTGAGGTCGCCATAGGCCCACTGTGGCCCACCCAGTGGTCTTGGTTCAGGACAGGGTTGAGAATTGGCGAACTTCAGCCAGAGGTTCTAGATCATCTCCTTGACCAGGTAATGGTTGATGAGGTAGATCTGGTCCACTCAGAAGGAGATGTGGTTGGAGAGCCAGCTGGAGCTTTGCAGGTCTCTCCCAAAGGGCTTCTCTACAATGACACGGTTCTAGCCTGTCTGGTTCATGCAGGTGTCATGGATGTTCTTGATGACTGCCTAGTATACAGTGGGGTCAAGGCTTGGTAGAAGAGGTGGTTGGCCTGCTGCGCCTTGTGGAGGGCATTCTTGTGGCTGTTGAGGCACTTGTAGGAGATGGTGTCCTCTTACTGGCCAGCCATGTGGGAATTGTGGGCAGAGAACACCTCTAGCTTGGGCTTCTTCTCTGGGGCGGCTTTGAAGAAAGGTTCGCTCTGTTTTCACATGTCTGCCACTGTGAGGTGGGAGGTGGTGTAGCCCACGATGAAAGTATTTTTGGGCAGAAGGCCATCCTGGAACAACTGCCCGATGGTGGAGTAGATCTTCTTGGCTAAGTTGGCTGATGCATCCATGATGATGAAGATACGTTTACCAGATTGACGGAAGACATTACCCTGGTACAGCTCTTCCCTAGGCTGCGCCACACCCCCGACCTTCCTTAACCATTGGGGATGCCTACGACCCGCTGAGCAAACCGGCTGAACGCAAGGTGTGGGTGGAGCCTCAGAAGACCCTCCCCTGGGGGCAGGACAAGCCCTTAAATTTAGAAAATTTTGGTCTATTTTTTTCTTCCCTTTTCTCTGTTCTCCTTCCAGTATTTCTATTATGTGTATGATGGAGCACTTAGTGGTACCTCACAGGTCTTTTAAGGTCTTTAAGGCTTTGTTCATTTTTGCCATCTTTTTCCTTTTTTCAGACTGGATAATCTAACTTATCTTCAAGTTCATTGCTCCTTTCTCATGCAGCTCAAATCTCCTGTTGAACCCCTCTACTGAATTTTTTTTTCAAGTATCATGCTTTTTAACGCCAGAATTTCTATTTAGTTGCTTTTATGATTTCTGTTTCTACTGATATTCTCTATTTGGTGAGACTGATAACATGTTGTCCTTTAATTCTTTAGATATGGTTTCCTTTAATACTTTGAACATATTTATAATAGCTGACTTAGGGGCATCAGCGTGTAATGGTCAGTTGAGAGTGCAACTCTTGGGGTCGGATCTGGTAGTGATCTCAAGGTCATGGGATCAAGCCCTGCCTTAAGCTCAGTGCTCAGTGCAGAGTCTGGTTGAGTTAGTCTCTTCCTCTGCTCCTCTCACCCATGTATTCACTCCCTCTCTCAAACAAATAAACAAATCTAAAAAAAAAAAAATAAAGGCTCTGTCTAATACAGATGGCCATCAGACACATGACCAGTTGCCAAACATCACTCATCATTAGGAGAAATGCAAATCAAAACTACAATGAGCTATCACTTTACACCTGTCAGAATGGCTAAAATCAAAAACACACACAAAAAAACGAGTGTTGGGGTGGATGTGGAGAAAAGGAACTCTTGTGTACTGTTACAGGGAATGCAGTGCATTTCTGGTGTGGCCACTGTGGAAAGTTTGAAGTTTCCTCAAAAAATTAAAAATAGAACTATGCTATGATCCAGTAATCACACCACTGGATATTTACCCACAGAATACAAAATACTTAATTCAAGAGAATACATGCATCCATATGTTTATTGCAGCAATATTTACAATAGCCTAATTATGGAAGCAGCCCAGTGTCCATAGACAGATGAATGGATAAAGACGTGGTATATATACACAGTGGAGTATTATTCAGCCATAAAAAAAGAATGAAATCTTGCCATTTGCAACAACATGGGTAGAGCTGGAGAGTATAATGCTAAGCAAAATAAGTCAGAGAAAGCAAATACCATGTGATTTCACTCATGTGAAATTTAATAAACAAAATAAAGGAAAAAGAGAGAGACAAAGCAAGAAACAGAGTCTCAACTATAGAGAACAAACTGGTTATGGAGTGGGGGGTATGGGTGAAATAGGTGAATGGAATGAAGAGTACCCTTATCGTGATGAGCACGAAGTCACGTAGAGAGCTGGTGAATCACTATATTGTATACCTGAAACTAAATATAATACTGTATGTGAACTATACTGGAAATAAAACAAAAAATTGGGGTGCCTAGGTGGCTCAGTCAGCTAAGCGTCCAACTTCGCCTTGGGTCATGATCTCAGGGTCCTGGGACTGAGTCCTTCATCAGCAGGGAGTCTGCCTCTCCCTCTGCCCCTCCTCATGACTCATATGCACATGCACTCTCAAAAACACATTTTTAAAAAAAATTTTTAAAATAAAATAAAAAACTAAAAAAAAAAGAAATTAATTAAAATTTAAAAAAGTCTAGTAAGTTTGACATCTAGCCTTCCTCAAGGGCAGTTTCTAGAGACTGAAATGAGTCTTATTTATATATATATATATATATATATATATTTTTTTTTTTTTTTTCTCTTTGAAAACCAGATCCAGTAGGTAACATAATATGGCAACTCTGAATACAGACACCACTAGCACCACCAGCACCAGCACCCCTGCCGGGCTTTACTACTACTGTTATCTGTATATTTGTTTATTCAGTGATTTTCCCAGACTAATTCCGTGAGGTCTATATTTCCGGTAGTGTGCAGCCACTGATGTCCCCACTGGGTTAGCTTAATGGTCAGATAATGATTACAGAGATTTACTTAAGTGCTTTGAGCTAGAAAATCTTCCACTTCTTGCCTGGGAGCTCTGGGATTGAGGCATGCCTTCAATGCTCAAGTATTTACAGCTTAGTCTTAGTCTTTACTTCCTGCTTGTACAGGACCTCAAGGTCAGCCAGAAGTGAGAGATTGGGGCTCATCAGGCCTTTCCAGACCATGCTGTCTTATTCTTTGAGATCCCCAGAAATACACCAGAGCTTTTCAAATTCCCCTAGGTACATCCAATTTCTCAGATCTCCTTTTTAAATTTTTGGCTGGGTTCATGTTTGCCCCTCAACTGGTATTGCAGTCTTTGGCAGCTGTGAGGTTAAGCAGTCGAAGCTGATTACATTTAACAAATGCCCTGGAAATAGGGGTTTTCCTGAGCAGAGAGCTTCAACTTGGATTAAATAATAACACTCTGTAGATCAGGCTTTTCCAATGAACTGTCACATAGGTCAAACAGTGATGATGTTTGGGTAACGGAACTTTCTGCATTACTCCCAACCCAATCTGTCCCCTCGAGCAGCTGCTAAGGTTGCTGGTTTTCAAGGCCACTGTGGAGATGGGGCTAGAGGGGGGCAATAGGCCAAGTTAAAGCCCCACAGACCCCATGGTTCTTAGCAAAGTTGAGTGGTTTCTCTTGGATAAACCCCTCGTTAGATTGTTGTAATCTAGGGTTATGGAAAAGTTGATTTTATAATCTTGCCGATATTTTTGTTGCTTTCATGGAAGAATGGATTTACAGGACCACTTACTCCACCATTCCAGAAGTTCCCGACTCTCGTTAGAGATAATTTCTAAGAGCAAGCTTGCCCGGGCTTTTACTAACAAGAAGGTGTTCCCTGGAAAAAGGATGACAGCACTGCCCTTGTCCTAGAGGCATCTGGATTTAAAAACAAGAAGACACAGTGGGCGCCTGCGTGGTTCAGTCATTAAGCATCTGCCTTCAGCTCAGGTCATGGTGCCAGGGTTCTGGGATCAAGCCCCACATCCAGCTCCCTGCTCAGCGAGAAGCTTGCCTCTGCCTCTGCCTCTCCCACTCCCCCTGCTTGTGTTCCCTCTCTCACTGTGTCTCTTTCTGTCAAATAAATAAGTAAAATCTTTAAAAAAAAAAAAAGACACAGGGTGAAAAAGGGATTCATAGAAGTCGTTCCAAGATGCTGGGGATGACAGGGGGCCTTTGGTAAAAGTCAGTGGGCTGTCAGGACTCACACCCTATCAGATCCCTGATACCTAAGCCCATCGATCTCTTGGCTGCTTACCCTTAGGAGATGCCTTTTTCAGGGGAAGGGAGATGCCGTATTTTGAGTACTTCATCTAAGCTACAAGTTTCATACTTAAGATTCTCACACTTACCAGCATAGAAAATGATCTTATTTCCATTTTACAGATGAAGAAACTGAGGTTCACAGGAGTCAAGTCACAGGACCAAGGCTAGACCATTCATGAGTGGTGGAGAGGCAATCCCACTCCAGAGTGTAAGCTATTCCACTGTCCCCAAACCCACTGTCCTGATCCACTGGTTGGCAATGGTGTGGGTAGGGAGGCAATCCACGAACGTGCCCAGGATCACAATTTTGAGCACAATAGGCTGGAACCGCCCTCCTCTTCCAGGAGATACCTTCTCACTAGCCCCAGATGGAGGAACAGCAGCAAAGTAATAGGTATGGTTTGTTCCAACCCAAGCACCTGCTGTGGGGTAGGGGTGGGGCTCATGGGTCAACTCCTCCCTTCCTTTGGGAGCCAGAGCCTCCTGGCAGTCCGCTCAGATTAAGGGTGGCAAGGGCAAAGCCTGGCTGTGACTTCAGGGCTGGGAGCACAGAGCTGTCCCCTTCTTGTGCTCAACAGAATAAAGTCCACAGGCCTGAGTGACCGAGCCCTACCCCGTCCACTGCAAGCCTAGGGTGTGTCTCCAGAGGACAGAGGGTATGTTCCCAAACAGCCTAGCATCCCCACAGCCCACGGCTCCATCCATACCCTGCCCCAACTGCAGCAAAGGGGACGTACTCATTACAAAATCATTCACGAGACAAACTTTATTTGGACCCCTCCAAAACTGGCAAGGAAATAAGCGCCGTCACAACATCATAGTCCTGTGTGCACAAACGTCTTCAGACATGCTGTCCGCTGGGACTTCACCACCACCCTGCGAGGCGGGCAGGGTGGCTAACTGCCGATCTGCTTTATGGACGGCTTAAATCAGGGGTGACTCAGCTTCTACACAGGCGTGTAAACATGCCATCCAGAAGCTTCCCCGCATCTCTCCCGGCTTCTTGATACCCCGGGATGGGCTGCGCTTCTCCCAGATCCATGCCCATAGCAGAGGTTCCTCCACTCTAAAACCAGGGATCAGGCTGCCCCATCTCTGAACAAGGGCCCTTCTCCTTGACGTGACCTATGGGGACCAGGACTGCTAGGTCTACCGTGGCTGCACCTGGTGGTCAGGCAAAAGCCTCGGCAAGCCCTGGGCACCAATGAACTTGGCTAAGCAGAGGGCCCAGTGCTGAAGCACCAGGGAGACAGTTCTGTTGAGGGCAGGAAAAGGGTCTGGCCCCAATGACCTTTTAGGGAGAGGGAAAGCGCCATGGCCTTCCTGCTGCCCTCTTCATGCCAGGCCTGCTGCTGGCCAGCTTTTCTGACGCCTCCAGAATGTGGGTGGGGGGACCTCATGCGGGGGCCACGGCCTTGATCTCCCAACGACACACAGGACACTTAGCTGAGTCCCTGAGGACCCGACCGGCGCAGGAGCTGCAGAAGTATGCATGACTGCAGGGAAGAAGGCAGGTGTCAGCAGCACGGTCGAAGCAGATGATGCACTCCAGTTCTGCTGTGGCTGGGAAAGGGCACAACACAGCTGGGACACATGGGGGCAAAGGGTGGCCCCCCCCTTACGCTACAACTACAGGGTGGAGAACCATACAGTCCTACTGGGACAAATACTAACCTCACGAAAAATGCTTACAACATAATCAGATGGAAAAAAAGAAAAAATTGGGATGAAAACCATCATGTACATACATATGTATACCATAAGATTCCAACTTAGTAAAAAAGGAAAACAGAGCACAATTCCCCCACAGATATAGGACTACAAAACAGTAGGCACAAATCCACCTAAGAGGTAATGGGTGATTTTTTAAATTTCCATATTTATTCTTGAATATTTATTTTATTTCTGCTTGACCAATCTTTTATTATGAACATGGACTGCTTTTTAAAGCTGGGACAAAAGAACATTATTTGTGCATGAATGTGCTCTTGTAACTTATAAAGTTAGCCAATGTTCTAGAAGGCAGAGCTGTTAAATTGTTTTTAGGTTTCCCGTAGGCAGCGGCCAAATCTTTTGGCCTAAAGCCCATGGGAGACTTCGTGGACCTGGAAAGACTTTCGTGAGCCCCCAGAGCTGGGGCCTCCCCTGGTGCCTCTGGTGCTGGAGTCCCTGGGAGTCCCTGGGGCTGGGGGGAGCCACTCACCCTGAGGCTGCAGAGTCTCATCGCTGAAGGCCCGTGGCATGGTGGAGAGGATGACGCTGGCTGTGGTATCTGAGGCAGAGAGGGAGACTCAGGGCCCAGGGAAAGCAAAGCCAGGGTGCTCCCACCCCACCCCCACCAGCCCCTGGGGTAGTTCCATGGGCTGCAGTGCTGGAGCTCCCAGCTGATCTTAGGGTCCCAGCCATGCCTTCCCAGTTTAACCCAGCACAGAGTTTATGAGGCTGTAGATTCTTTTTCCTAAACCACCCCACCTAACCCCTCCTTTAGACATCTGCTCTTTGCCCTACTGTTGCTGCCTGACTGGAGACCCTCAGCGCTATCGACCTTCCTAAACACAGATGTGCATTAAAATCCCCCCAAAGGCAGGAAAACAGGTGCTTGGACCCACCTGGGTCCAAACAGGTGGTAGGACCCACCAGACCTACCAAAACAGGTGTTTCAGGGGTGAGGATTCAGCAGGTGTGACAAACGATTTTAAAATGGGGGTGGGGGGGGCGGGGCAGAATGGTCTGCTTGTGTAGACCCCTGGAGGACCGGCACAGGAATGCCAATATTTCTTTTTATGGTTGTTTCTTGTATCCACTGTCCCTGAAATCCACTCTCCTTCCAGATGGCTGGAGGTATGGTTCTTGTTTTTCCACTCATGGATGGAACGGCTGACTTTACCCCCATGAGCAGTCTTCCTGTGTGCTTCTAACCCTCATACCTTTGCTCTCCACACTTGACTCTTGCAAACTCCTACTTAGACAGCAAAACCCAGTCTCCAAATCTCCCTTTGGGAAACAGCCCTTTAACAGATGTTTGCAGTACTAGTCAAGATCTTAGCATTCTCTAGGGACAAGGTTGCCCTCCCTTTGACTGGGTCTTGTCCATCTGGCATCCCTAGCACCCATCTTCATATCTGACCCTGGGCAAGAGCTGATGTGAAAACTGTACATAAAGAAATGAATGGATTTCCCCACGGCTGTGGGTGGGGGCGCGGTGTCACTTGAGCCTCCACCTCCCACCCAGGGGTGGTGCCCGGGTTCCCGCAGGTTGCCTCACCCAGCAGCTCGATGGCCTTGGTGGTCCCGTACACGTCCATCACCGCCCAGAGTGGGGCGTCCAGGGGCACGCCCTTGCGCAGCAGGAGCCTGGGCCCCGCGTTGACCCTGGCGTAGAGCCGGCCTCGGCAGTTCACCCAGAAGTGGATCACGTCCCCCAGCAGCGCGCTGCCCTCGGGCAGCATGGCAGCCCACGTCGGGCTCTGCTGCTCCAGGTCTGGGCACACAAAGGGCGGCAGGCTGGGCGCAGACACCTGTGCGGGGTCCAGGCGCGTGAAGCCCACCCGGAGCCCGCCGTACCAGCGGGTTTCGTGCCACAACACGCGCAGAGCCACCGGCTCGCCGGGCGGCACCGGTCGCTGGCTGAACACGATGCCGTCGTGGAACGTGGCGCACCTCTGCGCCGTGCACCGCCGGGCGTCCAGATGCACCTGCACGCCCTTAGCCTTGGCGTGGAAGCGGAGCGTCTCTCGCGGCGCCTTGGCGTCTGTGGGGGTGGGGGTGGGGGTGGGGGTGGGGGCGGGGGCGTCAGTGCGGTCGCGACCTGGACCCACCCGCTCCCCAGAGTCATCTCCACATACCCCCCATCTCCCTGGGGCACCCCTCCTCCCCCAGACCTGATTAAACCCTGGTGAGGAACGCACTTTGCGTGCCCAGGATCTGAGTTCCACCATGAACTTCCCCAAGCCTCAGGGCCCCTCGCGGAGGGATAGGGTCAAAATTAAAGGAACTCCTGCCTGTGCCGGCTCTCAACACCTGCTAATGGTTATTGGCATTAAACAGAAAGAGCAGGTTTTAGAACCGTAGATATAATATGATCCAGATTTTCTTTGACACATGTTTATATATTTATATATTCTATCTGTATCTAGAAGCAACCTGAAAGGAGATGGAGCTGCTAATTGTGGTGACCTCTGGTGGATGGGTCCTGGTGTTTGTGCTGTCTTCCTCTCTGACTTTATCATTGTCCCACAGAGAACCTGTACCATTTGTGAAGGCCATGGCCACAAGTAAGGGTGACTTCCCTTTGTAGTAGGAGAAAGGGGCCCAACGGCCCCCACAGAGTGAGGCGGGGAGAAGGGACACAGGCTGGAGAAGGAGCCCCAGGTCTGCCCCCTCAGAATCCTGGGCTGGGCCAGCTAAGACCCAAGGCTGGACTTTAAAATCAGGAGATGGGACACCTGGGTGGCTCAGTGGGTTAAAGCCTCTGCCTTTGGCTCATGTCATCATCTCAGGGTCCTGGGATCGAGCCTTGCATTGGGCTCTCTGCTCAGCGGCAAGCCTACTTCCTCCTCTCTCCCTCTCTGCCTACTTGTGATCTCTGTCTGTCAAATAAATAAATGAAAAAAAAATTTTTAAAGATTTTATTTATTTGACAGACAGAAATCACAAGTAGGCAGAGGCAGGCAGAGAGAGAGGAAGGGAAGCAGGCTCCCCGCTGAGCAGAGAGCCCGATGCAGGGCTCTATCCCAGGACCCCGGGATCATGACCCGAGCTGAAGGCAGAGGCCCTAACCCACTGAGCCACCCAGGCGCCCCTAAATAAATAAAATCTTTAAAAAAATCAAATCAAATCAGGGGACTTCCCAACTTAACTCCCCTCAGCAGCCAAGAGAGGAAGTTCCCTACTGAATAGCCCTTCCCCTCCAGCCCCAAGCCTGAGCCTGGAGGAAGCTAGTGAGCTTCCTGCCGCACAGCCATGGGCTTCATCTCTCTCCCCTCCACTCTTTCCTCCTGTCCTGCCCTTTCTGGGTTGGAAGATGGAAGCTGAAAACAGAAGAGAATTTAATCAGAACTTGAGCCAGACCCCAATCCAAAAAAGCAAGGCCCTCCCCTCCCAGATCTCATCAGTTTCCCCAGCCACCTTTCTCTGACCACTTACAAACCTGTAAGATTCTAGCAGGTCACAAGGAGGGGAGGCTAAATCTGGTCAGGTACAAGGGATCCCCTTGAGGTCATAAGGAATCTGTCCCTGATGGATACAGGCCAAAGGCAAGCCTACCACGGTTCTCTAGCCCACGGCTTTAGAGATAAGCACTCACTCTGGCCTTGGGAACATCTGAACCCTGTTATCCAAGTTCACCCCTCCCTCCCCCAAGCCCCCAGCATGACTGTCACCCCCTTCTGGTATACCCTTGTGTCTCCCTTCCTTTCTGATAGTCTGCCCAAGTGCCTTTTCCCGGAGGCTATGCACAAGAAAAGGGGAGTCCCCAAGTAGGCACAGACGGTGACCAGGAGCCAGAGTCGAGGGCCCTGACATCAGATAGACTGTCTTTGGGCCCACTGCAGAGCCACTGAAGCATGCAGGAGG
Source organism: Mustela nivalis (assembly GCF_964662115.1). Lineage (NCBI taxonomy): Eukaryota > Metazoa > Chordata > Mammalia > Carnivora > Mustelidae > Mustela > Mustela nivalis. Next base: position 34,258,915 of record NC_139027.1, on the reverse strand, counting down.
CTCTGTGGAGGGAGCCATGTCTGATGTCTGATTCTAGTCCCAGCTCTGTTGCTTGCCTACGCAGGTCACTGCCCCTCCGGGTAGAGATCTCCTTATCCACCAGTGAATTGATATGTAGGGCCAGCCACGTCCCGGGTCTCCAGGTACCTTGCCTGGAGATCCTGAACATGAGGAGTTAACGGCCCACTTGGGCAGGCATTGTGACTTTTGGAAATCCCCCCCATGCCCCCCCCCACTCAAAGAGAATCTTTGGAGTAAGTCTTTTGGAATCAGAAGTGATGAGGATCCGCCCTCTGCTCAGCGAGGACCTCCCTGGATCTTCATCATCTCCATCACCACCCCTCCAGCCATCAAGCCTCTTGGGTGCCAGGCACCTCTGAACCCTTACAGCATCCTTCACTCTTCCCACAACCTGCAGGGAGGCATGCAGAGGGAACTGAGCTGGGGCGCTTCTGCACCACTCCGCAGCCAGCAGCAGAGGATCCCGGGCCCAGCTCCAGCCCCTGCACTCCCAGGCTGTCTCCTTCTTGGCACCACTGTGACCTGAAATCCACAGCTGCCACAGAAGCAGCCAGCAGCAACCATGGGTTGGTCCCCACCCTCCACATCACATCCCTCCCCACCTCCCCAGCTCTGGGGGCTACCTGCTGCTGGGGTGTGAGCCTCTGGGGCCCCCCAGGAGCTACGAGCTGAGGCTCCAGGCTCTCTGCCTGGGAAGGAGCAGGGTTCTGAGATGCAGTCCGGACCTCTGGTGATAAAAGCCCAGGGTCTCCACCTCCTGCCCTGAGCGCTGAGGGCACGTTGTGGTTTGAGGTGAGGCTCTCAGAGACTTACAGTGCTGGTAACCTTTTGGTTATGCCTCTGGCAGCCCCATAAGCTGGCAGGGCTTGCATGGGCCCTGGCCTGCAGCTGAAGAAACTGAGGCCTCAGGGAAAAGTGAGTCACCCAAGGTTCCACAGCTTCCCCTCTCCTTGATTCCCTGGTCTAGGGACCAAGCTTAGGGCTCCCACTTACCAGCCTGGGAGCAGAGCTGGGCCCCCATCAGCCTGAGGTCCTCGGGTACAGGTCCCTGGGTCTGGAAGGAATTGTCTGGAGAAGGCCCGTGGACAGGTTTCCAAAGATTCAGTGGGTCTCCTTGTTATGGGCCAGGATCATGTTACAAGGTTGATGATTAATTAGAGGTTGCTGTCACGGGTTATGATATCAGGGGAATTTCCTGATGATTGCCCCTGGCTTGCAGCAGACCGGCCACAGCTGGCTGATTGAAAGGAAGCAGGGACTCCGCTGATGGCTCGGGTAGGATTTAGGATAGACTTCTCCCTTACTTCTGACCCATCGTTCACAGCCCAGCTGTGCATTATAATTGCCTGCGGCATATTAGTAAAGTACTCACGCCTAGACCTGCCCCCAGAGACTCTGATTTCAGTGGCCTGGGGTGGGCCCAGCATTAGTTTTTTTGTTTTTTTTTTTCCCAAGATTTATTTATTTGACATAGAGACAACGAGAGAGGGAACACAAGCAGAGGGGGTGGGAGCGGGAGAAGCAGGCTTCCCGCTGAGCAGGGAGCCTCGAAGCCAGGACCCTGGGATCATGACCTGAGCTGAAGGCAGACACTTAACGACTGAGCCAGCCAGGCGCCCCCAGCATCAGTTGTTTTGCAAAAGCCCCCCGGATGACTCCATCGCTACAGATCCGGGCACACCGTGGGTGCTTAATCAGTGTTGCTCAAGTGGCTTGAATGGAATTAGCAGCGTCCCCGGACCTGTGGAGTTGCCCCAGCCTGGGTCTCAGGCAGAGAGGAGAGGGGTAAGTCAGCAGAATGGGAGAGGTATTGATTGTCCCCCCCAACCCTGCTGGAGTTTCAATTCCACTTTCCACGCTACAAAATGCATATCGTCCCGCAGGAGGTCATGGTGGAGGCCTGCCTGCTGGTGTATTAGCCAGCCGTGCAAAGAAGTCAAATGTTAACCTTAACTTCTTGATCTCAGGGTTGTGAGTTCAAGCCCCGTGTTGGGTGTGGAGTCTATTTATAAACAAAAACACAAAAAGTCAGAATCTTCTGCCCCGCCCATGTCTATAGGAAAGCCGGGGCTGGTAGAGGAAAAATGGCTTATTCTGACCAGTGTTTCTCACCCAGCCGCAGTCACCAGTCACGCAGTCATGGTATCGCCTGGGGAATCTTATTAAAATGCTGATTGGTTTTGAAGGCCTGGGGCTACAGGCTGGGATTTTACTTTTCTAAGGAGGTGATTCTGCAGAACCGGAAGCGACCTCAGGTGGCAGGGCCCAGGGTTAGTTTGGAGGCTAATGGGTACCCTGGCCCCCCACCTCCAGGCTCAGCCCTTCCCAAGACCCCAGATCAAGGCCATGATCAGTGACTACTCTGAACTCAGTTAAGGGGGTGGATATCCCCATGGCTGTCCCCAGAGAAGCTGGGGACAGTGGTGCTGGTGACTGGGCTGGGGAGGCTGTTGAAGTGGGAAAGGATGGAGAGTCTGGAGACCCAAGTTCTGCTTCCTGTGCTTTCTTGCCCTCCCCTGTCCTCCCCGGGCCCCGGTGTCCCCATTTGTAAAGTAGGAAGCCAAGGTGAGCTGGTTTCTGGGCCCTTCTAGCCCCAAAATATTGTGATTCTAGCCTTGACAACAGATAGGTGACAGCAGCCTGGCTCCAGCTGCCCTCAGAGGCTGTTTCCTGGACACTGGACCTTCTCTTCCACAGCACACCCCTGGTCGGCCTCCCTTGGTTTCCCCAGCTACTGTAACTGAACCAAGCCCATAGACGCCCCCAGAGCATCTGCAGTAAAGAAAGAGGCTATTTGTTGCTGTGGCACCACCCAGGAAAATGGGGAGCTAATGCCTCCCAGTCCCGAGATCCCTGATGGCTTACAAACAAGGGTTTTTAAAAGATGAAAATCCAGGGTAAGGGCCTGGGGTTTGGGATCATGCTGATTGATTAGGGATTATGTCGGCTCTAATATTTCCTTTCCTTTTTTTTTTTTTTAAGCTTTTATTTATGAGAGAGAGCGAGCACGCACAAGCAGAGGCAAAGGGAGAAGCAGGTTCCCCGTTGATCAAGGAACTTGACATGGGACTCAATCCCAGGACCCTGAGATCATGACCCAAGCTGAAGGCAGATGATTAACAGACTGAGCCACCCAGGCGCCCCTTTAGTATTTCCTTTCTTGATCACCAGGTAGCTCCCTGACTGTGATTAGCTGGTGCTTCTGCTCAGATCACTGCTCAGGTCACCTGGGATTGGGGCCTTGTCACCTGGGATTGGGGCCTGGGATTGGGGATAATTCTCAGCAGATTGCATTAGTGCTGTCATCTCTAGAGCACAGGGGCAGAAGTTCTCCATCCTGGAACTATTGCTAAGCTGCAAACTATCTTTCTTATTTTTTTCTTGCAAACATGGCACATTGTGTTCATTTTCTCAGGCAGAAGAGTGTCCCATGGACTTTCTGGGATGCAACTTATTCTTATTTCCTGAGGCATTTTTAAAGGTTTTTAAAACAGTAACTATGGGGCGCCTGGATGGTTCAGTCGGTTAAGGGTCTGCCTTCGGCTCAGCTCATGATCCCAGAGTCCTGGGATCGAGCCCCACATGGGGCTCCCTGCTCAGCGGGGAGCCTTCTCCCTCTTCCCCTCACCCCACCCATGTTTTCTCTCGCTCTTGCTCTCTTTCTCAAATAAATAAAATCTTTTAAAAAATAATAAAACAGTAACTAAGGGCTACAGTTAGTAGCCTCTGGCCAGAGGCAACTAGGAGCCAGATGTCCGAATCGTGGGGTCTGTGGGGGGCTTGTATCCCCGGTGTCACTATGTCCCTTCCACCCCTCTTCGCTTAGGCCACTTTGCAGCCTTCTGAGCATTTAGTGGTCCTCCCTGTCTGACTGTGCTGACCCCACAGTAGGAGTTGTGTGGATTGTTGCTAACAGGTTGCCGGAGTGAGGGAGATGCCACCTCAGTGGAGTCCTTCCCTCCCCTCCAAGCGACCTACACTACTGTTGTGCGCATTTCCTCCCCGACAGTTCTCGAAGCGCCCCCTGGTGGCTGTCTTCAGTACTGCAGGATGTGTTGAAGCCCTCAAAGCTAGGAGGGGCACCCCCAGGCAGGGAGCTCAGAGAGCTGAAGTTTCTGAGATCTCTGCGCCTCCTCTCCTGACCCTGAGGCTCCTCATAGTCCCTTCGTCCCTCCCCAGGGTTCCCTCACTGGATTTCAGCCCTTATCTTCTGCTCAGGGCCCCATTATTTCAAAGGGTTTCCACAGAAGCCTTTCCTAAGTAGCCTCAAGCGCTCTGAGAAGCCAGCTACGGGACAGCAGATTCAATCCCCACGGCACAGCTGAGGGAGCCGAGCATTTGCCCAGGGTTCACGCCAATTGTGATGGAGCAAAAATGAGAAGCCAGTGGGAGCCCAGCCCAAACTGAGGACAGCTAAGCAGCCCAGCCCCTTGTCTCTCCGGCCACCAGAGCCCTGGGACCCTTACCTTATTATACTTGTCTGTGTTCGGCTTCCCCGCTGGAATGAAAGCTCGGAGGGCAAGGGGCAACCGTGCCTAGAAACTGGCCCCTAGAGAGATCAGGGCCATGTGCACAGTAGGTGGTCAGCAAGGATTGTCAGTTTCTTCTAAAATTGCTGGTCTGCCTACCTAATGACCCCGAGATGTCACTCCTAGTGGAATGCCTGACAGACTCGGTGCATATGTCCCCAAAGACTAGTACATGAATGCTCAGAGCAGAGCTATTCATAATAACCCCAGACTAGAAACAGCCCAAATGTCCATTGTGCAGGACACTCTGATGTGCTGCTCAGATCCCGCTTCAGGAATGAAGAACTTCCAGTGGCTGGAGTGCTACCCTCATGAGGTCAGCTAAGGTTCTTGTGCAAGTACCGTAGTCTAGCTCTCTCCCCGTCCAGTCCTATTTCCACAGGTGTTGACCCCAAGAATACCCGCTAATGAGTCCCGTCAGTAATCTCTGTCTCAGGGGCTTCTCCCTGAGGAATCCAGCCTCCTATACCCATCGACAGGAGAATGGAAAAATATTGTCACGTAGTCACACCATGGAAGATTTGTGGCAATAAAAATAAGCAAAATACTGTTAGCCACAACAACATGGTTAAACCTCAGTGATGAGATGTTGCCCTAAGAGAAGATCCAAAAAGGCCCCACTGTGTGCCTCCGCTTTAAGTTAATCCGTGGTGTTATAAATCAGGGTAGTGCGCAACTTTGGGAATTACTGACTGGGAAGGGGCCCAAAGGAGCCTCTGGGGTGCTCGAACCGTCCTCTATCTTGATCGGATGATATAAAGACATATGGAAAAATTCGTCCAGGTGGACCCTCAAATCGCATGTTAATTGTTCCTTAATTACATGTTGGCTAAATTCCCTCCAAGCCCTAAAACTCTGATTCTGAGTAAGGTGATGAAAGATGGAGTAGCCACACTTCCTTGGAAAAATCTGCCCTAAAAAGCCAGAGGATTTAGCTAGCACTGCCGCCTGGTGGGGAGAAACGGAACTGAGTCTGATACCCTGGAGGGAAACAGTTGGGGACCACACAAGCTCCCATCTGCCACCCTGGACACTTGCCTTCCTTCCACTCCACTCGATTCCTGCTGACGAGCCCCCCAACAACTCTGGGAGGTCACCATTCCTCCGGGCCAATAGCTAGACTCCTACCCTGGTCCTTGGGGTCCGGAAGTCAGGAGAGGGAGGCTAGGGTGTGCCGGCCAAGTAGCTAGCCCCTAGTTAGGTCTATGCTGTTCCCTCCATCCTGCTGCCCTATCCAGATATTTCTGGGCCCTGATTCTGCTGTGGGCCTTCACTGCTCTTGGCCTGCCAGCACCAGGGCACCCTTCATGGTGTGAGTGTGGAGCCCTTCAGAGAGGGGAGCCAGAGGAGGGAGTTCACCCTAGGTGGCCAACTGGCTGCTCAGAGGTAAGAGAAAGGGGAAAGGGAGAGGTTTGGGTTTGGGGTTGGTTTCCTGTTTTCCTTCTCCCTGTGTCCCCCTTTACCCACACACATGTGTCTGGGAGTCTGTCCTGAAAGTTTGTGGCAGCTGCCCTTGGGGTGTCGTGTGTGTGTGTGTGTGTGTGTGTGTGTGTGTGTGTTTGCGTTCAACAAAAAATTTATTAAACACCTCCTATGTAGCAAGTACTGTACTAATTTCTGGGCAACCGGCGATTGATGAAAACCCACTTCTTGTCCCTCAGTCAATTCAAGTATGCCCCGACACTTAAGTAAGTGCTATAAGAATACCAAACCAAGGCCTGGGAAAACCCAGGGCCTGTGCCCTAGGGGCTTGTTATGCCCAGGGAATGGGTGAAGGTTTTGTGGAGTAACAAGATGTTAAAATTGATACCTGCAATACAATTAAGTCTTCAACAGCAAGAAAGGGAAAACAGGCATTCCAGGAAGGAGGAACCGCATATGCACACACAGAAATGTAATTGTGCCCAAAGCTATCTGGTTGTATCCGTTAAGATCAGGATTGCCTGCGTATAACAGAACATCCAAAGGAATAGTGGCTTCAAGGAGATCTGTTCATTTCTTTTTCACATAAAATAAGTTGAATGTAGGTAGTCCAGGGTAACCGTGACAGCTCTATGGCCATAAGGAGCCCGGGGTTCTCTCTACTTTTCTGCTCCACTATTCTATCACAGGCCTCCAGACTCAAGGTTACTTTGTGGACCAAAAGGGCTGCTGTATCTCCAGGCAGCACATCAGTATTGCAGGCAGCCAGAAGGAGACAGACCCAAAAGGGCATTCCTCTCAGCTAAGTCAACTCCCTCTAATCCAACTCACTGGAAGGTTTATGTAACATTTTCATTGACATCTCATTGGCCTAAATTTTGTCATGTGGGCACAACTCACTGCTAGGGAAGCTGGAAAATGTAGTCCTCATTGGGGGAGCTGCTAAAAGTCAGGGTTCTCTAGTGAAGGAAGAAAGAGAAAATGCATATTAGGTAGGCAGCAAGCCCTATCTAGCCCAGTGGTAGAGTGGAACACTGGTCCTCCAGAGCGTGGACAGAGCTGGCTGCAAGGAGTTCAGTCACAATGGCCATGCTCAGGAGGGTTGGACTTGATTCTGTAGAAAATAGGGAATAGCCACAGGATTCGGAACAGGAGCCTTGGGTCAGGGGCCTAGAACAATCTGCTTTGGGGAAAGATCCACCAGGCAGAGCAATCCAGGATGGGGCACAGGTGCAGAGCACCAGGAGTGATGGGTTGGGGCAGAAAGGAGGCGTCAATGCAGGGCTGAGGAGGACACAACAGGAGAGCCGAAATCAAGCCCTGGCGACAGTGGGGGGTGATGCCAGGTATCAGGGGAGGGTCCCACACCTGCTGAGAGCTAGTTTCAGAGGAATACAAGTCTGGGAAGAGATCTGAGTCTAAGATGACTGCAAGCCATCAGGTTGGAGGGCTCAAGGGCACCTGGGAATCTAAGCAGAAGCTTAGGCAAGAGAACAGGGCTGGGCAGGCAGGTTGTACAGTGGTGAATGAATGAGATCAGTGGGGCGGGGTACCCAGGTGTTGAGCTGAAGGAATGGGATGGACCCTCCAGAGTTACTAGGCAGGAAGGACAATGGAATGGACAAGTGAATAAACTCGAGTCAGACAGAGCTGGGTTTGCCACTTAACAGCCATCCCCCCCTCCCAGGCCAGCGGATTGCCCTTCCTAAGCCTCAGCTTTCTCATCTGAAAAATGGGAACAAAGGGGCCCACCTTGAGGGCAGATGGGGTTGAATCAGTACCTGTTTAGCACAGGGGACTGCGCTTATTAGCAACCACCAACCCTTACCGTTGAAGAGGCAGCCTTCCCCTTATTGAAGGGGACATCAGTGCATTTCTTAGGGCTATGGCAGTGCCCTACACTTTTCCTGCTGGAGGACAGGTCCCCTGGAGCCCTTTGTAGGCTCACTGGGGAGTGAGTCTCGAGCACTGTGCATCTCCAGAGCCATGAGGACCTCTGACCCAGTCTGGCCAGGGCAGCCCCTCGCTCAACCACATGTCTGGGCAGGAACATGAGCAGCCCAAGCTGGTGATCTGGGTGAGGAGTTGCGTATTTGCTAGAAGGCAGTCTAGCAGGAGGTGAGGGTCAGTCACAGACTCCACAGAGATGATTCTTAGTTTTTGGAAACTAAGAAAGACAACTGCTGGCATGGGGGTCGTCAAGACGAGCACAGAATACCCCTTCCCTTCCAAGGGCATAGCCAGGAACGTTCCCAGGGCCCCTCACTTCAGCTTGCCTCCCGTTGACCAAGCTTAATCAGGTGGCCACATGCGGTGACAAGGTCTAGGAAATGTAACCTTTATTCTGGACAGTCCTGTGCTGAGCTAGAACCCTAGCACGCGGGTACACGGAAATGTGTGTGCTGTGCCCTCAGGAAAAAATCGACCCACTGACCTAGAACTGACAGTGAGTCTTGTCTTGGCTTAGGGCTCCCAGTGGGTGAAAAGATTCCTGGGGAAAATCAAGACTTAAAACCTGAGGTATTCATGGAAGTAGCACCTAAATTTAAGCTATCCATGGGGCAAAGAGTTCCCAAACTGAAAAATTAACACAAAATATATTTCCTTGCTGAGTCCTTGGAGCTGTTCATACAAACAATACAGAATAGATCTCTGAGGCCATTTTCACAACCTGGGACACACTGGGCTCCCGTGGAACAAAACAGTCTCACTGAAGATGAGCTCACAAACACCAGTTACGAATCACACGAAGAAACCACCTACTGTGAAGGAGAGCTGGCAAGTACAACAAATAGAAAAATCATTATCCCTAAGAATTTGGGATGACAGAACAAATTGAAAAGGATATCACAACAGGATGTTAAAATCATTATAAAGGGAGAAATAAAAATGATAGTAAAAGATTAGGATGCTTTGAAGAACAGATTGAATGGATGAAATTTTGCTAGAATGGAAACAAGATTTGACTCTTCAGATTCAAAAGGCACACTAAATTCTAGGTAGAATAAATAAAAATAAATCCACATATAGACACTACAGAACACCAAAGAGACAGTAAAAGCAATCAGAGGGAAAACATGGCTTATTTTAAAAGGAGCAATAATTATACTGATTGAAGACAATTTATCCACAATAATAGAGGTTATAAGAGAATCTTATGCATAAATGTATAAATCTTAACAGTCATTGATTTGGGCATCTTTGTGTTTATTGCAACATTATTTATGATAGCCAAGTGATGGATGCCATCCAAGTGTCCTTCAGTAGATGAATGGATAAAGAAGATGTAGGATATATACATAATGGAATATTACTCAGCCATAAAAAGAAATTTTTTAAATTTCTAAAATTTACCATTTGCAACAACATGGATAGATCTAGAGGGTATAAAGCCAAGTGAAATTAGTCAGAGAAAGACAAATACCATATGACTTCACTCATATGTGGAATTTAGGAAACAAAACAAATGAACAAAGGAAAAAAGGGACAAACCAACAGATTCTTTCTTTCCCCCCAAAACAGACTCTTAACTATAGAAAACAAATGGGGGGTTACTGGAGGGGAGAGGTGTGGGGGGAGGGGGGAGCTAGGTGAAGGGGATAAAGAACACACTTATCGTGAAGGGCACTGAGTAATGTATAGAATTTTTTTTTCTAAGTTTACATTATTTTATTTTTTACTTGTTTATGTATAGAATTTTTGAATCACTATATTGTACACCTGAAATGGATATAACACTATATGTTGACGATACTGGAGTTAAATTTTTAAAAATTAAAAATAGAACAGAAAGGTCACTAATTTATACCACCACCACCAATAATAAACAATTTGAGATGTTAAAAATAAGGTGAAATAAAATAATAGATAACAATGCATGGAAAATGAGAGGTGGGTAATTGGAGTTGAAGCTTTTCAGAACTTTGGCGTTACTGTGGAAGAGCAGAAAGACACTGATTAATTTTGTCCTTTGTTAAGTCAGATAGGCATGACAGAGCTATAAATTAGCCTCTAAAAGAATAAAAATACAATACGCACTATCCAAACCAGTATAGGGAAAAGGGTGAGCATAAAGAAAATATGACCAATCTATGGGGCACCTGGGTGGCTCAGTGGGTTAAAGCCTCTGCCTTCGGCTCAGGTCATGAACCTGGGGTCCTGGGATCGAGCCCCATATCAGGCTCTCTGCTCAGCAGGGAGCCTGCATCCTCCTCTCTGCCTTCCTCTCTGCCTACTTGTGATCTCTGTCAAATAAATAAATAAAATCTTAAAAAAAAAATGTGACCAATCTAACAGAAGGTGGCAAAAGGAGACAAGCAAAGCAAGAACACAGTAAATATAAGAAAAATAAAAGAGCCAATTAAAAATATATCAATAATGACAATAGATGTAAACAGACTACATTTGCCACTTACATGGCAGAGATTCTCGGGCTCTGTTTCCACCGCGTTAGTTATAGGCTGTTTCGGGAGATATGCCTCAGACATTCCGACCCAGAAATATTAGAAGCATTTTTGTACTAAGCAGATACTAATCAAAAGCAAGATACTATAGCAGTTTTAACACTAGGCAAAATAGACTTTTAACTGCTAGGGGAAAAGGAGGCACTATATGATGGTAGAAAGAATAAGTCACCAATAGACTATAACAATTCTCAACCTGATTATACCTAATATCTTCAAAATATACATAGCAAAATATTTACAGAATTAAAAAGAAAAACCAGCACAGCACAATCACAGTGGCAGATTTTAAACAAAGGGCTACCAACTGCAGGCCTCCTTTCCCAGAGTCCCAGAAGCTTTAAGATGACAATCTTTCCAGGATGCCTGGGTAGTTCAGTCGGTTAAGCCGCTGTCTTCGGCTCAGGTCATGATCCCAGGGTTCTGGGATCAACCCGCATCATATAGGGCTTCTTGCTTGGCAGGGAGGCTGCTTCTCTCTCCCGCCTCTGCCTGCCACTCTGCCTGCTTGTGCACGCACTTGCTCTCTCTCTCGCTCTCTCTCTGACAAATAAATAAATAAATAAAATCTTAAAAAAAAAAATGACAATCTTTCCTTCCACATAATCTAATCTAATTTTAGACATAATTCCTTCAACTGCCAGCATCTGTAAACTGAAGGAAGGCGTACACTTGTTAGGCAGCAGAAATGTGCAGAGCCTGATGTTCTTATTAAAATAGTCATTTTTCCAGGGAGAGGGGGGACTACCTGGGTGGTTCAGTTGGTTAAGTGTCTGCCTTTGGCTCAGGTCAGGGCCCTGGGGTCCCGGAGTCAAGTCCCGCATCGGGGTCCTTGCTTAGCGGGGAGCCTGCTCCTTCTCTCTCTAACCCTCCTCCCTACTTGTGCTGTCTCTCTATCAGATAAAGAAAATTTTTTAAAAACCTCAAATGTTCTCTTATCCAACCTCTGGTTTACAGAGAAGCCAAGGAGACAGGGCAAATGAGTTTTCCAGGGCCCTCTAGCTAGTGAGTGGGGCGACCGAGGTCCACCAACACCTGCCCACTGACTTCATTCAGAATTGCCTTGAATGTCATCTAACAAAACCCCAGGGATGGTGGCTTAACCACACAGGGGCTCCTTTTGCTCGAAGGACAACCAATCCTGCAGCGGGCAGCCCAGGCTGGTACGGGAGCTCAAGCAGACCATCAAGGATCCAGCGTCCTCATAGCCTCCTGTTCCACTTCCTTGGCAAGCTGCTCTCTTCCTCATGGTTTCAAGATAGCTGCTTTACCCCATGGCACCTTCCAAACAGGAAGGAAAAAGGAAGTGACAAAGAGGAAGACACAAGCCTGTGGCAGGAAGGTCAGACTCCTAGAAACCCCCAGCTGACTCCTTGCATCTCACGGAGCAGCGGTAGGTAGGTCTCAAGGCTACCCCCAGCTGCAAGGGATGCTGGAGGTTGACTGACTGCTGTTTGCCAACCCCATTAAAACCAGGGTTCTTGGGCGCCTGGGTGGCTCAGTGGGTTGGGCTGCTGCCTTCGGCTCGGGTCATGATCTCAGGGTCCTGGGATCGAGTCCCGCATCTGGCTCTCTGCTCAGCGGGGAGCCTGCTTCCTCCTCTCTCTCTGCCTGCCTCTCTGCCTACTTGTGATCTCTCTCTGTCAAATAAATAAATAAAATCTTAAAAAAAAAAAACAGGGTTCTGCCGTGCACCCCACTAACAACCAATTAGCCTATGTTCATGAACTGCCTACTGTTCCTAGGACCCTGGCTCAAGTCCTCACCTCTAGATCCTTCCAGATTTTTCCCCCTCACATTGCCCTCACGGCACCGTAGTACGGTAGCTATTCACAGCTTTCCCTAGAAAGGAAATTGTCAGATTTTAGCCATCAGGGACTATGGCAAGGTTGAAAGCACTTGCGAAATTCTCTGTGCCATACAAAGTGGGTTTTGTGTTATTCATATTCAGAATGTTTTGTGCCATCTCCCTCCCCCTCCCCATAGTGATTCTGTCTTGGCACACGTGTGTGTTCAGCACATGTGTGTTCTACTGTTCAATTCTCCTTCCTCCTCCTCCTCCACCCCACCAGTTTCTGCTGGGTGTGTGGGAGCTCAGGCACCCTCTGGCCTGGAGCCTCTAGGTACCCAGGGATGCCCTCTCCAGGTGGAGAAAAGCAGCCCGAGGGCAGTGAGACTCCCGCACCCCACAGCAAGCCCTCTGATGTCTGTCACAGGCCGTCCTAGCCTGGCAGCCTCTGTATGAAGACTTGGGATGCGGGGTGGGCTGTGGGAAGGGAGAGTCTAGGACAGAGTAAGCCGGAGGGGGACCGAGGCGGCCCTGCCCACCCCTGGGACCGATGGCTGTGCTCTGCTCTGAGAAGAGAGCGGGATGCCCATGTCAGGCTGGTGACTCATGCGAGGCTGATTTTTCACACATTAACCCCACAGTCTTCACATCAACACTAAGGCAGGTATTTCCAGCTTACAGATAAAGAGGGTGAGGCCCAGAGGCTAAGTAACATACTGGGGGCCACACGGAAAGCTGCAGGACTGGGAGTTGATTGATCTGACCCTGAGCCTGTTCCCTCTCACTGAAGGTGGGTGCTATGCCTCCAGCTTAAAGCCCCAGCGCGCCCTTTGGCCTCATCTCTGAGGGAGCAAGCGGCTGAAGCAGCAGGGCTCAGACCAGAGGGAAGAGGAGGCATCTGGTTGCCACCCTCCCATCTATGGCTGCCTCCTCCCCCTCCACAGCCAGCAAGAGCAATTCTCCCATGGGCTCCCCACTTCAGGGCAGCCCCATCAACTCCTCCATCTGGGGGGGCCATTGCGAAAGCTTCCCAGAATGCACCAGGCCAAAACTGAGACCGGAAGTGCCCCCCTCTTCCCAATCCCCCTAGGCGTACTGGGAATCCAGAGCCTGCCCAGCTTTCTCCCCAGACCAGGGTGAACTTCATGTCCTTCTGCCTTCTCCTGTGGCCCCCAGAAGCTCCCCCTTCTTCCCTGTTTCTCTTCCTGCTGGCCCTCTGGCATGAGGGTGGCCCTGAGTTGTGTGCAGGGAGGGTGGGACGGATTGGGTTTGAGATAGAATGCCAGGATTTAGGCATTTAGGCTCTGGACCAAGAGTCCTCGGGTCCTCGTGGGCAACCCCTGATTGTACAGGCTTTTACGAGCAAGCAGCAATTCATAAGAAAACCATCTCCTTGGGAGGACTTCCTTGGGACAGAAACTGCAGACTGATGCCAGTTCTGCCCTATCTCCATGTCAACATGGACAGAATGTACAACGGCATCCAAACCAGAATCCTAGATGCCCGCACCGAGCCTCAGCCAGTTACGTCGTCCCTCCGACGGGCAGAGAGGGCCGCAGGGAGGGTGACCCCATGTCTAGGGCACAGATGGCTCCTCTTTCTAGGGCTTGCCTCGATCTAGAGAGGTATTGCTGTGCACATTTTACAGATAAGGAAACTGAGGTTACTGAGGTTAGGTAACTCGACCAAGGTCACATATTTAGAAAGTGGTGGAACTTTTCAAAATACTAAGTTGGGGAAATGCTCACCGTTTGTAGAGAAATTTTCGATAAGGCATCAGGACACCAGTTTCCAGTTAACCCTCAGTTACCCAGAAAAATCAATTCCCCAGAATGTCCCTACATGTGCCTATGGGTTGTGCCTGCACGCACTTGGGTATCATGATTAACAGAGCTCTTGATAAACGGGACAGACCACAGTGGGGGAAAATGTACAGAAATCAGCAACTGTATTCTCTGAATTCAGTGGTATGCTTTGAAGAGACCCCCAGATAAAAGGTAGCAAAACATAATCCTTTCAGAGCAACGGCAGGGAAACAGGGAGAAGCTTCCACCACCATTCGAGGTACAAGCATCCATCTGGGTCCCCTGTTCGGCCCCTGACTCTCACAAGCAGCTGACCCAGTGTTGGCCGGCCACCACCTCCCGGTTGTTGCTGGGATGCTGGAGGAAGAGCAGGAGCCTGGCGGGCACAGAGAGTGCTCAACCACCAATCTGCGGTGTGGCCTTGATGGTAGCTTTCCCTCTCCAGAGCTTTGTTTCCCTGGCCATAAAATCAGGAGACTGCAAAATTTTTATGGAAAGGGCCAGATAGTGAATATTTTAGGCTTAAGGTCTATCACATATGCTTTTGGGCTTTTTTTAATGTTTGTTTTTGTTTTAGTTTCTTAAAAAATTTTTGAGTAATCTCTCTACCCAACATGGGGCTTGAACTGACGACCCTGAGATCAAGAGTCTCACACTCTTCTGACTGAGCAGGCCAGGCTCCTCAGATATTCTTTCGTTCTTTTTTTAAAACAATACTTTAACAATGTAAAACCGTATAAAAATGGAACCAGGTGGAGAAGCTTCCGAGAATGTACCACAATAAGGCAGAACCACCTCTGCTCCCCTTCCTAACCTCAAGTTCTCATTCAGCTCCTTAAAATGGAGAGTCTCCCACCTTTATCCCAGGAGCCATGGTCTCCCTTCAGCCCTCAGGATTAATAGTCATCTCCCCATCCCGATCTAAACCATTTATAATATGGACATACTTCAATGTCACTATTAGCTGTTGCTCCAAGCCCCTAGAGTGGGACCCACCGTGGGGCCATTTTGGTGCCTTCCCCCCTGTTCCCTTTCTCCTTCCCCTCCCTGCAATTTAGTAACACAACAGGCTAATATGCGTGTTCTGATAGGTCAGCAGCTGTGACAGCCCCGCCTACTAGCCCTGCTGGGCAAGGGGTATATGTGTATCTCTGCCTCTGTGTCTTCCTCAGATGCCCAGCCTACCCTGCATTCCCTGACCTTGGCCTTGTCCTGTGCTTGTCCTTAGTCTTGTCCTTGTGTCCTTGGTATGCATCCACGAGGCCCTCTACGCCGCTGCTGTCTGGCGTCTGGCATCTATAGGACCGTGGGCATGAGCGCAGCTGTGTTCCTGGCCCTGCCGGAGAGCTCACGGTGATCCTGCTTACAGGGCGAATTTTGTGCTGAGGTGGTGAGCTGAGCCAAGGCGGGCAGGGCAACAGGGCCAGGCCAGGTGTTCTGGGGGCTCAGGAGGATGAACCATCAGCATCTTCTTTCCACACCTGTCCTAAGGTCAGAATGAACTTGAGTCCAGCAGGGTCCCGGAGCCAGAGACTTTCTGTGCGTGCAGAGGCTGGGGAATTGAGTGGGGGTCTGGAAGTAATCGGAATCCACAGGCTGGATGAGGGGGGTCCGTAGGCCTCACTTGTTCCACTGACCCTGGCAGTCCAGCCTGAAAAGAAATGATTAACTACATATAGATCAATATTTCTTTCCTGGATAAGGGTAGTTCAAAAAAACCTCGTTAACTTGGGCCTCACTGTGTGTGCTAGGATGCTGGTCAGAGGGCAAGCTCCACTGAGCTGAGGGGCCTGGAAGTGACCTTGAGGGGAGGGGGTCAGTGTCAGGGATGCTGAAGCTACTTGAGGGGTCTTTTGAGTTGGTTTGAAGCTGGTCTCTACCGTGGGAAGCCAGGCCTGTTGGAACAGAGGGTAGAGGCCCCAGGAGTGTCAGTATGAGACTTTCAAGAAAAGTTATGAAGAGCTTCACACCTCTGTCCCCAGGAGGGTGTACAGGACCTTGAAAGCTGGTGGAGAGGGAACAGCAGAGGGAAGGGAAGGTGCAAACACAAAGAGACATGAGGGGCTTGTTGAATGACTTGAGAAGGGCAGGCCCGGGGCAGGGCCTACTGGTGTAAGAAGACAAGTTTTCCTTCAGAACACCCCAAGCCTCTGGGCCACCAGGAGGATCACTGACCGCCCTGGACGCCCCGCAGAGCCCTGGGACAGCCCTTTCTGCCTGGAGCCCTTCCTGGCCCCTTATCTGGGGAAAAAAAAAACAGAACTATGTGGGAACAAGGGGCTTTCAGCAAGGCCCGAGGGGCCCGCGATGCTCAGGCCCAGGAGCTCCCTGCCTGGCAGTAATTTGGGCTCGAGAGAAATATTGGCGGCCTTGGCTAACCGAATTATTCTTTCGGTTTGAACCAGCTCCCCCCTTTTGACTCAGATCCGGCCGGGCAAGGAAAGCGTTTCCGAAACCCCCGCCTGGTCCTGCGAACCCAGAGGGCGGGGGTGCAGCACCGCGGCTCCGAGGAAGGCTCCGGCGGGAATCGTGAGCCTGGGATCCCCTAGGCGGCGCCCCCTCCCCGCTCCCTCCGCCCCCGCCGCGCCCGGCCCCGCCCGGCCGCGCCCCCTCCGGCGGCCCCTCCTCCGCTGGGCGCCCGCGGGGGCTCTGGACAACCCGGGGCTCGAGCCTAGTTCGCCGAGCACGTGCTTAAGGCACCAAAATAGAAAAAGAAAATGCTTGGAAAGAATTTGATATTTCCAAACGAGCATCGAAATCGCCTTACGGGAAAAGTCAGTCTTGTGGGACTTCTTGACACTCATTTAACCGTTCAGAGTTGTTTTTATTGCAAGTTACGCCAGGGGGTGGGCACAGTGATCTTTTTCAGGGTTTAGCCTCTACCCCCGCCCCCCCCCATCCCCAGGGCCCTCGGGCCTCCGGGCCCCTCCAGCGGCACCCCGTGTCAAATCCCTGGGGCCACAGGGCCGCCCAGCTGTTATTTTGCAGAATTTCTCTCTCGCGGCTGCCCACCAGCAGTTCTGCTTATCACTCCTGCCACTGACTCACAAGGGGAGGAGGGGATTTCTGAGCAGTTGCAAAACTTAACCAGAATATTAGGGGTTTCATGCAGCCCTTGTTTATTTATTTTTTTAAAAAGCCCCCAAAGCCAACAAAATATGACACACAGGAGCAGGAGGGAAGGCGGGGTGGACAGGGGCCTTCCAAGACTGAATGGCCTATATGCTCATTATAGCTGGACCTGGGATCCAGGTTTCCTGTTTCCCTTCCCGGAGCCCTGGCTCATGCCGGGCCTTCTGCTTTGCTCTGGACTGTGGAGAAGAGTTGGCGTATGTGGAGAGCTTCCTCCTGCCACGCACAGTTCTAAGCCCTTTAGAAATAGCTTGGGGGTCCCTGGGTGGCTCAGCTGCCTTCGGCTCGTGTCATGGTCCCAGGGTCCTGGGATAGAGCCCCATGTCAGGTTCCCTGCTTGACGGGAAGCCTGCTTCTTCCTCTCCCACTCCCTCTGCTTGTGTTCCCTCACTCACTGTGTCTCTGTCAAATAAAGAAATTAAAAAAAGAAAAAAGAAAAGAAAAGAAAGGAAAGAGAAATAGCTTGTCTGGTGCATGTAATCGCACTAGGAGGTATAAGAGCTATTAGTACGCCATCCCCATTTTACAGATGTGGAAACTGAGCATGAAGGACTTCACTGACTTGGGGCACTTGTCTTAGGGAGAAAGATGCTCATTGTTTTCCCCACTCCACTGAGGCACAGCCGCTCAGCCACGGCAGGTCTGGGAGAATGAGTGAGGCTACTGGGAGCCTGGAACCCCCCGCCACAGAGACCAGTGGGTCAGGGGCTTGGGGATACTGAGATCCTGAAGGGATGGAGGATGTGCTGCTTTGAATGGCATCCAGGGCCCCAGATCCTGCTCACCACCACCAAGGGGCCACTGGGAAGGGAGGCCCGGGGTTGGGGGCTCTGATCCTAGCTGCCAGCCTGGGGCCAGAGGCATGGAGCAGCCACCAGACCTGCACGGTTACCCAGCCTTGAAACTCCAAGAAAAAGGGAACATGTATGACCTCAAGGCTGAAATATAGAATATCCTGCCCTTAAAAATTGGGAAGTGCTGGGGTGCCTGGCTGGCTCGGTCGGTAGAGCATGTGACTCTTGATCTCAGGGTTGTGAGTTCGAGCCCCACGTCAGTGTAGAGATTAGTTTAAAAAAAAAAAAATCAGGAAGTGCTGCCCTAGAGAAGGCCTAGAGGGTATGTGGTAGGGTGGTGGGGGAAGGCAGTGGGAGGAGGTGGAAATGGATATCCTGCCTTTTTTTTTTTTAAGATTTTATTTATTTATTTGACAGAGAGAGATCACAAGTTTATTTATTTGACAGAGAGAGATCACAAGTAGATGGAGAGGCAGGCGGGGGGAGGGGGAGCAGGCTCCCTGCTGAGTAGAGAGCCCTATGTGGGACTCGATCCCAGGACCCTGAGACCATGACCTGAGCCGAAGGCAGTGGCTTTAACCCACTGAGCCACCCAGGTGCCTGATATCCTCCCCTTTCTCTCCCTCTCTTCCCCTCCGTCATCACCCTTCTATGGATCTTCATTGCGCACTGCAGGACAGAGAAGGCAGCTGCAACAGCAAAACCCTGCAGGCCAGCTCCACGGCTGAAGAACCCGAGGCACAGATGGGCAGCTAGGGAGAGGCAGGAGGTCTGGACAATCATCTGCCCCTTTAGGGCGTCCGGGGAGGCCAGCATGGTGTTTCAGACGTGGGGAAGGAAGCCTCGGGGGCCGTGATCTCTCTAGTGAGTTGCGGTGGAGTGTGTATACATTTATGTTTCTGTGTGTGAGCTATGGGTTCTCTCATGCAGGATGTGTGTGCAAATGCACAGGTGTGTGGACACAGGTTTATACTCGTGCTCCCGGGCACGCAGAAGTGGAAAAGATGCACAGTGTGTATGGGGAGAATGTGAGTTTTGGGTTGGTGGAGTGGGAAGGAAGGAGGACCTGAGACAGGCAGGACCATTTGGACCTGGATTCTCCTTGGGTTCTCCCGGCCAGGCACTGTTTCAGACATTGTTGGGATGTCAGGAAGGGAGGGCAGGCTGCGCCTGGGGCAGTCTCAGGATGCATACTACTGAGATGATGACCTCTGAGGCCTGGCCTTCAAGCATGGGATGGAGTGTGGGGAAAGGTCCAGGGAGAGTGGGAAGCTTCTAAGGGATGTTGAGTTCTTGGAGCCAATGGGCCCCAGACGACTCCAAGCCTGGAAGCTTTCATTTTTATGTTAGCGTTCATTAGGGGAGCAGGAATTAAGGCAGTCTGCTCCACCCCAAAGCCTAGGCTCGGAGAATTGAACGGGTTAATGGAGCCTATTCGGGTTGGAGAGGAATCGTATACCTTACCGATAATTCCTCTTGGCATCTTGGCATCCTGGCTAGACCCTAAGACCTCACCAGAGACTTCAAGACTTTGAAGCTATTACCTGAAAACTTAGAAAACCTGATCAGGTTGGGCGGTGGGGGGGGTGTCTCAGGGCCCAGCCCAGATCTCCCCTGGGGGACACACAGGGAAAGATGCCTATTGTGCTAAGAGGTAGGGGGGATGGTGGTGGAGGATGTGTGGTTATTTATTTACTTCTTTACTTTCTTCCACAGATGGAGAATTCGCCCAGTCAGAGGCTGTTTGCCTGTTAATACCACAATAGCAGAATGGTCATTTGTTGAAGGCCTGTATGACTTCTAACCTCACATTAACCTTGATGGGCGGGGGAGATGGCTAAACCCTGTGTTACACGTGGGGAAATTGAAAATTAGAGACGGTGAGTAACTCCTGAGAGCTTACCAGCAAGCAAGGCTCACAGAGGACTGGAAAGCAGACTGCCTGGGCCGCAGAGCCAGGGCGGTTCCTATTCTAGTACCTGGGGCTGGGAGTGAGGGCAGCCTCTTGGGAACTTGTGAACTTGTGAACCTGTGTATGCTTTCCACTTGTCCTTTCGTTTAATTAATTAATTAATTAATTAATTTTAAAAGTGCCTAACTTATTGCCAAGAGTGAAAGTGTGTAAGGACCTTAGAGCTGGGCCTGACCTGCCTCAAACTTCAGTGGCTCTGAGTTTCAGTTACTCTATGCCGCCTTGAGGGACCAGGGCAGGAAGCCAGTGGGAAGTCTCTGGGACCCAGCGGCCTTACCTAGTGAGGATCCAGAGCCGGAAGACACCTGTGTCTGGTTCACAGCTGGGACTTAACTCCTGTGATTGGCCCTGGAGATGGCTCAGACAATAGCTTCCATGAGATTGGAGACCCTTCCCCTCGCCCGCCCCTTTTCCTCTCTCCGTGTCCCCAGGCCAGTCCCCAACCCTTGATTCCAACAGTAGACCTGCAGCTGCCTGAGATATGGATTCTAAATCCAGGAGGAAGTGGGGGACAGTGAAGAAAAGAGTATCCTAGCCACCCCCCCCCCCCCGTGTAGTCCCCCCACCATTCACCTTGCAGGGCTGCTCCCCCCCCCCCCCGCCCCCGAGGGACTTGGATTCTTCCAACAGGGGGCAGCCCCAAACCTTCCCCGAAGCACTTACCAATTCGGAAACCGAGGCCTGGCGGGGCGCTCCCCACCCCCCCCATCTCCCACCCGCACGCCCCTCACTAGCTGGCCACCCGCCAGAGCCCAGGGTCCAGCTGTCAGGACCCTGGCATCCAGTCCCCGCCCCCGGGCAGGGCCGAGCCTCAGAGGAGCGCCAGCCGCGCCCCCTCCTGGCTGCGCTCCCGGCCGGGCCTCTGGAGCCTGCCTCTCCCCCTCTGATGTAAACTGATATTTTAATTCTCTTACAAGGAATGGTGTTTAGAGAAATGACTTAACCGGATTACTCATCGTCTATAATGACTTGGCCTGGCTCCGAGGCTATTCCTAGACATGACGCTTGAGGCTTTGATTCTTTCTCTCTTTTCTTTTGCTACTTTTTTTTTTTTTTTTAATACCAAGAAATTACAGCCTTGTGCCCGCGGCGGCCCCGCCCCTACACGCCCCTCGCACGGCATCCTGGGAGACGTAGTTCTCTCTCCCGCAGCTCGCCGCTCCGCGCCCCTGGCTTCCCTTATCTCTGCTAAGTAGAAGCCAGCGGCGGGGTCCGGCTTGGGAACTTGTCTATGATAAGGAGCCTTAGAGCAGAAACCCCTGTTGTGCGGTGATTGGGAAAGTCACTTAACCTGTACATGTCTTGGTTTACTCCTCTGTCAAATGGGAGACAGTCATACATCACAGGGTTGAAGGGACAGTGGGATTTGATTCTTAAGAGGCCGCACAGGCCCCACATTTCAAGAAGTGTGTCCTGTGCCTACGTATTGACCTCCAGTCTACTTACCACTTTGTATTGCAAAGTGACACCGAGAACCTGGCTTTAGTTATTCCCATCCCTGGGGCTTAATAGGGTCCTGGCACACAGTCGGCTTTTCCTTAATCCTTACTGTTTGCTGACGAGCCTCTGAACTTGTCCAGCACAAACTCTCTGCTCGTTAACGCCCTCGGCTATAATATGGAGATAAATACAGTGTCCACATCACAGGGAAAATGACATCATTGAGGTAAGATGTTTGGCATAATGTCTCATAAACACTAGTCCAAAGCATTGCCCCTTCCGAGTGCCAGGCTGTGGCTCAGAAGCTGTGTGAAGAAGGGATGGCTAACTCCCTGCAGCCTGTGAGGTTGACAAGGGTACATCTTCTGATCCAAAGGATCAGGGCTTTGTTCTACTTGTGGTTATGGCCTCAGTGTCTAGCCCAGTGCTGGTAAGGAGTCAGACCAACTGTTGGATGAGTGAGTAAATCAAAGACTACCACTGATTTCCACAGGAGGAAGCTAAGGTTCCAACAGGTCAAGTGACTTGCCCAAGGCCACATAGCGGCTGTCTATGGAGGTATCCAAACCCCCATTTTTTCTCTTTGTCGTTCCCCTCCCTCCCAACACAAGGGAATCGGCTTTCACCCTTCAGGCTCAGGAAGGGCAGGCAGAATCTCACGTTTCCACCCTGCGAGGCCCTTGGTGGGGTGGAGGAGCTCCCGGTCCAGGGCTGGCCCCACAAAGGAAGTTGTTCCCGATTCAGCTGAAGGGCAGGGCTAAGGGGTGGGGGTGCAGTGGGGAGTCAGAGGGAACAAGCAGCTGGATATGGACATGGCTCCCTGGGTGGACAGAGCTGGGGAAGCTGGTTTTCACGTGCCCTGGGGGAAAGTGGCCAAAACTCTTCCGGCTGGAAGTTGGGCCCTTGGCAATCTTAATCTTGGCTCTATCCCTGTCCCAGCACCACACCTCCTCACTCCCTCACCCCCAGCAGGTCCCCAAAGGCTGAAAGCTATTCTTGGCTTTTTCTAAAAGAGGCATTTGAAGGCATGAGCCAATTTTTTCCATTCCTGAGCTTGGGTATCATCTATTTCGGGCGTTTGTTGTTTTCCATGAGTTGCAATGCCACTGTGAAGCCGGCCTTTCCTGGACAGCTAGCACGAGGGAGCAAGGCAGGAGCAAGGCGGGGCCAGCAGTTAAAAATACTGTTAAAAATACTTCCCGCTTCATTTCTTCTTTGAAAACAAAGCCCTGGGGGCCTTTTGCAACTGCTGAGCCTGGGAACAGAGCTTCCCAGGGCAAGAACTGGCAGTGCGTTGTTTTCTGAGTGAGCTGAACGGGTTCATGTGAGTCCCAGAAGAAGCAACACTGGCATGCTGTGTGACCTTGTGCAACGCACTTAACATCTCTGGGCCTGGTGGCTTCCTCTCTAAAATGAGGCCAGGTGAACAGATCTTGAATGGGCCCTCCAGCTCAGAGAGCTCCAGGATGAGAAGAACCTTCAGGTTTTCTTCCAAGAACCAGGCCAGCAAAGGGTCCTGGGAGTTAGGAGTTAGGAGAAGGCAGCTTTTAGCTTTAGCTCAGTCTCTGGGAACATTTTGTGGGCTTTGGGCCCTGAAAGTATTCTAAGGTGGTCCTAAATGTTCTCAGAGGACTCATGTAATCGAAAAAAGATTAGACACCATCAAAGAGGGAGTTAAATAAAGACACTCTGGTAGATTCACACCAAGGCATGCAGCCCAGGAGTTAGGCAGATCTGTGTTCTGACATGGAGACATCTCCAAAGTCTATTGTTGGACAAAAAAGCAAGACTGGAACAGTTAGAGTTGTATCATCTGTTTAAAAAATCTATAAAACAAAGCTAAACATTTTTCTACATCGTGGATACATATATTTATGAAAATGCATAGGGAAGATTCTGGAAGATTTTACCCAATTTGATAGTCCTTATCTCTGGGGCCAGGAGGGAAATGATTTTTGGAGTGGTGTCAGAGAGGAGCGATTTGTTTGTAATGTTTTGCAGGAAGAATGCATTTATTAGTGGGTTTATTTGTTTGCTTGTGTGTTTTTATTGACACACAGAGAGACATCAAGACATTGAGGAGCTAGGTGACTTCTCTCAGGCTGTCCTGGGCTGGGAGCCTACAGTTAGAGCGTGCAGGGGGACAGGGGCTGTGGGTGGGACATGGAGGTGTGTGACATAGAGGCTTGAGCAATGGAAGTGTTTATGCTTTTAGGGAGGCAAATGGAGATGTTGTTCCTCTGCAAGATTTATTGGCCATTGTAAATTACATTCTATAGCAAACAGTTGCCTCGGGAGGCAATTAAATTTAGATCATATTGTTCTCAGGTTGGCAGAGGCAGGTGTTGACTTGCTGAGGCTTTGCACAACAGCCACTGTCTGTAAGAGTGTGGTCGGCTGCCTGGATGGCAGAATAACCCTATTCCTTGGTGGGACGAGCTGTTGATTTGTAAAGTAGTGAGTTTCTTGTCAGAGGGGGGTATCCAGTACAGGAGGGAGGATTTGCCTATGACTGTGACCCTGAGGGGAGCAGCCAGGTCTCTATCCCAACCTTAGACAATCAATCCTTATGGAATGGGTGAAAGTGGGACTAAAAGGGCCATTCAGCTTCCTGATGGCATTGTACTGCCGTGTCAGCCACCCCCACCACAGCCTGGAGAGTTTGGAAACGGGGAAGTGGAGCACACTAGCACAGTCACCATGATAACAGTTGTTCCGGGCAGTCACTAAATATTGTTGATGATGCATTTGTTCCTAAATCTACGGGCACTGGCTCTTACAAACCACCCCATTATGAGGGAGATAAGAGAGCTTACAGTGTTGTCAGCTCTCAGATGACAGAGATCTTCCATCCCAGGGTCTAACCAACCTGCCGCCCTGGTCCGTTTGTTTAGGATGACAGGTGGGCAGGAATGGATACAAAAAAGTTTGGTGTGCCTGGGTCACGAAGGTTGCTCAGCCATCTGAATTTCAAGTCTGCACCTCATTCCTGGATTCCAGGACTCAGTTCAAGCTCCTTGCGGACGTCTTGCTGGCCCATCACTTCCTCACTAGGGCTATGTCTTCTCCTTATGTTCTTTCCTCCTCAGGCTATAGTCCCTGATTCTGTTAATGGTGCTGCCAAGGAATGGCTGAGGGAGATGATTAAGGAGGTCTTTCTGGAGCCCCAATGCCTGGATTTAGCTCAGGCTCTTCCACTTACCACTTGTATTACTTGAGCCAGTTAACCTCCAAGAGCCTCAGTTTTATCATACAAAATGCGGACAGTGATGGCAGGAAATACCTAGAGTTGTTATATTAGAACTAATCAACAAAAAATATGGTGAGTGCCAACTATGAGTTAGCAACAGGGTTCCAGTCCTAGCTAGTCAAATGTTGAGACCACAGCCTCTTTTTTCTTCAAATTGTGGTAAAATATACATAACATAAAATTTACCATTGTAATCATTTTTAAGTGTACATTTCAGTGGCCTTAAGTACATTCAGGCCACCATCCATTGCTACTTTTTCACCTTGTAAAACTGAAACTCTGTATTTATTAAACAACTCCCCATTCCCCCCCGCCCCCCGGCCCACGGCAAACACCATTCTACTATTTGTCTCTATGAATTGTTCTTTAAGTGCCTCACATAAGTGAACTATAACAGCATCGGTCCTTTTGTGTCTGGCTTATTTCACTGAGCATAATGTCATTGAAGTTCTTCCATGTAGCACGTGTCAGAATTTGCTTCCTTTTCAAGACTGAATGATACTCCATTAATGGACATAACATAGTTCATCCATTCATCTCTTCACGTCCATGGTTGTTCCCACCTTTTGGCTGTTGTGAATGATGCTGTGAGATCTTGGGCTCTCCAAGGCGAGCCTCAATTTAGCTTGGCTAACTAACTCCTCCCTTTGGTGGAAACTGCCGCAGCAGGCTCAGCAGCTCCTCGGGTGCCCACCTCACCCTTGCCTCACCCTCTGCTCCCCAAGCAGGGGTCATGCCCCCTCATTGGAATGCTTTAGCTGCCAGTCTCTGTCCTTGCGACATCTATGGACATTGGCCACAGTGGGCAGGCTTCTGGGCCCCAGGTGTTTCTGGGACCCCACAGAACTTTGACCAAAGGACTCGCTAGTTTGGGCTAGCCTTGTTTAGCTAACACCAACCACCTCTACTTCCATGTTGGTCAGGGTGGGAGTTGGAAAATACCCATGACCCCGTTCAAGTCAAAGTCAGAAGCACTTTGCTCACCCCACTCATCCCCAGTGCCCTACTGAAGAGCAAGGAGGAATTTTCCAAGACTAGTTTTGCCCCTTAAGGCACAGGCAGCAGTGATTCCCGGGTATCCTGCCTCAGGCCCTGTAGCCAAAGAGCCTCCTTCAGATATCTGGGTCTCTGAGCCTGGGGAGACCCCGGGCTCGGGGGCGGCCCCCGCCCCCTCCCGGAGAAATTGGGCCCACCAACCGGAGCCCAGAGCCGGGCGGGGGCGGTGCCCGGGCGGGGCGGGGCGGGGCGGGGCGGGGCGGGGCGGGACTGGGCAGCGGGGAGGCGGCAGGCTTGCGGCGCCGCGGGCCAGTTGCGCGGAGAGCGCGGGGTCGGAGAGCGGGTCGTGCCGAGGCCCTCGGGCGGGCGCCGACGGACCTCGCCGGGCCATGGGTAAGCGGCTCCGTGGCCTGTCCTGGGACGGGGCTGGCGGCCCCGTGGAGGGGGGCGAGATTGCCCTGCCAGATCCCTTTCAGGCCCTCGTGGCCGTCGGGGTCGCTAGAAGGGGCGAAGCGGGACTGGCGGGGTGGGGGGGAAGTGGACTCCCAGTCCAAGGCGCCGGCGACCTAGCCGGGCCTGGGGCTCCCGCGCCCTCCGCCCTGCGCGGGAGAGGGAAAGGCTGGGTGTCGGCGCACACTCTTCGAAAAAAGGAAAGACAAAAAGTTTTGGCGGCCAGGGGCTTCCCGGACGTTTATCTCGAAACTCTTTTCGTCGTCTTTTGGCTGAAATTTACCAAGTCCTGTACGGTTCTGTCATCCCACTTCCTGCTGTGGTTTCAATCTCGAGCTGGTCTCAGCTAATTTGTTGTGACAGGCTGTCCGCAGCAGTTTCCCTGCCTCCCAGCCCCCATGTGCCCCCCCCCTCCCCCGCCCGCCCCGTCACATCCCCGCGGTTCTCAGAACTCGCCGGCGCGGCCGAGAAGAGGCACCGGGGTCCCTGGGCGCGCGCTGGGCGCTTTCCACTGCGGCCGCCGTTTCCTGAAAGTGACTGCGCGGGTTTTGAAGAACTTGCTCAATGCACTTTGAAGAATCAACTGTTCCTCTTTCAGTAGAGGGGTGTTCTGATCCTTCGGCGGTTACCGGCTTCCCGCCCCCTACCCTTTCTCTTTCTCTTTTCTCTTCCCTTTTCTCTTTTCCTCTCCGTTCTCTCTTATTCTTGTCCCTGGCCATCTTCTTCTGCCCGCCGGCAGTAGCTTCCTCCTTTGCTGTCGTCTTCTTTCTTGCGTTTTTCTTCTCTTTCCTCCGGTCTCCAGATGGGACAGGGTGGCAGCCCCGGGAGCGATGGGGGCTGAGAGTTGAAGCTCAGGCTGCGAACGTGCGAGGAGAGATGTTTGGCTTCGCGCTCTGACGGAGCTGCGGAGTGGCCGCATCTCGGTCCTCCCACAGAGTGTCCCGGGGGCGCCCTCAAGCGGGGTTCAAGTCCCCCCAGGCCCGCGGACGTTGAGCGGGGGCGGGTGGTGGAGCCTTCCAGGCGCCAGACTGCGAGGGCTCATGGTGCAGGTCTGGGCTCACTGCGCTGGCCAGGCCCAGGGGCCCTTTGTTTGCCGGGTGGTTAGCCAGCTAGGAGGAGTGTGCGGGGCCGAGGGGAGGCCAACAGGTGCTTCTCACCCCCTCCCAAGGACCACTATTGGGGGCGTCAGCATCTCTGCACCCAGATGCCTGCCCCGGCAAAGGAGGAATGTTAGGTAGTGGCTAGAGATCTGCTGTCCGCCCCCCACCCCCCACCGAGTTCCAGACTCCACTGGAACCCTGCGCACCCACCTGGGGCTAGAACTCTGGAGTTGCAGAGGAGAGGTAGAAAGGACCTCAGAGGATCAGGCCCTCTTTCTTTGACATCCAGTCAGAGAAACTGAGGCTTAGAGTGAGGTCTGGAGAGGCAGTTCTCCAATACCTCTCCCCTCCCTCTTGCCTTCCTGTTACATGGTGGTAAACTGATCAGGTACTGCCCACACCCCCTGTTAGGCCCCTGGGGTCTCTGAGTGGGGGGTGGGGGGTGGAAAAGCAATAGGCCAGGGAGTGCCCCAGGCAGGAGTTAGGCAGCCTTCCTGCCATCCTGGCCGTGTCTCTACACTTGGGCCATGTCTTGGACAAGCCACAGAGCCTGGTTTTTCCATAGGTGGAATGGGAACACGAAATATCGTTCATGAGGACATAGGAAACCATCCTTAGGAGGAACTGTTACTATTATCAGCTACTTCCCAGGCCTGGAGAGGCGCGACAGTGAGGAGTCAGCCTAGTCCCGAATAGGGTCTTTAAGGACATACCAGAGCTGGCAAAAGGAAGACAGGCGTTCCAGTGGGGTCAGGAGTTGGTAGTCTTATATTTGGAGCCCTCATGTCCCCTATCTTTCTGTATTTCTCTCAAGACTGTCATCTTGGCCCCTCTGCTCTCAAACCCTGTTTCCCCCAGGCCCTGGCTGAGACACTGAGGCAGAGCCGGGCAGAAGCTGTACCCTGTGCCTTCAGGGGTCCTGTGTCCAGCTCAGCTATCCTCAGTGCTGGCTGGAGCACAGCCCTTGGCTGCTCCTCCCTCCCCACACTGCCCACTGGTGAGAGCTCCGCACCGAGACTCCGCCAGGCAGCCGGCTTCTGGGCCACAGAGTGGACGGGCTGCCTCAAAGGCTGTCTTTGTTTTAGCTCCAGCTCAAACTAAGAGAAACTTAAGCCAACAACCTCGGGCGAGGTGGGGCGGTTTCTGCTGGTTGTTATTGAGACGCCTGTTACCATTATTGTTGTAATTGACGCAGTGCTCCCAGTGGGTGACTTTTCATGAAAGGAAGTGTTGCTTCCTTCCCATTACACCAAGGGTGAATGGGGCGGGGCAGGGCAGGCTGAGAGAGAGAGAGAGAGAGAGGCGAGAGAGAGAGAGAGAGAGAGAGAGAGAGAGAGAGAGATATGAAGGGGGAGGAGGGAAGTGGGGAGGATGAGAGAGAGGAGATATAGGTGGTAGGTAGTAGGGTCTGGCACTAGGTCTCTGACAGACTCTATGGCCTTGAACTAGTCCTAGCCCAAGCCCCTCTCTACACCAGGAGCATCTGAGATCAAGTAGCTCATACTGCTCCCCTGCGGCTGTTTACGGAGCACCTGCTCCCAGCCCCACAGTGCTCTGGACAGTGACACACAGAGGGGAGTGAGCAGGACACGCAGACCTCCGATCTCCCCGTGGGGGGTGTGTACACACGGGGGGAGGTCTGTGTACACAAGCACACACTTGGCTGTTGTTTGTGTGGGAAGCCTTGTTTCCCACTTTGTTCTGTTTAGCATGGGGGTCTGGCACACCCCTGGTGCGGCCGGGGAGTGGCAGCCCTGAAGCAGAGGCTGACTTGGTGGAAGGAGCCCCTCTCCGGAGTCAGAGTCCCTTCCCCTCGCTCCTGTCCCGCTCCTGCCTGATTTTAGCTTGTCAGTCGAGGCAGACTCTTTACAGCAGATTAGCAGGAGTGGTGAGATGGGAGATTGGGGACCCCCTGCTTCTGTTAAAAACCCTAGATCATAGGGTTGGGAGCCCTGGGACAGATTGCTCTGGTTCTGAATCCCAGCTTTGTCACCAGGAAGCTGCATGACCTCAGGCGAGTTATTGAACCTCGGGGATCCTTCTGTGTTGTATCTGTAAAAAGGGGAGATAGTATCCATTGGGTGGCTAGAGTCAGTGAAGCAATGTCCCAAAATGCCTAGTCCAGGGCCCACCAGGAGCACTGGTTGGAGTTGGTGGAGTATATATAGTGTGGAGAGAGAAGTAGGGAATCCCTTGAGAACTAGCAGCTTTCAGGAAGCAGCCTCCTTGGACTTAGTGACTTAAACCAACCTCTTCGCTGCTGTGACTTTCGGACCTGGGGGTTTTATTATATGTGCTGCTGAAGCGAGCACTCAGACCTGGGGGTTAAGCTTGACTTCAACACAGGCCATGGAGTTAAACAGAAATCAGGTTCCCAGTGCCAGAAGGGCCTTGGGCAATCCCCCTGCCCAGCACTGGGCCACCCCTACTCACTGCCCAGTGAGGCACTGGGTCACCAGGGGCCAGGGGCTCCTATCCTGGCCCAACCAGCAGCCCCCGTCCTCTTTCCAGCAGTGACAGGAGGGAACAGCGGTGGCTGTAGAGCGAAGTTCTACTGTAGGTTACCAAAGCTTTTCTCACGCTATTATCTAGCTGCCCAAAACCTGAGGAATAAGCTTAATGGGAAACACAGGGCCTTTAAGCAGGAATATCTGAGGACAGCAGGGGGAAGCCTGAATCTGGGAGACCTGCAGTCCCGAAGATGCCACATCGGAAAGGTGTTACTTCTGTTCAAAGTGATTGCTAAATTTAAATGCAATTCCACCAAAACCCCAGTGGTTTGTTTTCTTTCTTAAAGGAATGTGATAAAACTATCCTGAATTTCAGAAAAAAATGATTTAAAAAGACTAATGGTGGGGGACTTGCCCTCTGGATAGTAAGCTGTTCTACAATTAAAAAAGTGTGCACCAGTGTTGGCATGCCACAGTAAATGAAACAGAACAGAGAAGTCCAGAAATAGTTTGAGATGTGTTCCTTCTCAGCCTTTAGGTTACGGGGAGAGTAGCATTTCAGATCGCTGGGGGAAGGGCATCACTCGGTCTGTATCGGGACCACCTAACCGTTGGGGGGAAATAGGATTAGATCCCGATCTCACACCTTATAGATCCCAGATGTGTTCAAAGTAAACATGAAATAATAATCACCATTATTGTCATTATTGCTTCCTGGATGGAAAAAGCCATGTCTGAATAGCAGTTCTTTGGCAAGCAGAGGTTTTCTTCTTGCAGAGTGGATCCATCCCTTTACAATGGGGCATCTGAGGCTTTGTGGTGAGAGAGGGACAAGAACTCAGTGGTTCCTGGCAGCAGCAGTCATTCAGGAGCAAATGGGACTCTCCTGCTTCTGCAGGCTGGATGTGGCTGGGAACCTAGGATTTCTGGTCCCCAAGCCCCTTCCTTCCCCTGCAGAGCTGGGAGAGCAGCCCAGCCCTGGACGGTGGGGGAGCTGGGAGCCTGGCAGGTAGACGGGGGACCCGTCTGTCACTTGTGGCAGGGGTCTCAGACTTAGTTTTCCTAGCAGACCCCTTTTCCAAATGAAGATTAGCAGGAACCCTGGTCTACACATGACTGGAGTAAGGAGGGTGTAGGGGAGCCAGGCACAGGACAGAGGGCTTCCCAGAGAAAGAGGGGGCACTCCCTCAGCTAAGGCTATGCAGGTGGAGGCCCAGAAGGCCCTGCCAGGGTAGAGAGCATTGCTAGCTAGCCTGGTTGGGAGAGAAGGGAGGCTGAGTTCATTTGGGGACTCAGCTGGACACAAAGATAAAGAGAGCATTTCCCTTTGTGGCTCTAGGCAAGAGCTCTGGTCCTTTCCTGTCTGGGGTTAAACAGCTCAGATTGGTGACCTCCTTTCCAGGTAACCCGAGTGCCTGACTCCAGGAGGTTTCCCTCAGTGTGGCCCAGCCAGAGCTCACCAACTTGAACCAGGCAGAAGGGACAGAGGTCCTTGGGCCCCGTGGCTCTCAAACAGGTTCGCCCTTTGAGATCCTCAGGGAGCCTTAAACTCTGATGCTCCTCGCAGAACCTTAAATCAGACTGGGGCGGGGAAGTAGGGGAACACATTCATCAGAGTCTCAAAGCGCTCCCTCGTGATTCTAATGGGCCCTGGTCCTACCACCTTAGTCTTCGGTGGTTGAGGGCAGCGACTTGCCAGGGGTCCGGAGCAAGTGTGCAGGCAGGCTCCAGGGAGAAGCCGCAGTAACACCACAGGGAGGGACTCAGGATGGAGAGAGTCCTTTGATGCCGAGAAGCTGGACCAGCAAGAAAGAAGGCAGAGAGGGTGTGAAAACAGGCAGAGGGGGTGGGGGAGCAGGGAGAAGAGCTGGTGGAAGCGGATCCGCCACTGACACGGGAGACTTCACCAATTGGAGGACAGTGAGCAAAGGACTCAAGGTATTCTCTCCCATTTCACAGAAGGGAAGACTGAGGCACAGTCACCCAAGAACGCAGTAGGAAAGGGATCAGCCTGCTGGGCGGGGGTGGGGAGGGTTCAGTTGTTAATACCCTGTTATTTTGGGATATTGATCATGTCTCGATTGATCAGAAGCCAGCCTGAGAGGAAGGCCGATGGTCTTTCTTTTTGACAAGCCTTGGCGTGGGTTTCTCCCCCAGGCTTATTCGGACTCTTCATCAAGGCTCCGCAGATCCTGGTGGTAACGACAGCAGCCACAGTGGTGGCCAGGCCACTTGGCTTGGTGCTCAGAGAGACCTCGTTTTGAGCCCGGGTCTCCTCGGGAGCCAGGCAACTTGGCCTCTCTGGCTTCAGAAGAAGAGAATAGACGTGCAAGAGCCAGGGACTGACACGGCATGAGTGAAGTGTCACCCGTCTGTTCTGGCCACGTGGGTCACACGGGTCTGGGTTTATTGTTAGGAGATTCTCTCTCTAGGACCAGAGGGGACTGTCACAGGTGCCCAGCAGGAGGGATTTCCTGAGTAGGAGCAAACCCAGAGAATGGGACAGCTCACACTAGGCTAACAAAAAGGAAAGGCAGTTAGAAGGAAAGAAAGGGCTTTCCTTTCCTTTCTGGGCTCCTAAGTGCAGGTGCCCTGCGGCCTGTGAGCGGGCCTGAGGCCGGTTCCAGCATTCCAGGGTTTTCTGGAAGTTTCTGCAGCTATCAGCTCATGGCTGCCCTTAGTAACATCCAGCCCCACCCCGGTGCAAGTTGTTAGGAGACTCGCACCCGCTCCGTGAAACCTGGTACCCACTGTGCGGGGTGAGGGGTGCTCACTGAACCTTCAGAAAGTCTGACATGTGGTGGGCAGTGGGTCCTGGTGGCTGTGAATCGCCACAAGGGTCACGAGAAGCAGGAGCGCTGTGCTTGGCTGGGGGCTGAGGAAGGCTGCCCAGAGGAAGTGGCTTGTTGGGTGAGACCTGGAGGGTTACCAGACCCTTGCAGGTGAGAGGAGCAAGTGTCCTAATTAGGGGCACTTAGGACTCTGCAGGTGTGCATGAAAAGGTCCGATGTTTCATAAGCAGGAGCTTCTAGTCTTCTGATTCCTCCTGGAGGATCCAGCACCCGCTGTGGTGCTTCTGGACTCCCGAATGTGGGAGCCTCAGCAACTTGCCCAAGGGGCTGTGGAAACTCTGCCTGAATGTGGGGCAGCTTTTGAGACAGGATTTCCCTGAGTGCCGCAGCCCCAACCTTACCCTCCTCTGACTTGCCTCCGGGGTCTTTCCTTCAAAGGTATGGGGGGCTGGCTGGAACAGAGGAGGGAACAGCCACAGGCGTGGGGCCCAGTTGGGGGTAAGCCCCGCAGAGAGGAGGGAGAGCAACGTGGGCCACCAGGGTGACCCCGTAGGTGCGTGCGGAGAGCCAGCCTGCGTGCAGTCAGGGCCCGGGGGGGCAGAGGACACATGGCTTCCCACCTGCCGAGTTCGGTGGGGGTGGGAGGACCTGCCGTCTCTCCTGGAGGACCGCTCCTCACTGCCTGCTCTTCAGCCTCTGCCTCAAGTGCTCTCTCCCCCTCCCCCTCTGCTTGTCTCCTTGCAGCACCTCCTATCAAAGGGAAAAAGAAACAGTCAGAGGAGGATGAATCCCTTGACCCATCTGTGTCCCCTCAACCCCATGATGAGCAGAGCAGGAGCCAGAGCCCCGTCCATCTGGAGGTGAGTTGGGGGGTGACCCCTGGGGAGTCTCTTCCCTGCCCTCTCCCTCCCCTGTGCACAGCCTCCCAGGTGAACCTGGGGACTCCCCAGGCTCTCAGGAGGTTGTATTCCCAACCCTTCAGCCGGCAGAGCCAGGAGCAGGGCCCAGCCCTGCGGTTTCCAGCCTCCATCAGGAGCTGTGGGAGCTGGGAGCCAGGGACCCTGGACCCGCCTGTCACCTGTGGCAGGGGTTTCACTTAGTTGTCCTGGCAGAACCCTCTTAGCAAGTGATGTGCCCAGAACCCTGATGAATAAAGCAGATAAAAGCACTGTTTTAGGACAAACCACATGTACACCCATGCCTCCCTCCAAGTTCACAGCGTGGAGATCAAAGTCACTCAGTGAGACCACTGAGGCTGTTTTGGTGAGTGTGGTCTGAGAGGGAGCCGCGGGGGACGTTGTGGAGCGCTGGCCTCAGCACCCACTCCTTCGGGCCGTTTGCTCTGGTGGCACAGTCTGGAGTGAAAATCCTGGTCCATATGGAAGAGTAGTTGGAAACGGTAACAGCTCTCAACAGCTTGCGTGGAAGAGCGGATTTACGGGAAGAGTGGCCGCGAGAGGGCCTTCCTTCTGAGGCCTGCACCAGACCAGCTCTCGGCGTCCCCAGTACGTTACAGTTTCTTAGGTGATGCGTGAGTTCGTGAGCTGTTTGTTATCAGGGGTCAGAAACACTGCCGTGGTGCTTGAGTATCTTGGGCACGCACAGCTCTCTGGACTGTTTCCCGCCCAGATGATTTACCTGCTTCTGGTGTTTGGGGCGTCCCCATCCAGGACCTGGGAGCTGTCTGTTCTCCAAGCCCCGAGCCCAAGCTCAACCGTACCCTTCTGCCCTGAGCCACCAACAAGTGAAAAGCCTCAGCAGAAATTGTCCCTCTGGAAGCAGAAACCGAAAGTCTGGTGCACCTGACAGAGGGCCGTCAGGAACCCAGGACAGGGCTTCGCCAGCAGACCAGCAGCTCAGAGAGGCAGGCCGCCACAGCAAAGGCTCAGTGGACACAGGACCCTGCAGTGCCAGAAAACACCAGGCACTTCATTCCTCTGGCTTTGACCATAGGGGTCCCCAGGAGCCTGCCACCAGGAGCTCACAGTCTGGTAGAGGAGCAGAGATGCAAACAGAACAAATCTAGAGCACGACAGAGAAGTGGTCTGTGCCTAGAGAGCCTGGAAAAGCTGCAGGGCTGCTCCTGTGGCCGTCTCTGGAGCCAGGCCCCTGTGTACTGTGACCCGGGGTCCTGGGCACTAACAGCTGACAGATGCACCTTTCTGATGCTAGAAACAGGCGCTCTAGCCGCTGCTTCCTCCTGCAGGAGCCTGGGTTGGGGGCCACACCACTCCTTCCTCCCCAGCAGCCGGTGGTTCCGCCTGTCCCCAGCCACCCACCAACTGGGGGCTCATCCCAATGCCTCCTGTTCTTTCCAGGACTCCCCCGAGGCAGGCGGGGAGCGGGAGGAGGACCAGGAGCGGGAGGAGGAGCAGGCCTTCCTGGTCAGCCTCTACAAGTTCATGAAGGAGCGACACACGCCCATCGAGAGGGTGCCCCATCTCGGCTTCAAGCAGAGTGCGTCCCTGGGGTGCAGGCAGGGAGGGGGAGCCCGGTAGGGGATCCCATCCAGGCAGGGTGTCGGGCAGGCACCCCCACTCTGGGCAGCCCCGGGTGATGCCAGCCCACAGGGGTCGCACACAGAAAGGGCGCCCCCCTCCAGGAGCAGGGCTGCAGCGGGTGGGGCCGGATTTCTGTCCTCACCGGACACCGGGCCCCCAGCACTCAGGGCCTGGCCAGCCATCC
The DNA here is from genome assembly GCF_964662115.1 of Mustela nivalis. NCBI lineage: Eukaryota > Metazoa > Chordata > Mammalia > Carnivora > Mustelidae > Mustela > Mustela nivalis. Next base: position 34,223,825 of record NC_139027.1, on the reverse strand, counting down.
ATTGCATTGACCCTGTCTGGGCGTGTGCTGGTTCTGTGCCCACCTGACAGGTCCAGGGGAATGGGCCGCTGGCTACCCCTTCCTCCCATGGAGACTGACAGGGCCCTGCCCTCTCTCTTCTCCAGTTAACCTGTGGAAAATCTACAAAGCAGTGGAGAAGCTGGGGGCCTATGAGATGGTAAGGAGGGTACCTCTGAGTCCTCAGCATGTGGCATCCTGCACCCTGTCCCCCCTGGACCCTGTGGGGACCCGAGGAGGAAGAGCCTGGTCTGGGGACAGAGCTGTCCTCACGGCCAGATAGGAGGAAGAGGCGGGGCCCCAAACTCTGCCCCTTCCGCAGCTGTCCCGCATGCTGTGGGGAAGAGGGCCTACCTTGTCTTGGTACTTTGCTGCTCAAAGCAAGTTTTCCTGTCTTCCCATCTGTTCTGTCTTCCTCATGCAAGCTCCCACCCGCCCCCCGCCCCCCCACCCCGCCCCCAGTGCCGGGAAAGCTGCTTGGCTGGCAGTCAGATGGCGGGCCCTAGGGGGCAGAACTGGCTAGCGGCCAGGGGAGCCCCACCACCCCACCGCCGCTGCTGGAGAAGCAGCTGCAAACTGCAGTCCTTGCCCCCATCCCTGCCAAGCGGGGGTCTGGAGCTGCCAGGACGTCCCACTGCCAGGGGAGTGTGTGCCGGTCGTGGCCTCATGTGGTGCCCTTGCAGGTGACGGGCCGCCGCCTCTGGAAGAACGTGTACGACGAGCTGGGGGGCAGCCCGGGCAGCACGAGCGCGGCCACATGCACACGCCGCCACTACGAGAGGTACGGCTGGCTGGAGACCCCGGCGGTGACCTTGGCTGGCACCATGGAGCGGGGCACAGCTGTGGCAGGGCGAGGAGTGGGGTGTGGTGTGGACACACCACGGACCGCCTGAGCAGTGTGCGCTGTGCTCATCCCAGCCCAGATGAGGAAGAGCATGGGCCCCAGGGGCGGGCAGGAGTGTTGACGGTGTGGGGAAGCCAGGGGGCCTAGACAGTGGGGCGGTGTGGCATGGGCCGGCCTCCTGGTGGACACGCTGTCCTTCTCAGGCTGGTGCTCCCATATGTGCGGCATCTGAAGGGGGAGGACGACAAGCCGCTGCCCCCTTCCAAGCCCAGGAAGCAGTACAAGATGGCCAAGGAGCCCCGGGGCGATGACGGGGCCCCTGAGAAGCTGAAGAAGGCCAAGGAGGAGAAACGGTTGGACCAGGTAAGCTCTGAGCCTGCCTCGGGCCACCAGCGGACCCTGGGCCTCACCATCCCTGCCCACACCATGGCTGCAGAGCTCCCTGCCCAGGAAACCCAGAACCTGCTCTGAAGGCAGATCTGTGGGGGGCCATGTCCGGTCTGAACTCCAGTCTGCACCTCGGTCACCAGGCCCTGTGTCCTGATATCAGCCTCTGTCTGTTCAGAGGACAAAATACCTTTGGGAAACTTCTCACAAAGGTGCTGGAAGGGCGAACAGAGGCTCTTGGGTGTGCCCCTAGCTGCCACGGGGTCCCCAGGTCACGATACTTGCCTCACACCTAACCCTGAGACATGGCCTTTTCTCCTTCTAGATGGTGCCTGGAAAGACAAAAACCGATGCCGCCCCTGACCTGGCACAGCTTCCCAGCCAGGAACCCCCCAGGGAGGGCCCAGAACAGCCAGGCCCAGCCCTGGGGCCCTCTTTACCATTCACGGGTGCCAGCGGCTGCCCTGAGGCCTACAAGCGACTCCTGTCCAGCTTCTACTGCAAAGGAACACATGGCATCATGTCACCACTGGCCAAAAAGAAACTCCTGGCCCAGGTGAGCAAGGCAGAGGCCTTGCAGTGCCAGGAGGAGGGCTGTCGCCATGGGGCCGGCAGCCCTAACAGGGACCCCCAGGCCTCCGCAGCTGCTCTCCTCTCGGAAAGCCCACAGCGCCCAGGAAAGCCAGCTGAGAACTCCAGGCACCGGCTGAGCCCTCAGGAGGGATTACAGGCCCCTGGTGGCAGCCTCAGGGAGGAGGCTCCGGCAGGTCCCCACCTGCCAGCCCCTGTCTTCACTGGCTGTTTCCATGCGTACCCCACTGAGGTGCTGAAGCCTGTCAGCCAGCACCCTCGGGACTTCTTCCCCAGTTTTAAAGATGGGGTCCTCTTGGGGCCTCCTGGCAAAGAGGAGGGCCTGGCGGTCAAGGAGTCCCAGCTGGTGTGGGGCGGGGACGCCAACCGCCCATCCGCATTCCAGAAAGGCAGCTCTAGGAAGGGCAGCCCCTACCCCAAGCCCAAAGCCTGCTGGGTGTCCCCCATGGCTAAGGTACCTGCTGAGAGCCCTGCTCCCCTCTCTGCCTTCCCTAGCAGCACAGGCCTGAGCAACAAGCGTAGCCTGGAAGAAGAGGGGTTTGCCCCTGGTGGCAAAAAACTGCGGGCCGTGTCTCCCTTTCTTAAGGAGATGGATGCCACGGAGTGTGGGGCCAAATCCGTGGGGTCTGGCTTGGCTGTATCCTGCCTGCTGGGCCCCAGCCTGGGGCCTGCCCTTCCTGAGGCCTATAGGGGCAGCATGCTGCGTTGCCCGCTGAACTTTGCCAGCACCCCGGACCACTTAAAGGGCCAGGCCACACTCCCCTTCAGCCCCTTGGTCATCCCTGCCTTTCCGGCCCACTTCCTGACCACGACAGCGCCCTCACCCATGGCCACGGGTCTGATGCACTTTCCCCCAGCGTCCTTCGACAGCTCCTTCCGCCACAGACTTTGCCCGGCCTCGTCTGCATGGCACGTGCCTCCTGCCACAACCTACGCGGCACCCCACTTCTTCCATCTCAACACCAAGCTTTAAGTCGGAGGCCGCAGTGCTGCACTGTGCTGTGCAGGGTCTGAAGGGGCCTGAGCCAGGGAGGCACTGCCCGGGGTCTGGGCTGGAGCCTAGTCCCCGGGAGAGCTGGGCTGTGTCCAATGCAGGAACGCACCCCTGTCTAGGGAGCCCGGCACCAAAGGGGAGGCCATGGGAACCCCGGGTTTGTCTCAAGGAAGCAGCCCGAGCATGGGGTCCCGGTTGTTGGACGGGACTTGGGAGAAGACGGTGCCCAGCTGGCCGCTCCCGGCGAGGTCCCCAGAGTGGAAGCCAGGAAGGTGCTGCAGGGCTGAAGAGGGGGGAGCAGCTTGAGGTATCCAGGCTGCCATGGAAAAGCCAATAAAAGACCAGCGTGAATCTACCCAGTCTGAGGTGTGCATGGTGCCGCCCTTCCCAGGGGCAGGGGGGCTGGGGCCCGCTCATGGCTGGGGGAGCCGAGAGAGAGACCTACTAGCATCCACTCGGGTCTGAAATGCTCCCACCTGCAGGACCCAAAGCAGAACTCAGCCTCCTGTTCGCACTTCAGCAGGCGGTGACATTTGTCCTGTGCCTTCTATCTGCTTTCCCAGGAGTCTCCGGACAGCCGCCTGTTATCCGCCTCATTGTAGGTGGGGATCTAAGTTCAGAGAGGGCTGGCCATTTGCCTCATTCCTTCAGCAGGGAAGTGACAGAGCAGAGTTAGGCGCTTGGGTGTGACTTCACTAGTCCGAGCTAAGCCACAGGACCTCGAACAGAACAGTAGGATGAGTCCCACAGCTGTTAGTCCCCCTGGGGACCGAGGGTGTGAGCAGGGAACCTGAACTGGTCTTGGTGATGGACTCACAGGACTTGTCAAATCCTCCCAAAGCCCCCATCCCACTCCCCATCTCCTGCTGCACAGGGATGGACCAGGAGGTTCCCAACATGGGGAGGTGGGTGGTGGGAGGGGGCAGGCAGGCACCCAGAGGGAAAGGGGAGTGAAGTGGCCAGGCTCTCAGGTTCTCAGCCATAGTTGCTGTGGGGGTTCAAACCCTGAAGCCTAATACCCTCCTTCCTAAAGGCTGTGTGTGGGGACCAGTGGGCCCCCCATCTGTCTCAGTAGGAGGGACGGTGGGAGGGCCCCTTTCTAAGGCTTTCCTCCCCTCCCCAGGCTGCCTGTTCTCAGAAGCCAGGGACAGTAGCCTGCCGAGCTCACACATGTTACTGCAAAGGCAGTACTGGTCTTGGACCCAGTGGCGGGGGAGTAGGAGTAGGTGTGGGGTCAGGCCCCCAGCTGACAGCCTCAGACTGGTCAATGGTGGCCTCTGACATCCACCGCTGGAACTTGCTTTCCTTCTGGGATACTCAGGGGCTCAGGCCATGGGAGGGAAAATCTATGTGATGACACCCCCGGCACCCCCGCCCTGCACACTTAGTTAACAGATGAGTAGGCTGAGGCCAGGGATGGGCTCTGTTTGCCCAGTGCCACCACTGAGTAGGACAGAACCTGGCCCAGGGCACACACAACATACCTAGCACCAGGAGGTGAGCTATCCAGCCCACCGGTCCCATCCAGCCTCCTCTTGCCTCCAGCCTCCAATTCTGGAAGCTGCCTGTGGAGGGGGAGCTCAGATGGGCACAGGCCAGAGAGCTTCCCTTCAAGTGGGGACCAGGGATGGGGTAGTCGGACGGTGGCAGTCACCGTTCTTGGCTCTGTGGGGGGCCTCTCAATTCCCCACCTTTCTCCTGGGCAATGTCAGATACCAGCCTGAGTAGCTACCCGACCTCCAGTCCTAAGCCCCTGGTTCCCACATGCACCCGCACGCTGCCCATCTCTCCAGGTTTCTGGAGTGGTAGACAGTTGGGGTGGGAGGGCTGAATTTCCCTGTGACTCTCCCTGCAAATGCCCTGCCCGCCCGAGCTGCCAGGAAGGGGGTCAGATTCCCCTAGGGAAGGGGGAGGCAAGGGCTGCTTGTTGTGTGCAGGGTCCTGCCTGAGATGCGGCAGGGTCGCTGGGGGCCCTTCCATCCACAAAGCCACAGCGGCCTCACTCTGGCACAGAGGTGGGAGGTGTGTGCCTGGCAGCCGAACGTGGGCACAGAAGGTTCAGCGCTGTGGTGGTGGTGCCCTCTGGTGGTTGCTCTGGGGACTATGCCTTTCCTTGAGAGGCGGCCACCGCCTGAGGTTGTGGGGCTGTGGCATTTAAGCTGTTGAGCGTGGCAGGGAGGGCTTGCTTTGGCTGCGCGTGTACCAAAATCGGAAAGAAGGCGGCAGTGGGTGGAGGCGACTCTGGAAGGGACATCCCCACAATCCCCGCCCCTTTGCTTTCTGACCGTTCAAGTAGAAGGCCATGTGTCAGTCACTTGACACACCGAGCTACTGTTCTAGCAGGTTCCAGGCACTGTGTCAGGTGTTGGGAGGCACACCTGAATCCCCAGTGGACAGAACATCCAAGCCCCTGTCTTCATGTTGTTGACTTTCTATGGCGGGAAGAGAATAACTAAAATATGGAGGAGTTCAGCACGGAGGAGGTAGGCAAACAGGGCTGGGAGTGGAGTGTACAATTTGGTTTTGTGGCAAAATATAACTTAGCATAACCTTTACCATTTTCACCATTTTTAGGGGTACAACTCAGGGGCACTGACTGCGTTCATGGGGTCGGGCTGCCGTCACCACCACCCATGTCTGGGGCGCAGAGATTAAGCAGAGTGGCCAGGAGGTCTCAGTAGAAAGTAGCATCTGAGCAACATCCGAGGAAGGGACAGAGAGAGCCATGCAGCTCCCGGGGCAGAGAGCAGAGGGGCCGGGGAGGATAGAGGCCTTGGGTGGGAATGCGGCCGAGAAACTAGCGGACCTATGGGGTTGGAGCAGAGTGAGATGGGGGGAGAGATGGTGGAGAGAGAGGTGCTGAAGCTGGATGTGTGGACCCTTCTGGGTCCCAGAGTGAGCTGGAGCAGAGGAGGGTCCTGGCCTCTGTGCTCACAAGAGGCCTGTGGTTTCTGGGAGGTGGGTAGGGGCGTGGGGAACCCCTTTATGGAAACACAGGCAGCAGGCGGGAACACAGGTCTGGAGTGGGGGCAGTGGTGGGGGGAGTCACGGATGCCTCTGGGGAGTGTTTCCTTTCTCAGGAGCTTGGGCACTAAGGGGTTAGAGGTCTGAGGAGGGAGAAGGGCAACCAGAGATCCCCAAGAGAGGGGGCAAGGCTGCACAGGGCAGGGCTGTGGGGCTTCTGGAAAGCGCCATGTTCCCACCCAAAGAGGCTAGTGGCAGGAATTTCTGTTGGACTAGCGCAGTGAGGTGATCTCTCTGCCACCTGGGGTCACTGGCTGTGACCAAGGGAGTTGGAGTAGGGGATGCTGGCTCCCACAAGAGTGGACGATGCACCAGAGAATCTGCCGAGCAAGGGTGATCACCATGGGGGCGCCAGAGTGGAAGTTGGGGGGAGGAGTGAGGGACCCAGGACCCAGGATGGGACCAATGGATCATAGATCCTGGTGGCTTCTGAGGGGGAATGAGAGGGCGGCTAAAACTGTTGTATTGCCAGGTGGATTGGTGGGAACAATGCACAGGGTGGGGGGAGGCTCTGGTTTTGAGCTTAAATGGAAATCTCATCCCTGTGGGGCTTCCCCCGCCAGCCACATCCATGCCCACCCTGAGTTGCTCACCCTGAGATACTCCCTTACTGCCTGCCAGAGAGGGGCCTGAAGATGTGTTTAGTTTGATTGTCATTGAAATAAATGTTTTTGTAACTAGTTGCCAGTGTTTAAAATTCAGGAGATTTCACATCAAATTTTGGATATTGGGCTTCTCTTTAAAAAAATCAGAATTTCTGGGGTGCCTGTGTGGCTCAATGGGTTAAAGCCTCTGCCTTCGGCTCAGGTCATGATCCCAGGGTCCTGGGATGGAGCCCGGCATCTGGCTCTCTGCTCAGTGGGGTGCCTGCTTCCCTTCCTCTCTCTCTGCCTGCCTCTCTGCCTACTTGTAATATCTGTCAAATAAATAAAATCTTAAAAAAAAATCAAATTTCTGGCCGCATGAGACCATTTCCTGGAGCTCGGTAGTGGCTGCTGCCCCGTGGACAGGGTACACCTGCTCATTGACTCCAGTTCACCCAGACCAGCTTGTCCTCAAGCCCAGAGGACCCAGCTCCAGCCAGGCCGCCCGGCCCACCCCAGGCTCATCGTTCCCACCCTTCAAGACAAAGTCCTGCCGCGTGCGGCCACTAGGTGGCAGCTCTCCCTCCTTGTTATCCCACGATCAGTTTCCTAAGCAAGTGACTCCAAGAAGGTCGCTGCTGGGGAAACTCAGCAGGGCTTCCCATGAGCCTGCAGGGCAGTCTGGTTGTTGCCTAGTTGCCTGTGCATGGGCCCTGGTGCACGAGCCAGCAGGGGCACGCGTGGTGAGCTGGACAGGGCGTGGGTCCCCATCCTGCCCACCTCCTGAGCTATGCAAAGCCTCTGCCTTTCCCTGGGCCACTCTGTGCCTCTGTGAAATGAGTATGGTCACTTCTAGGTTCTGCCCTGTGAGGCAGAATGAGATGCAGAGAGGGTTGGTCTATCGTCTGATGAAAGGCCAGTGACCGCCCCACCTTGAACACAGTCCTGGTCCTGAGAGCACCTTCCCAGCTCCTCGGGGGCACCTCCCCTCCCCCGCTACTCCCTCCCAGGAGCACAGAGCAAGTGCCAGATGATGCCCAGCCTGATTATGAACTCCTCTGCTTCCCCCCACCTCCGAGGGAGGGAAGGGGTCGAAGGGAACAGGGAGAAGGGGCTCCGGGCAAGGGTCTTAGAAGGATGGCTGCACCACCAGCCCCTTCCAGGGCTCCTGCTCGGCCCTGCCCCCCCCCCCCCCTTGAGGCAGCAGCAGCGGGGTAGGGAAGATGGAGGAGCTGGAAGGCAGAACACAAGCCCGGAGACTGATGCCCCCGCAGGGTCAGTGAGGGTTCTTAGGTCCTTTATACTCGCAAGCAACAGCAAGAAACTCTCACCCCGGCAGGAGCAAGCCCGTGGGGTTCACAGAGCCCAGGGAGAGCTGAACAACCACACAGGGCCAGCAGCCATGCGGCTCTGAGGCATGGCCAGGGGGGGCCTCCTCCTGGCTCATCTCCTCCCAACTCCAAATTCAAGGATGCCTCTCTGGTAGCTTGAACCAGGCCAGAGTGCGAGTGTTGATGTCGCCCCATGAATCAGCACATGCTCCCAGCCCCCTTCCTCCTGATGGAGGGCTCCCCAGCACCACCTGGCTGAGCCCAGCACCTAGCCCTCATGGGCAACCACAGCTCCTGGATGAATTTTTTTTTTTAAAGATTTTATTTATTCATCTGACAGAGAGAGATCACAAGTAGGCAGAGAGGCAGGCAGAGGGAGAGGAGGAAGCAGGCTCCCTGCTGAGCAGAGACCCCGATGCGGGGCTCGATCCCAGGACCCTGGGATCATGACCTGAGCCGAAGGCAGCGGCTTAACCCGCTGAGCCACCCAGGCGCCCCTCCTGGATGAATTTTGAGGAGAAGCTGATCTTTTGTCCTGTGCTTACCTGTGTTCTAAACTATTAGTTCAGAGGAAGTGTGCCTTCCAAGTAGACCAGAGAGCAGCTGCCAGACACACGTCCCTGGGCCTCTGTTGCCTCATCTGTAATACGGAAGTGAGTCATTTCTACCTCAAGAGTTGTGGGCATTCAGTGAAAGTGCTCTGTAAGGTTCTGGATGCACATGAGTCATCACCTCCTTCTCTGCAGTTCTGCTTGGCCAGCCTGACCATCCCCAGCTCACGCCCCAGTCCCCTACCCCACCCCCCTCACCCACCCTGCCTTCTACCTCAGGGCTTTTGAAATTCCAGCTTGTGTGTGACTGCAGCTCTCCTGCCTGGCTTCTGACTAAGAGCCACCCCACCCCGACCTTTGGGTCCTGTCTGGGCCTGGGGCAAGAGGGGTCAACAGCTTCACCCCAGGCACCAGCTCTCATCGTTCCTGGTTGCCCAGCTTGGCTTTGAGTGTGAAAGTGATGCCATTGATTAGCAATATCTGCCAAGGACCTAGGAAGTAGAAGTCGCTCACCTGCCGCAGAGCGGCGGTTTTCTTCTCCCTCCCTCTCTGTGCGTGCCTGCAGGCTCACTTAGCCGCATCTCAGTGCAGGTCAGGTCCTCCACACATGAGCACATGAGCAAGGGCTGTGGGGCAGAAGGGCTTGGGCTAGGAGCCCAGTGCTAGAAGCGTGGGCTGGACGTCACTTGCCCATGAGCTACTGAGTTGAATGCCTGGGTCGTAATAGGGAGACAGATTGGGAAAAATCCAGGTATGCTGCTCTACCCCGCCCCACCCCACCCTTCCAAAAAGAGAAGAGAGGTCTTCCCCCATGGACTGTGAGGAGAGGATATATATATATATAATTTTACATATTATATATAATATATAATTTGTAATATATAAATATTTAAATATAGTATATAAATATAGAAATATAATATATAAATTTTTATAAATATAATTATATATATAATTATATTTATGCATTTATAAATTTATATATATATAAAACATATTATTACTATTACTTTTAAAAGTCTATTTATTTATTTATTTATTTGAGAGAGGGAATGAGCAGGGTCCTGCTCAGTGGGAGGCCTGTTTCTCCCTCTCCCACTCCCCCTGCTTGTGTTCCCTCTCTCACTATCTCAGAGTCAAGTGAATAAATGAAATCTTACCAAAAAAAACGATTTACTTATTTGAGAGAAAGAGAGGGAAACAGAGAGAGTGCAAGGTGGTGGGGGGAGGGGGCAGAGAGGGAGAGTCTTAAGCAGACTCAGCGCAGAGCGCCTTCAGGCTTGCTCTCAGGACCTGGATCACAACCTGAGCCAAAATCATGTGTCAGATGCTTAACTGACTGCGCCACCCAGGCGTCCCGTTCCACTATAACTTTTTTTTTTTTTTTAAGATTTTATTTATTTATTTGACAGAGAGAGAGATCACAAGTAGGCAGAGAGGCAGGCAGAGAGAGAGGGAAGCAGGCTCCCCGCCAAGCAGAGAGCCCAATGTGGGGCTCAGGCCCAGGACCCTGAGATCATGACCCAAGCCAAAGGCAGAGGCTTAACCCACTAAGCCACCCAGGCGCCCCCCACTATAACCTTTTAAATGAGTATTTAATAGTGCTCTTTGAAGCTAGGCAACAGGAACCATCTGGGTAAGTTAAGAAATGTACGGGAAGGAGCTGGTAGCTCACAAATTTGAAGGACCAGAAGACGACCAGGCCTTGGACGGTGTGGCCCAGGTCTGTGCATGGGGGCCTGGGGTGGTGGGAGGAGGTGGCCAGAATGAATCTGCTCTTGTGCTACTGGGCTTGTGGAGTGTGATCAAATGCTTGGTCAGGAGCCACACGGTGGTGTGGCTGCTCCCTCGGTTGTCCATCTAACACTCACCTCTCCTTTGCTCTTGCTAACAGAATTTCAACTAGGTCGGGGGTGTCATCCCCAGGTTCTCTGGGATCATGGGACATGATTAACGTAGGCCAATCATAGTAATTCTGTTCCCTGTTTCCCCAGCCTCCTGGCAGGCTCCTAATAAGGCTGGATTTGGAGGGAGGGCCTTTAAGGAGGTAATTAAAGTTAAAAAGTTAAATGAGGTCATCAGAATGGGACATTAATCCAGTATGACTGGTGTCCTTATAAGAAGAGACATAAGAGAGCTCCAACTGGCCATCTTTAAGGGCCTTTTGAGGATTTAGCAAGAAAGCAGCCATCTGTACACCAGGAAGAGAGGCTTCAGAAGAAACCAACACTACCAGACCTTGATCTTGAATTTTGCTTCTTTCGGTTGGTAGCATCTGTGTGGTTGCAGCAAATACCCCACAGCCATCTCCAGAATGGTCCAACACTATCTTTTCCCCTGTCTGGGCCAGACACTATCTAACTGGACTAATGAAGCTGAATCAGGGTCGTGGCTATGCTCCAGGGAGGCCCTGCATGTTTGGGGACACCCCAACATTTTTGGAGTCAGGGAACTCCCAGAATCCTCCACATAAATCCTTCTGGGTATAAGCCAGCCAGAAGCAATTTCTGCTACTTGAACTTGCCAGCCATCCAGGTGTCCTTTATGGTGAATATCCAGGGACTCCAGCTATAGGACTCGGGCTGCAGACCCACAGCAATGGAGCTGGGCTGAGCCTTGTTCCCCTGCCAAGTCAGTAATGACTGAGAGGATGCCCAGGGCCTTGGGCTGAGCTGGGCCACCTAACAGGCCAGCCTAACAGCCCTCTGTGGCCAAGACAAGGATACTGGTCTTCGGTGGCCAAAATTGCTTCTCCATCACTTTTGCCAAAACAAACCCCTGAGAGTAAGGAACTCACAGTCCCCTGGGCTTCCATTTCACAGGGAAGTGAAGGACTCTGTCCAGACAGTAGGTTAGGACTTTCTGATTTGTAATAAGCGGAGGAAAGCTTACCAGGTAGTGGAGAATCTGAGTCACCCCAGAGTTTTCAGTAAATATTGCTTAGTGTTGAGCTACATTCAAGAAGTGGGACCAAGGGGCGCCTGGGTTGCTACTGAGCACCCAATAGACATTGGACTCTTGCTTTCGGCTCAGGTTATGATCTCAGGGTCATGAGATCAAGCCCCATGTCAGGCTCTGTGCTGGGCATTGGGCCTGCTTAAGATTCTCTCTCTCCTCTCCCTCTGTCCCCATGCTCATGCACTCTCTCTCACTCTAAAATAAATAAATAAATAAATAAAAATTTAAAAATAACAGGAACCAAGAAGGAGATTTGACTAGTCTTCTCTAGGAAAAACCTAGTCATCAATCACATGCAAACAACACCTAGAGTTCATAAGATAGTCTTTGCAGGCTGCTTTGCCCCACTCTTGCGCCTTGTCAAACCTGCGCTTGGGGGCACCTGCGTAGTGTAGTCAGTTAAACGTCTCACTCTTCTTTTGGTTCAGGTCGTGATCTCAGGGTCCTGGGATCAGCCCCACATCAGGCTCCGCACTCAGTATGGAGGCTGCGTAGGACTCTCTCTTTCTCGGTCTCTCTCCCCTGCATTCTCTCTCTCTCTCTTTAAATTAAATAAATACATCTTTAAGAACAAACAAAAAACCTGTGCTTGTATAGAAAGCAAAAGAAAGCCAGACCAGACATAGTGGAATTTGAAGTCCAACTCAGAGAGAGGAAAAGAGAGACAGAGGGAGGAGAGGGCAGGGGAAAGAAAAGTAGGGGAAGAGGAGGGAGGGGCTTACTGGGGGAGACAGTGAGGGATATGAGATGGGTTCTCCTAGGTTAGCAGGCTTCCACTGATCTGCAGGAGGGGTGAGGAAAAGTACTAAAAAATGATTTAATGGTTTATAGAGGTCTTGTCCTTGTTGGTGAAAGACAATGAAACATTTAGCTTGCTACTCTTCTGTTTGTTTATTTTGAACTCACATCAGTTAAGAATTTGTACCTACTGAGAAGACAACAGCTCACTGATAGGAAATGTTAAAAAACGGAGCTTTTTCTCTGTGTATTCTTGACCCATCGCTGAAATTTTAGAATTGATGCTATGAGGCCTGTTTATATGTTTGTGTCTGAGTAGGTAGTATTTTCTTACCTTCCGATTATCAAATTAGTTAGATTATAAATCTCTTACAGACCTCTATTCTGATTGAGATTTATTTATCTTAGAGATGGGAGCGTATATGAGTTGAACATTCCTAAAATTCCCCCAAATTAAGGAAACTGAACCTCTCATACTTTCAGTGCGGGGGGAAAAAAAAGCATACACACTAACTCAAATGTTTTAAGAATTCAATAGCACATAATTTATATAAATTTTTTTGTATGAGACTAATGAGACTTATTTAATATGGTTTAACAAAAAAATAGCTATGTCTCCTATGAGTTATCAGTGTTAAGTATAAGTTTACATCTTATTCTATTTGGATATGTTCTTCCTAAACTCCTACTGATTTACTGATCAAATAAGCTAGCACCACTTCTACTTAATGTTAAAAGAATATGAAAAATTTTTACTTAACCAAATCGAATCATTATTCTGATAAACGTAAATTTCAAGAGTATTTTATTTTGCAGTGTGTCACCTAGAAGATAGTGTCCAATACCTTTAGGTAACCTAAAATCTTGGGCTGATTCTAAATTGAATTCAATAATTGGGTTCAATTTAATTCCTAAATCTTTTTTTTTTTTAATTTTTAAAGATTTTATTTATTTATTTGAGAGAAAGAGGATGAAAGAGAGAGAGAATGAGAAGGGGGAGGGTCAGAGGGAGAAGCAGACTCCCTGACAAGCTGGGAGCCCAATGCGGGACTCAATTCCGGGACTCCAGGATCATGATCTGAGCCGAAGGCAGTTGCTTAACCAACTGAGCCACCGAGGCACCTCCTAAATCCTTTTTTAGTAAAATAAAATACTGAAACATTATTTCAAGCATAATTTTTAGCTCTTTATATGGTACTGAAGGATATATATATGAGGGTCTATTAAATAAACATGCCCATTTTTGCCACCTTGAAAAGTTGTAATACAAAGGACTTGTATGGATATAGAAAGTTGTACTTTTGCAGAAAGGAATTTTATTTGAGTGGTCAAAATTAGCGAAGAATTGATGGGTTTATTTACATGATTTTCAAAAAAAGTTTTAGGGGCACCTGGGTGGCTCAGTTGGTTAAGCGGCTGCCTTCGGCTCAGGTCATGATCCCAAGGTCCTCAGATGGAACCCTGCATCAGGCTGCTTGCTCAGCAGGGAGCCTGTTTCTTGCAGGGAGCCTGTGCTTGCTCTCTGTCTCTTGACTCTCTGTCGCTCACTTTGTCAAATAAATAAATAAAATCTTCCCAAAAAAAAGTTTCAGCGTCAAATATTATGCTGATGCCAAACTAGAATCTGGCTTTCTGTATTAAAATGACAAAATTTGGGCACCTGGGTAGCTCAGTGGCTTAAGCCTCTGCCTGCTTCCCCCCATCCCCTGCCTGCCTTTCTGCCTACTTGTGATCTCTGTCTGTCAAATAAATAAAATCTTTAAAAAAGTAAAAAATAAAATGACAAAATTTCCTGGATTATTAGTCTTCTCCTAATGAAGGCTTGGTTAAAAGTTTTTCTTTACCTTCTGAGTTATCTGCTTCCAGGGCAAAGATTCTGTGTCTTATCAGAATAATTTCTTATGCTTTAGGTTGACTTTATCATGTCCTTGATTATTTAAGTGAATAAAGAGTGCTCTCACTTTTGAAAGAGCTAAGGTTCTTTACAATCATGTTTCCTTTTATGTTAACTTTAACAATTCTTTTACTGTCATTTTAGTTAAATGTGGTAGCCAAGGGCGCCTGGCTGGCTCAGAGGAGCCTGCGACTCTTGACATTACATCATAAATTTGAGCCCCATGTTGGGTGTAGAGATTATTAAAAAAATAAACAAACTTAAAAAGAAATATGGTAGCCAAGTGCTGTTTTTCAATAATCCATGATCCTACCTTAAGTGCTCAAAACTCCTGACAGAAGCTTTTGATAGATTGTCTTCTCCAAACCAAATCCTCTCTTAAAAGCATATTGCTAAGGGAAAGAATCACCATGGTGTAGGATTCCAACTAAATGACACTCTAGAAAAGTCCAAACTATGGAGACAGTAAAAAGATGAGTGGTTGCTCTGGGGGGAGGAGTGCCAGTGGTGGAGACTGGGGGAACCAATTCACAGAAGACAGAAGATTTTTTAGGGCACTGAAAATATTCTGTGTCATACCATAATAATAGACACATGTCATTTCTTTTATTTTTTTTTTAAGATTTTATTTATTTATTTGACACAGAGAGAGAGAGAGATAGAGAGATCACAAGTAGGCAGAGCAGCAGGCAGAGAAGGAGAAGCAGGCTCCCCGTCAAACAGAGAGCCCAATGTGGGGCTCGATCCCAGGACCCTGGGATCATGACCTGAGCTGAAGGCAGAGGCTTAATCCATTCAGCCACCCAGGCACCCCGTGTCATTTCTTTTATAAAAAAGATCCCTTTTTAAAAGATTTTATTTCTTTGAGAGAAAGAGGGAGAGAGAGAGAGCACAAGTGGGGGTGGGGGCAGAGTAAGAGGAGAGGGAAAAGCAGGCTCCCAGCTGAGCAGGGCACCCAACTCAGGGCTTGATCCCAAGAGCCTGGCATCATGACCTGAGCAGAAGGCAGATGCCTAACAACTGAGCCACCCAGGTGCCTGCAACTTTACTTTTTTGATTTGAATCTAGCACCATGGAGGCAAATGGTTTTTGATTAGAGACCCATATCACTTATTCATGGGTTTTATTAATACACAGGCATTTATGACCTAATCCAAATTTACAGACTCTCTTTGAAATCAAAGGACAGGGAAGGACAGGAACTTGGCTCCATGCTTAGCATGAGGTCTACTTGTCCCTCCCCCTCTATTCCTCTCTTGATTGTTTGTGCACTCTTTCTCTCTCTAAAATAAACAAATTAAAAAAAAAAAAAAGGGCAGTAACTCGAAGCCACATGTAGAAGTAAAGACTTTAGGGCACCTGGTGGCTCAGTCAGTTAAGTGGCTGCCTTCAGCTCAGGTCATGTTCCCAGTGTCCTGGAATCAAGCCCCACATTGGGCTTCTGATCAGCAGGAAGGCTGCTTCTTCCTCTCCCTCTGCTTTCCCTGCCCCCCACTGCCACTGCCACTCACTCTCCTCTCTCATGCCCTCTGTCTCTGTCTCTCTTGGTCAAATAAATAAAGTCTTAAAAAGAAAAAAAAGTAAAGATCTCAGTAAAGGTAGATATATAATAAACACATGGGTACTTATTCAAGGCAGTATTGTTATTTTTAATATTTTATTTATTTGTCAGAGAGAAATGAGATCATGACCTGTCCAAAGGTATGGCCAGAGAGAGACCCTGGGATCATGACCTGAGCTGAAGGCAAATGCTTAACCGACTGAGCCACCCAGTCGTCCCAAAGAATTATTGTAACAATCATTTGTAGCTATACTTTGCTTTGGTTTTTACATGACTGAAGACACTAATACATTGAAAAAAATTATTAGTGTAAAAGCTAATATTACTGTAATTTGGGTTTCTAACTCCAAATCTTTTTTTCTGCATAATTTAGGAGACTAATGCACTTAAAAGAATCATTAGTTTATGTTTTGGGGCACACAATATGTAAAAATGTAATTTTGTAACATCAACAACCAAAAGGGGTAGGGACAGAGCTATAAAGGAACAGACTTTTTGTATGTTACTGAAGTTAAGCTGGTATAAATTCAAATTACAGTTATAACTTTAGCATGTTCGGTGCAATCCCCATGGTAACCACAAAGAAAATAGCTATAGAATATACACAAACAGAAATTAAACACTTCGCTACCAAAAAAATCAACTAAACACAAAAGAAGACAGTAATGTAGGAATGAGAAAAATAGAAAGGTATCATGCATATAGAAAACAAATAGCATAATGACAGAAGTAGGTCCCCCCACCCCCTTACCAGTAGTTACTTTAAATGTAAATGGATCACAGAATAGCCTTTAAATCAAAAGAAGGATATTAAATATTGATAAAAGGTTCTGTGCCATAAGATGATATAACAGTTATAATCACTCATGCACTTAATGACAGACCATCACAATATATAAAGCAAAACCTGACAGAATTGAAGGGAGGGGAGAGATAGCTCTACAACAGCAAAGTTCAGTATCCTACCCTCAGTGATGGACAGAACAGCCACACAGGGAACAGTAAAGAAACAGGGGACTTAAACAACACAGTAAACCAACCAGATCTAGCCGACATGTATGAACATTCTACCCAACAACAACAGAATACGCATTCTTCTCAAGTGTACATGGACCATTTTCCAGGATAGAGCATATGTTTGGCCATAAATTAAGTCTCAATAGATTTAAAAAGGTTGTTATTGAGAAAGGATCTTCATCCACAACAGGATGAAGTTAGAAGTCAATAACAAAAGCGCCTGGGTGGCTCAGTTGGGTTAAGCCACCTGCTCTTGATTTCAGCTCAGGTCATGATCTCAGGGTCCTGGGATCGAGCCCCACATCGGGCTCCCTGCACAGCAGGGAGCCTGCTTCTCCCTCTCCCACTCCCCTTGTTTGTGTTCCCTCTCTCACTGTCTCTCTCTCTGTTAAATAAATAAATAAAATCTTTTAAAAAAATCCTAGGATAAATAAGAAAATTCTTAGAGATGAATGAAAATGGGAACAATCAAAAATAAAAATAGAACTGCCATATGATCTAGCAATTCCACTTTTGGAAATTTACCCAAAGGAAACAAAATCACTCTCAAAAAAAAAAAAAAAAATCTGTACCCCTCCCCCACACTTGCTGTAGCATTATTTACAATATCTAAGACTTGGAAACAACCTAAGTGTCCACTGAGAGATGAATGGATAAAGAAAACATGCACGGGGGCGCCTGGGTGGCTCAGCGGGTTAAAGCCTCTGCCTTCAGCTCAGGTCATGATCCCAGGGTCCTGGAATTGAGCCCTGCAGTGGGCTCTCTGCTCAGTGGGGAGCCTGCTTCCTCCCTCCCCATCCCTGCCTCTCTGCCTACTTGGTATCTCTGCCTGTCCAATAAATAAATAAAATCTTTAAAAAAAAAAAAAAAAGAAAGAAAAGAAAAAGAAAACATGCTCATACTACAGGAATATTATTCAGCCACACAAAAAAGCAAATGTTGCTATTTGTGAGAACATGGATGGACCTTGAAGCCATTATGCTAAAATAAATTAGAGAAAGACAAATACCATACAATCTCACTTATATATGGAATCTGAAAACAAAACAAAATAAACAAACAAAAAAAAAAAACCACCAACAACAAAACCAACCAAACTCATAGATACAGAGAACAGATTAGTTGTTGCCAGCCAGCGGTAAGAGGTAGGGAGTGAGAGGACAGGTGAAGTTGGTCAAAAGGTACAAACTCCCAGTCATAAGAGAAACAAGTCCTGGGGATGTTATTTATAGCTTGGTGACTATACTTAAATACTGCCTTGTATATTTGAAAGTTACTAAGAGAGTGAGTTCCCATAAGGAAAAACAAAAAACTTGTAACCATGTGTGGTGTTGGCTATTAACGAAACTTACCGTGGTGAACATTTTGTGATACGTACATGTATCTATGACTGTGTTGTACATCTAAAATTAATGCAATGTTATATATCAATTACTTCTCAATTTAAAAAAACTGAGCAAAGAAAACGAAACAGCTAGCTGTAAGGAGGAGCCTCTCTCCCTCCACAGTGTCCCTGCAAGCACAGTGGGGATCCCAGACTGGCATCCCCTCTAAGCAGTAGATGAGATCGTCCCAGAGCAATCCTGCACAAGGCCTGCTAAAATAGAGTGTTTAAATAAGATCTAGAGTTTCTTAGATAATACTCAAGATGTCTAGGCTTCAATCAAAAGCATTTGACGAACATACCAAGAACCAGCAAATTCTCAGCTTGAAAGGAAAATCAACAGATTGTCAACATTGCGATGTCACAGACATGAGAATTGTCTAACAAGGATTTTAAGGCAATCATCATAAAAATGCTTCAGTGAGCAATTGTGAACACACTTGAGATGATGAAAAAAAAATTCTCAGTGAGGGCTGCTGTGTTCCATTTTGAGAGGTCTCCCCTCCTTCTACAAAACCTTCCCTGACCGAGTCCTGCCTTTCTGAGCCCTCCATCCCGGAATTCCTGCCGGAACAGACAACCACCTCGATCACAAGCCTCCTGGTCTCTGGGGACCCTATGTGTGTACGTCTTGCTTCTCTAGTGAAACTCTGGAAGGAAACTTGGTATCTCTCTCTCTTTAATGTATTTATCTTATTAATTTTTTTTTTTTAGATTTTATTTATTTATCAGAGAGAGGTGGGGGGAGAGAGCAAGCACAGGCAGACAGAATGGCAGGCAGAGGCAGAGGGAGAAGCAGGCTCCCTGCCGAGCAAGGAGCCTGATGTGGGACTCGATCCCAGGAGGCTGGGATCATGACCTGAGCCGAAGGCAGCTGCCCAACCAACTGAGCCACCCAGGCGTCCCTATCTTATTAATTTTTTGAGAGAGAGAGAGAGAGGCAGAGAGAGCGCACAGGTGGGGAGGTGGAGAAGTCAAGGGAGAGGGAGGAAGAGACTCTCAGGCAGGCTCCACGCTCAGCGCAGAGCCCACCACGGGGCTCCATCCCAGGACCGTGAGATCATGACCAGAGCCGAAATCAAGAGTCAGATGCTTAACCAAGTGAGCACCCCCCACCCCCACCTCTTTGAAAACCATCTCTCACAAATCCCGGCAAACAGGGGTCCCAAACACGCGTCCTTCACAGACTGGGGCTGAAGGGTCCCAAGGGAAGCTCCACAGGCTCTAGCACAGCCCTGGGGACACAGTCTACACCACAAACAGGTGTGGAGCAGTAAAATACACAACAGACTCATTTTTACTAAGCAGGTGTCAACACTCAGGGCCCTCAGGCAACAGGGGAGAATGCCGCCGTTGGGATCAGGCTCCCTCTCCCTTTACAAAAACTCCGACATTTCTTTTCTACTTACAAGCCTGGGAAGAAGGTGCTGGATCTTCCATCTGCGTGACATGCAGTCCCTGGGTCCGCTTCACCTGCTCTGGAGCCTCGCTCTCACCCGGGGAGGCCAGCACTGGGCACAGCAGTGCGAGAGTGGTGGATGGGGAAGGGCCGCTCCTCCTACCTCCGGGGGAGGGGACGCAAGGGTCCAAGGCCACCTCCTTTCAGGAAACCCCCACGTCCTCAGGATGTGGCTGATGAGACCGCAGAAGAAAATGCAGACCCTGGGGATCGGTGTCTGAGAGTCTCAGGGTGGCGGGGGAAGGTCAGCCTCACCGGGCTGGTCTGTGAGCTAGGCACGGGGAGAGGGAACCCAAGATGAGGAGCATCTGCCGCTGGGGGCTGGGCCAAGCGCACACAGAGCCTCGCCTCCCAGCAGAGCCGCCATCCCAGCAAAGGACAGCATCAAACCAGACATGATCTCCAGAAATTTATTGGAAACACAACACAAATTGATTAGTAGATGGTACCTACTTACAGACAGTCCACAGTAATACCGCGCTCTGAATGAATTATCCCGGGAAAACACTCATGACCGCTGATGCATGTGCTAGTGCACTCTGGCAGGGCAAATCAGAAATTGGGGGCCGAGGAACGGAGGGGAGGGCTGGACAGAAAACTGGGACATGGCTTTCCTGAGGGGAATGGCGAGGGGCTGCTAAACAGGTAAATTCCCCCAAAAGAAAACAGGGACGACTACTGAGAATAAGGCTTTACCCCTCCCTCCCAAGGACGTTTTCCTCTCTAGGTGAGTGATCTGCAGAACCTCCACGGGGCCTGCATCTCCCCTCCGCGGGGGTCTTAGGATAGCATGGGGCGTCCGCCAGCCTGCCTGCGCTCAGACCCCTCCTCTACCTCCGCCCCCTGCTCTGAGTGGCAGGGGCGTGCTTGTCCCAGGACCCCAGCTCAGCTGGCTTCCAGCCAGGTTGAACTAAGAGGCACCTGGAGAACCTATAGGACATGAGAAAAGAAGAAGCCAGGCTGTTTCTCCCCACACCTGCCTGGGGGGTTGTTTCCAGCAGCCTCCATGCCCCCTTGAGGGCCCAGCTCCCACCAGATAGGCCTTGTGTGGTCCCCTGTTCCTCCCAGGGGCCCTAATCCCTGCGCTCTGGTAACGTGGCCTCTACCAGCCTCCCGGAGGGGAGGGGGTGGCCGCTTCCTGCTGTTGTCCCCCACCTGAGTTGGGCCTCTTCTTGTTGCTGTGTTCCATAATTCTCTGGATGAAAACCCCTGTTTTAAATATTTGGAGTGGCTGTGTGTCCCTGGTTGGACGCTGACTGACAGAAACCGGGCTGTGGGCAAAGTGGAGCTGTGAGAGGTGGGCTGAAAACCAGTCTGTCCTCTTTTGCACCATCTCTAGGGGTGGGCAGGTGGTGAGGCCGAGTGGGAAGATGGCTTGTGAGCTTCTGTGTCCTCATCCAAGGGAGCACAGACCAGGCTCAGCACAGCGCCTCCGGGTAAAGCTGCTGTGGGCCGTGCAGACAGACCCCGCATGTCCACCCCACAAGCGCACTGCACCTGGTGACATGTCCCCAGCACACGCCATGGAGGCACTGTGGCCCCAGGAAGTGGGTGGCTGGGAAGCCCTCTCACACCAAGTGCTCAGAACGGCGAAGGCAAATGTGAGGGGCTCCTGGGTGTTGTCCCTCTAGTCCCTCGAGTGTTCAGTCAGAATGCTGGGGAGCCTCCTCTTTGTAGGACGGGGCTGAAGAACCAGGAGTTCTTACTACAAGGTGAAGGAAGAGCTTTCTCGGTACATGTGGCTCAGAACAAGCTGCACTTTGCCAGAGCTCAGTGTGAACTACACCTAGGGCAGGGGACTCCCTGTTCTCCCTGCAGCCTGGGGTTGGCCTCAATCTCCAAGTCTCCTGGGCCTGGGTGAGGAGGGCCTCTCCCAAAAGGCGGAGAAGCTTGGCAGCAGGGACACGGAAGCGGACTTTTCTGTAATCAACAGTGACATTTCACAGGGTCAGGAGAGGGCGGGAAAGGGCCAGGGAGCCATTGCACCTCCTAAGTCTACGTGTGACAGTAAACCCCAGGCAGGACGTGCAGACAGCCTTCCTGTGTCTTTCTTTAGAAAGAACACACCATGTGGCGTGTGATGCAGAGAGCCAGCTGTCTCCTCTCCCTGGGTCTTTTCAGAGGGGCTTCTCTCTGGGGATCCCTAAGGGCGATGCCTGTCACCTCCGCCCTACTCACTGGGCACCTCTAACACAGGGCAAGACTCAGAACAGCTCCAAGAGCTGGCAGTGGTGAGAACATCCCCAGGTCATCCTTGCAAGAGCCAAAGATGAGAAGCAATGCCTCAGAAGAGGAACCATGCTAGCTGCAAAACAGGAGAAGGAAAAGGCAGCTTGAACTCTGGGCATCGCCGACAGTCATCATCCATTACGTTCTCTTTGCCGAGCTGAACCCAACCTCTGAGGATCTGGGCATCTACAGTGTCATCGTCATTTTAATGAGACCTCACTCTGCTGGGGGGCAGGGGGTGGGGGGCTGGGGAGTGTCAACTCAATTACAATTGAGTTGAGTCATTCTGTCCTGTGACCACCTGGTTGTTTGGCCATCCGGCTACAGACCCCAGGGACAGCTCTAAGGCCAGACTCCGGTTTCCTTTCATGGTGCTGTGAGCCTGTGCCCTGCAGCCTGTCCCTGCAAATGGAGGACAAGGGAGTGGCCAGGCTCCTGTCTGCTCAGGGGAGTTGTGGGGGCACTAAGTTATTCACACGCCTGAAGCTGTGTGCACAGAGCTGCAGAATGGCCAGCCTGTACGGCCAGCAAGGGCTGGTGCTGAGGGCAGACAGGAAGAGCCCAAAGCCAGTGAAAACTGGGTCACAGGCACATCTCCCGGGGCCTAGGCATGTGTGTTCACAGAAATGTCTGGTCTGGAAGGGTGGGGGCCCGTGGTGTCATATATACACACTCACCTGCAAACACACGTCTCTTATTTCACCCTCCGAGGCCAAACAGATTTCATCTGCTTAAAATAAACCTGGGTGATTTGTGACTCGTTGAAGGACTAACCTGGCGGCGGTTGCTCGGTGGCTGGCTTGGCTGTCAGGGAACAGGGCAGTACGCGAATGGCTTGTCACAGTGATACACACTCAGCTCCGTTTCAACACCTGCTTTTGCTTGGGCTGTCTGGGACCAGGCAGCACCTAGTAGAACACCAGCCTCTCTCCAACAATAAAATACAGATGATATGAAGAGTTCGCAGGCTTACCGAAGAAGATTTTCTTTCTTTTTTTTTTTTTTTGTCAGAATCTCATAATTCTGTACCTAGGAAGGGTAGAGGAGGGGAAGCCAAATATAGGACAGAGGGGTGACAGCAAAACTTCCTCATTTAAAAAAAAAATGAAGCCTATTGAGAAAAAGCCAAGTGACAGTAATGGTAAGGAGAGGGGACTATCATGAACTGCATAAACACTGGCACTTTTCTTAAGAAAAATCCATTCAGAAAGCGGCCATGTCCCTCCCGTAGACTGTCATGGCGCTGACAATAGGGCTGAGCTGACACATGCAGGGCAGCAGCAGCTCTGAGCTCTCGGGCGCTCCGCTGCCCGAGGAGCCGCGGTGCCTGGAACGGAGTGCTGGAGAAGGAGGAGACTGAAGGCCCCCTTGTCCCCTCCATTGTCAGGCAGGTCCCGCTATGGGACAGTGAAGTCTCTGAGAGGAAAGCGAGGCGACACTGATGGACACATGGAGACGCGGCTTTGGGGACGTGCACTCCCACAGTTTCTTCCCCTGCCCCACCGAGTCTCCAGGGGGCACATGTGTAGGTCTCCCACTGAAATGTGCTGGAAATGGGGCTGCCTCCTTCCCAGGCACGACTGCGAACATCAGCAGGACAGTGTAGCGAGTCTTGGCTTATAGTATGAAATAGGGTTAGCTCAGTCCGACACGCAGCATGTGAGTTCTGGGGAAGGAGAGAAATGGGGTCAATGTTAAAGCAGTTCTGCCAGAGGAGGCAAGGTGAGATCAAGCACCAGAGTCAGCCCTCCCACCCACAACGTCACAAACATCAAGGAAAGGCAGTCAGGCATTAATTCAAATAAAAGCTCACAGGGTAGTTTGAGGTTGGACCAAAGGGAGGTCTAATGGAGGCCAAGAAAATACATGAATGACATTGAAGTATGTTGAAAGCTGGGTTTGGGACGGGCAGGTGTCATGGTTACAGCCAAGGCGTACAGCACACCAGGCAGGTGTTGGTACGCTTATCAAAGCTACGTCACAGGCCGTCCCTGACCAGATACTAAGGAACGGGGGGCACAATTAGTCCGGAGGAGACACAACGTGATCTGAGGTAATCATGATTAATCACAGTAACGTAGGCACTCAGAGGTTAGGAACACCTTTTCCTCTAGGAGGGGAATGAATCTCGACCCCACACTGTGTAACAGTGGCCCTCATTCCCACCCCCCCCCCAAACCTTCAACTCTCCTTCCCAGCGTTGGTGGTCTAGAGATTCTTGATAGAAATAAATAAATGAAAAGCAGAAATGCCTGCAAAGCGTATCGTTACCATCTGCTGTTACCCACTCGGTTGTGAAACCTTTTGTTTGGTTATTGGGGAAGTGGCTAGGAGGGAAGTGGGGGTTGTTTGCTGAGATGGGACCAGGTGCCCCAGCCAAGGGAGTGCTCAGTCATTCTCTCCCATCACACTCTGCAACCAGGAGAGGACACAGGGGTGCTCACCTTCACAGCCTCCCGCCATCCTGAGGAAGGTCTGCAGGATGGAACAGAGCTGGGCCTTCACTTCATGAGCCTTTCTAGAATAGGGGAGATATATGTACAGAGCCTGGTATTTGATAGGGCTCAGCAAACACGTGCTAAATAAAAACCCAGATAATTCAGTTTTGGAGTCAGGCTAACCTTTGTTTCATTGAACCTACTGTGGGTTATGTAACTGCATTATTTTTATTTATTTATTTATTTATTATTTTTTTATTTTTTAAAGATTTTTATTTATTTATTTGACAGAGAGAAATCACAAGTAGATGGAGAGGCAGGCAGAGAGAGAGAGAGAGAGGAGGAAGCAGGCTCCCTGCCAAGCAGAGAGCCCAATGCGGGACTCGATCCCAGGACCCTGAGATCATGACCCGAGCCGAAGGCAGCGGCCCAACACACTGAGCCACCCAGGCGCCCCTGTAACTGCATTATTTAACAATTTTCACAGGAACCTTGTGAAAGGTTAGGAACTTGCTCAAGGGGGCGCCTGGGTGGCTCAGTGGGTTAATGCCTCTGCCTTCGGCTCAGGCCATGTGGCCTCTGCCTTCGGCTCAGGTCATGATCCCAGGATCCCGGGATGGAGCCCCGCATCGGGCTCTCTGCTCAGCAGGGAGTCTGCTTCCTCCTCTCTCTCTCTCTGCCTGCCTCTCTGCCTACTTGTGATCTCTGTCTGTCAAATAAATAAATAAAATCTTTAAAAAAAAAAGAAAAGGAACTTGCTCAAGGTCACACAGTGAATAAGTTGAGGATTGGACCCTAATCTTCTTAACTCAGGACAAGATTTCCTTATTACCCCAAGCTGCCCCATTCTCCATCCATCCCAGTAAGAGCATACTGTCCTCGTCAGTGTCTAAGTGAAGGGTCATGTATGGGTCAGAACCTCCAGGATTTCTTAGAAGGCTCTCTCTCTCTCTCTGTTCTTTTTGTGGGGGTCAGGGGGATGCTCTGTTTTCGTCCAGCCCCTGTGGAATTAAGCCATCTACAAGAACAGCCACTTGTAATCACTTCCCAAGTTTCGGATCCCAGGTTTCAGTAAATTGTGCTTCCTTTTATTTTGGCTAAACTTACCTGTTTGTGTTTCAAAAGCAACCCTCTAGCATTCAGGTTGACACCAGCCTTCTTCACACTGGCCGTGGTTTTAAGTTGAGATAGGTCACCTGTCTGCCTTCCTGGCTGAAGAATCCCTGTGTTTCTCATCTGCCCTTGTCAGGCTATCACTGCACTGCCCCCAGCTCGGAGCTTCCTCATCCCCACTGCATTTCCTTGAAGCAAGGAACACATGCCACATGCAGGGCCCAATGCAGAAGACCCAGCACAGCATAGAACCCCTGGAGGCAAAGGGCACCCTTTCTCAGGTCTCCCTCCTAGACAATGTAGCCCACACCATTTCCCCTTTTTGCTTATAAATAAGTTCTCAAAAGCATTCATCGCCATTTGCTACTTTTGTCTATATTAACCCTGCTTCATAAGCACTAGTTTTCTTACAAAAATTTCCTCTGGGTTTCACTATTTGGAAGTACTTCATGTCCATGGACTTGGAGATTCTGCACTCTAGCTAACCAGTGCAACGAAAGCCACCTTCTTGAATGCAGCTGCTGGATTCTGAGTTCAATTCCCTCCCTTCTGCAACCCAGAGGAGAAACCACCATCAGAATTTTGGAGGCTGGAAAGCAGACACCTGAGTGACAAGAGATTATGCACTTGAGAAAGCCAGACCTGAAGATAGCAGTGAGGAAAGCCGAGAACCTAATGTGTCCAAAGGGTCCTCAGATGGTTCAGGAATTAACACCAGAGACTGCTGGTGGTGGGGAAGGGAGACTGAAGGATGCAGATGAGTTGTTGAGCCATTTGAGAAAGAGGCAGACCCTTAGAAGCCCTCCCCCGACTCCATACTTCCAGGCAATTACCTGTTTGCCACAAGTCTGAGTGTGTGTCCTCTGAAGAGGATCCCAAAGAGGGTCTCACTCACAGGGGACACCAGGCAACAAGCACACTGACAGCAGGGCTGGCTACTCCAAAATTGAGGAACCAAGTGAACAGAAGCCTCATGTGTAGTGAGACCTCCAGTGTTCTTCCCATTTAGCTCCAGGAAGCACGCCGCTAAACCTTAAACTCTAGGGGAAGAGACTTTCTATGGTCTAGGATTTGTGCCCCCACAAATTCCTATCTTGAAATCCTAATGCCCAAGGTGATGGCATTGGGAGGGAAGACCTTTGGGAAGTGCTTAGGTCATGAGGGTGTAAAGAGACCCCATAGAGTTCCCTAGCCCCTTTCATCATGTGAGGACACAGAGAGAAGTCAGCAGTCTGAAACCTGGAAGAGGGCTTTCACCAGAACCCAGCTATGCCAGCTCCCTGATCTTGAACTTCCCAGCGCCTAGAACTGTGAGAAATAAATCTCTGTTGTTTACAAGTAATCCATCTGGGAGTGCCTGTGTGGCTCAGTGGGTTAAGCATCTGCCTTTGGCTCAGGTCATGATCCCAGGGTCCTGGGATAGAGCCCTACATTGGGCTCCCTGCTCAGAGGGGAGCCTGCTTCTCCCTCTCCCTCTGCTGCTCCCCCTGCTTGTGTGCACGCTCTCTCTTTCTCTGTGAAATAAGTAAATAAAATCTTAAAACAAAACAAGTGGTCCATCTGCAGCATTTTGTTATAGCATCCTGAACGGAAGACGATAGATGGGAAGAATCTTCTCTGGGAAATGTGGCCAGCCCATGACAGCAGACCTGGAAAGAGTGGGATTTGGGCAGCGCAACAAAGAGCCCAGCCTGAGCACCATACCATGAAGTGCACTACAGGCTCCACCCACAAGCAGGGCACAGAGCTTTTGATCTAATTTTCGTCTCCTACTCTTAAACATCAGTAGACGACCACAGGTCATCAGGGAAAAACCTCCAACATAAATGTCAGAGACCAAGCAAAGAACAAAGAGAAGAATTAAAACTGGAGGAAATACACCATCATAGAGAAGAGAATTTAAAAAGCAGAAAACACTATCATTAAATATCTTCAGGGGATTAAGAAAAGATAGAGTATCCATAAAACACAAACAGTATACCATTAAAAAAAAAATTGAGGGGCATTTGGTTGGCTCAACTGGAGGAATATATGACTCTTGATTGCAGGGTCATGAGTTCAAGGCCCCATGTCGGATGTAGATTATGTAAATAAATAAATAAAAATAAACTAAAATTTTTAAAAGATTTTATTTATTTGACAGACAGAGACCACAAGTAGGCAGAGCAGCAGGCAGAGAGAGAGAGAGAGAGAGTGTGTGGAGGAAGTAGGCTTCCTGCCGAGCAGAGAGCCCGATGTGGGGCTCGATCTCAGGACCCTGGGATTATGACCCGAGCCGAAGGCAGAGGCTTTAACCCACTGAGCCACCCAGGCACTCCAATTTTTTTTTAATTGAGAGAACTGAGGGGAGTTGACAGGGAGCCTATATAAAGATTGAAGAGTTCTATATTCTATAATGGTGGGCTAATTTATATTGGACTAACCCTCCAGCCAATAATAGTAATACACTCTGGATAAAATAAAAAAACAAAAAACAAAAAACAACTGCTGGAAGGTTCTGGAGAGCAACCAGAAATCGGGCAAAAAATGGAGAGGCTATGATCCTTGAAAAAAAGGTGAGATTCAATGAGATCCACCCCTAACTGGCTTTTTCTTTGCGGGCACTTCCATGCAGTCCAAAAGGAATATGGCTCAAGCAGAAAACTGCAGTCTAACTGGGCGGAGGAATCAGGGAGAGTCCAGAGCCTGAGGCTGCCAGTGTAGCTGGGAATACAGGAGGAGATCCTGGGAAGAAAGAGGAGAGGGAAAGGGAAGCCGCCAAATATATACATACATTCCCCTCAAATCACAGGCTGATTCTGGAACTATGCATTCATGAGGTGGAACTCCAAGGAGCCCAGTGGGAAACAACAGCTGAGAAGCTAAAAATGGCTGAGGAGCAACCTCAGCAGCTGTCTACTGCTGGCAAGACAAAATTTGGAGTTTAAGTTCTGCCAAGTAGGAGGGATTGGGCAAACAACTTCATCTTTCCACTGAAATCTCATGGGACTAAGAACAAACCTGAGATAAACCAGACCTATTAAAGCTTTAAAACAAGCCTCCCCAGAATCACGGTGATCCACCAACTGAATGGCTTGCTAGCATAAAACACAATGCCCTGCGAAAGAAAATAGCAAAATCCAGAGTCTCTACAACTTATCATCCACACTGACCAGTATTCATTAAAAATTAACAGACTGAGGGGTGCCTGGTGGCTCAGTGGGGTATGTGTCTGACTCTCCATCTCAGCTCAGGTCTTGATCTCAGGGTTGTGAGTTTAAGCCTTACTTTAAAAAAAAAAAAAAAAAAAAATTAACAGATTGAGCAAACCATCTAGAGAAAAAACTCAGCAGAAAATGACTAACAGATGATTCAGATGTTAGAATTAGCAGATATGGATTTAAAATATTCACTATAAGCTTGTTAAAGAATCTATAAAAAAGATGAATACTGGGGTGCCTGGGTGGCTCAGTTGTTCAGTGTCTGCCTTTGGCTCAGGTCATGATCCTGGGGTTCTGAGATCGAGTCCCACATTGGACTCCTTGTTCAGCAGGAAGCCTGCTTCTCCCTCTCCCACTCCCCCCTGCTTGTGCTCCTTCTCTCACTGGGTCTCTGTCAAATAAATAAATAAAATTTTTTTTAAAAGATGAATATATAAAGGGTAACAAGATGGTATATTTTAGGAGAAATATAAAAGAACTAAATGGAAATTCTAAAACTGAGAAATACAAAATGTGAAATGAACCATTTGTTAGATGGGATTAATAGCAAATTCAGTACGGCAGGGGTCCCTGGCTGGCTCAGTCAGTAGAGCATGCAACTTGTGATCTTGGGGTCGTGGGTTCCAGCTGCATATTGGGTGTAGAGTTTACTTTAAAAAAAAAACCAAAACTTCAGAAGAAAGAATCAATGAACTTCTAGATCTCTGAAAGTTAAAACTGTTAAAGCATATGAGTCCATTTATATAAAATTCTAGAAAATGTAAACTGATCTGTGGTGACAAGAAGCACATCAGTGGTCTCCTGAGAGAGGTGGGGGAGACGGGATGGGTAGGAGGGTAGACTATAAAGGGATACAAGAATAGCTTTGAGGGTGATGGAGAAGTGTACTAAGTGGATAATGGATAGGTAATTGATTGTTGTGGTTTCTTGGGGCATACGTACATTATTCTTATCAAGTTGTATATTTTAAATATGTGTAGTTGAGGGGTACCTGGGTGGTTCAGTTGGTTAAGTGTTTTAACTCATGATTTTGGCTCAGGTCATGATATCAAGGATCATGAGAGGCAGCCCCATGTCAGGCTCTGCACTCAGATGGGATTCTGCTTGAGATTCTCTGTCTTTCCCTCTCCCACCTCCCCTCCCCCTACTCATCAGCACAGGTGTGCTCTCTCTCTCTCAAATAAATAAATATATAAATAAAATCCTGTTTAAAAATAAGAAATATATGTAGTTGAATGTCAATTATGCCTCAATAAAGCTGTTTTAAAAAGAAATGATAATGGAAAATAACTTTTGGGGATTTAAAAAATCTGCTGGAGTAACAGGTGCTGGCTTTAGAAAGACTACGGAAGAATCATTCTGAGTTTAATAAAACTAGAAAAAAAATTGGGGCACCTGGGTGGCTCAGTGGGTTAAGCCTCTGCCTTCGGCTTAGGTTATGATCCGGTCCTGGAATAGAGCCCTGCATCGGGTTCTCTGCTCAGCAGGGGGCCTGCTTCTCCCTCTCTCTCTGCCTGCCTCTCTGCCTACTTGTAATCTCTCTCTCTCTCTCTCTCTCTGTCTAATAAATAAATAAAATCTTAAAAAAGTAAAAACCCTAGAAAAAATTATTTAAAAAGAACTCTGAAAAGAACAGGAGAAAAAACTAGTGTGGTCATATTAATACCAGACAAAATAGACTTCAAGATAAGGAGTACTAACAGAGCTAAAAAGAATTATTTCACAGGGCACCTGGGTGGCTCAGTGGGTTAAGCCACTGCTTTCGGCTCAGGTCATGATCTCAGGGTTCTGGGATCGAGTCCCGCATCGGGCTCTCTGCTCTCTCTCTTAAAAAAAAAAGAATTATTTCACAGTGATATAAAGGTAAAAAAGACATAAAAGTTCTGATTACATATATCATCAATAACAGAATTTCAAAATACTGAGGCAAAAATTGACAGAATAAAGAGAGAAATAGACAAATCTGGTTGGAATATAAAATTGAGCCTCCCAGAAAAGAGAGCAAAAGAGAGAGAGAGAGAAAAAAAAAACACGGTAGAAGAGAAGTGGAGAGAAGAAAGAAAATCGGAGGACCAGCACAAGAGGTCCAATGTCCGATATCTTGATCCTTTCTTCTGTGGACTGATGCCAGATGCCTTGAATGTGGTCAACCCTGTTTCCCCAGGATTCACTGTAGGCCTTGCTCCCTGGCTGCCCTGGGGAGGGGCTCCCGGAGGCACTCAGGGAAGCTGCAATCAGACTGTCATGGAAACAGTCTTCTCAGATTATCCTCTTCAGGCACCTCCATTTAACAAAGTTGCCTTCAAGCTTGCTCCTCAGTTTTACATTAATTACTTTTTGCATTCATTTATATGTAAATAATTGTTGATAAAAATAAATATTTGGTTGAGGGAGGAAAATGCATAGATTATAACTCAGATGTTTTCTGAGCTTAAAGAGTACTCAGTCATCTGGAAGGAAAAACAGGAAACAGGAAAAGAAAATAATAATGAGCAAGGTTGGGAAGCTTAAAATGAACCCAGTGGGGGGTCACCGAATCAACTAGACTGTGACAAATCTTTCCATTTCCACTGCCCTGGGGGGCCTCCAGATTCAGAATACTTCTCACCTCCACAGTGGGACCCAAAAAGACTGCTCAGAAGGAAACCTAAATCAGGTGGTTTCTGGAGTTGGTCTTGACCTCCCCGGGGCATCAAGGTCTAATAGTGATGTCTCAAGGGCTTTCTCAGACATATGTGCCAGCTCTTTGGAAGGCTGGGCCACACTTCTATGGAAGAGTTGTTTCTCAGGGACTGAATCCCCTTCCTCTGCTGTTTTCCTCGCTCTCCTTTCCCAACCATCTACTCTTCCCCATAAAAAACCTAGGATATTGCTCTCAAGTTAGAGGTTCATTTTCTTTCTCAGAGATTCACCCTCCACACGTCAATGAGAATGGGAATACACTGGAAGAGGTTGGTTAAAAATGTTTTCTCTAATGTTCTTTGCAGGCAAACAAAGACACTTTATTGAGGGGGACCCTTGAGCAACTACCATGGACTTCTGTCATGCTTCTATGGCTCAGAGGGTGTCACGTCTAGACCTCTTCCAGGTTCTCACACTACTATATCCCTCAGGAACAGGATAAAAGTATTCTCTGGGAGCAACTGATGTTAGTAAGCCCAGGAACAGTCCCAAGGGTGGCCCATATGGCATCCTTCCAGAATATTCCAGAACACCAAGTTGTTAATTACTGATGCCTAATGCATTTGGGTCTGTTTTTCTCTACAACACCACCCCTGTGGCTTCACAGTATGAGCGAACATCCGCTGTCCTCACATAATGCTTACTGAAGTCCTGAAACTCTAGATATACTAGGTACTCTGCTATAATTACTTCACATTCCATAAACCCTGGGGCCATAATGATCCATTAGAAAATACTGGAAAAAAAAAAATTCAAAGTCACTTTATCTATGAAACCAGGTTGTAACATGACATCTTGAGACAAGGAGATCAGAGGCAAGTCCAGGGACACTCGATGTTCTTCCACCAACAATATTTTGGAAGATTAAAAAATAAAACAAAAAACTGTAGTTTTTTGAAAGGATATAAAAATGTTGACAGAAGGCGGCCTGGGCCCAAGCATGCCTAGGAATGCCATCAGCTGTTGCTGGCGGTCTATTTTTACTGGGATTTGTGAAGACAGCAGATGCATTCCCAGAGCTCTCTCACTGGTACAATGGACCTCATCACCACCCATTTCTCAGAGTTGGGAGGCGAACAGTTGGAGCTGTTGAATCACTGATTCAGAAACAAGTCATCCAAAGGACAGTCTTCACACCCCAGATCATAATATTGTACTTAAAGGCATCCACACTGGATACCCTCTTTAGAGGGGACTCAGAAAAATGATATTACTCAATGTGGAAAACAAATAAGGAAAAAATTTTAGATCTACAGTGTATTCACACACCCCAGGGGAAATAAGCCAGAAGAAAGCAGATTAAAAAGGAGTTTATTGTACAATTCATCAATTTCCTTGGCTCAGGTGTCCTGACTCTGTCCCACTGAAAACTCACCTCTTTCCTGATCCAGTTGCTCTGGTTTTCCTGACACTGAGTCCTGCTTCAGTAGTACCCCTGGGACAAAAACCATATCATCTCAGAAAAATATGAGAAGGGCACACCTCCAATTGATGTCCCCTCGGTCCTATGACTATAAACAGAAGTTGCTCTCCAGGGTCCCCATTTGATAAAGACAGAGACATAGCAGGTGATCACCCTGTCCCCGGGCACCTGGGCTATGGAAAAGACGACGTGCTGATGGGCAGGGAGGACCAGGGCATCATCTTAAGGGGTCAGGAGGGGATGAGAGATGCCCGAACTTAGACTTCTTCTGACTCAGCCTTCCCTCTGAAGAAGATGCTACTGTCCCAGGATGATGAAGTTCCCTGTCCTCTCCGGTAGGGTCTCTGATTGCAGGAGCCCTCTTTATCAAACTAATTTTCTGTCTTCAGGAAATAACTTCAAATAACTTAATCAAAGGCGATTTCTCTTTACAGATACTGGGACCTTCTAATGTGCAAAAATGCTTTGGAACATACCCATTTACTTTCAAGCAAACCCATGAGTCATTTTTTGAAAATCATATTTTTAGGTAAAAAAATAAATGTGGTTATAAGAAAAGTGTTGACATTTTATTTACATACAGTCCACATATGACTACAAAAACTTTGGTTGATATCTTAACAATTTTCAAAATAAAACTTTAGTAATAGCTCCTTTAAAGGGTGGAGGCAGGGGTGCCTGGGTTCCTGGGTGGCTCAGTGGGTTAAAGCCTCTGCCTTTGGTTCAGGTCATGATCCCAGAGTCCTGGGATTGAGCCCTGCATCGGGCTTTCTGCTCAGTGGGGAGCCTGCTTCTTCCTTTCTCTCTCTCCCTGCCTCCCTCTCTGCCTACTTGTGATCTCTGTCTGTCAGATAAATAAATAAAATCTTAAAAAATAAATAAATAAAGGGTGAAGGCAACAGATTCTTTGCACTTAGTGAATATCTACCATGAATCAGAGTCAATGCTGGGTACCATATAATTTAACTTAAACATGTTTCACCTTTAGGTGATTCTGTGAATCTTCTCTTATTTCTTTTTTCCTCCCCTTTCTCTGACACTAATAAAGTTCTTATGCTCTCCATTCCAAAAAAGTAGGGGGTGCGCTATGGACAGAAGAGCTTCAGAGAGGCAGGAAATGGAAGGACAGCTTTAATCAGACAACGCTGGCTTACAACTCACAGGCTAAGCACAGAAAAATACCTGCTATGTTCCTCTCTGTATTTCCAAACACACACCCATCTCCAAAACACAGAAAACATAAATGTCTCCCAGGTACTTGCTGCACTCAGCACACAAATCTGGGTCCTTATTCACCTGTTGGAAACAACTCTGGATAGGAGCTGAAATCTCATCTCTGCTGTTAGTTAGCAGAGTGGCTGTAAGCAAATCCCTTAACCTCTTTGGGCTTGGGTTTTTTTTCACTATTAAAATGCAGGTTGTAACACATACCTCATAGGGAGTTTGGGAGATTAAGTGGTCTAAAGTAGGTGAAATATTTTTAACCATTATCACAACTCCATTAAGGCAAATGAAATTTGTACTTTACAGAGGAGAAAACAGGTTTAAAGAAATTAAGTGATTCACCCCAAGGCCACACAGGAAGTAATCAGAGAAGTTGGCAGTTAATCCCACCTGATTCCAAACACTGGGAGGTACTTTTTTTCCCCCATGGCACAGATAAATTCCATTTCCCCTGCTGCCCTCTCTCTTGGGCTCTCAGACACGGAAATACCTTCCAGTAATTGCTCTCCTATCCCCATTGATCTCAGGGCCTTTGCTATCCACAGACACACAGAGTCAACCAAATGCGTCAAATGCGGTAGGTTCTTGGTTTGCTGGCAATAAGAACATCGTCAAAGCATCCGTGAGTCAGAAAAGGAGACAGGATTTGGAAGGCACATGACAGCATGTGGCACATCAGTGGACCCATAGCTTGACAGGAAAGAATAAGGCGTAGGGGACTGGTAAGGGACTAAGTAGATCTCTGTTTTGAAATTTCATTTTTCCTGTCATTACTGACCCCAAATAATGAGGCCTCGTATGTAAGTAGATTCTGTTTTCACCTTCGGAGCTTAAGTTCCAGTAGGGCTGTCACAAAGGGGTATGTGTGGCCCGGGGCTGTGGGTTACACTTAACAGAGGACACAGAGGTCTGACTCCCAACCACCAGGAAGGGGCCAGGACCAGATGAAAGTCAGTGACTTTGAGGAAGATGATAAGAATGTGTCCATTATTTTTTTTTTAAAACGTCAGGTAAAAATCCTTTCTACCAACAGGAATCCAGAGCCTCTTTTCCCATCATTGCGAACCTCCAACTGGAGGTAGAGGCTGAGTGCAGGGGGCGAACCACTGAGAAGGGGACAGGAAGCCCTAAAGCCGAGAGACCTGGATATTTCCGCACAATCAGATTTTCTTTCCAGCTAAATTG
Organism: Mustela nivalis; assembly: GCF_964662115.1. Classification (NCBI taxonomy): domain Eukaryota; kingdom Metazoa; phylum Chordata; class Mammalia; order Carnivora; family Mustelidae; genus Mustela; species Mustela nivalis. The sequence goes on along the minus strand of NC_139027.1, from coordinate 34,188,996 downwards.
GTTCTGTCCATCAACATCCTGTTTGGTGTGCTTGTCTGTTGGACATGTTGATAATTAAGTAGCAACGCTAATTGATGTTATGACTGGATCACACAGGGCGAGGCTTTTCCATGAATTTGTATTCATCAATTCCAGTAAATGACGGTATTGACTATCCCATGAAAACTCACTATCAGCCTAATATTTTTTTTCTAGTCCTTTGAGTTCACCTTAGAAACTCAGGTTTAGTCTGGATCCTATATCCCGAGGAAGTAAGAAACAGACCCGATCCCAAGGAAAAGCTCCACCGGGAATACAGAAGTGGGAACATGTTCTGCAGTGTGTGTTTCCATCACATTGGTCTCTCAGCCCCGCAACCATCCATCTAAACTCAGCCTGGGCGATGCGGGGGCTGGGACCCTGCAGACGCACTGGCTCTTCGGCCATACGGCTCCCTGATGCGCCAGCAGGGGGCGCCAGAGGGAGCCGGCACGGCAGGAGGGCGGAGAGGACCCTTCCCTCTGTCCTGTTCTCCCTCAGCCTCACCGCCCTCTGATGCTTATTCCGTTCCCCGCTTTCCCTCTCGCTCCGGAACCAGCCTCGTCACCCCTGAAAGAAACCTGCACCTGCCAGCAGCGCCTTTCTTCAGGGGCCTCCGTTCTCGCTCCTCCCGCCTCCTTGAGCCTCCGGCAAAAGGAAGAACCCCCAGGACTTCATCCCCAACCTTGGGGATGGCGGCCGCTTCCTGTGCCCCGCACCACGTTCCTGTTCACCTCTCCTGTCCTCCAATACCTGCCCTATTGACTTCTTAAGTTAAATTAGCTGTAATTTCTCTGCTTTCTACTTTGCTGACTCATAACATCAAGCACCTACTAAGTTCCAGGCACTGTGTTAAGCAGGAGAAATACAATGTTATGAAAACAGTTAAATTCCCTGACGTCCTAGAACCTTCTGTCATGTGAATCAAATGAGATGACACAGGGAAGGTAACATGTCATCAGCCTTCCTCTCCATACCAAGCCAGGAGAGCAAAGACAAAAGGGTGTGAAGAAAAAGGTTTTTCTTTCTTCCTTCCTTCCTTCCTCCCTCCCGCCTTCCCTTCCTCTCTCGCTCTCTTTCTTTTAATTTATTTATTTGAGAGAGAGAGAGAGAGAATTGGGGGGCGGGGGGAATGGCAGAGGCAGAGGGAGAAGCAGACTCCCCGCTGAGCAGGGAGCCTGCTACGGGCATCAATCCCAGGACCCTGGAATCATGACCCGAGCTGAAGGCAGACAGATGCCCAACCAACTGAGCCACCCAGACCCCACCCCAAAGGGGTGTTTCAACCCCTAAGTCTCTTCAGAAAATGAGATGGATGTCTTTTCCTCAACAAGTTTGAAGGTCTCCGTTAGCATAATCCCAGAGATTCACTGCCTGCCCTGGCCACTCCTCCCATTCGGAGCAGAGAAGCAATGACCTTGCAGCAACAATCTTTAGAAGGAAATGAGACAAACAGCCCTAGAGAGGGGACACCGTGAGGTGGCTTTTTTTTTTTTTTTTTTTTTTTTTTTTTTTTTTAGAAATTCTGAGGATAGGTACTTGTGATGAAAGAGCAAGGCAAGCTGTCCTGTGGAGCTAGGACTGGGGCCTGGAGTGACTGTGACCATAGGGCACAAGTGGAAAGAGATAGTAGAGAGCTGCTCTTCCAACTGTAGTCACACCTTACCCTAACGTGTGTATTGTACGTGTATATGTATAAACCAGGACTTTATTTCTGTTTCCTGCGGTTGGACAGTACAGACCTCCAGAGACCAGGGAGGTGATGACATGGAAAAGAAAGATTCCTGATTCCATTTAAGCCTGAATCTAAAAGCCCCAGGCTGTGGGCAAGGAAAAGCTGGGAAGAAATCCAGTCTAGAAATTCAGAAGTTTTGACACAATCTGTCCTTAATCTTCTATTGTCTAGATATCGGATGTATTGTGGCAAGGATGGCCAATGTCATGTCCTTGTTAGCAAAGAAGTATTTCTGCAAGACTACTGTGTAGCTAAATTCTTGAAAGCCATATCTGTAACAACACTGATATCCCATACATGCAAATTTAATTCTTCGCCCTCAATTGTTTATTCATTTTGACATCACTATGACCATGAAAAGTCATATGGAAGGAAAACCACCATGGGAAAGTATTATTAGGAGGTCCATTTCACATCCTTGCTCTAGGGCCTCATTATAAGTAATTTACTGTCACTGAAGGAATTCAGAGGCCCTGAAGACATGAAAAGCCTGGAGAGAGTTTTACTCATAAATAAATGCCAACATTTAAACCACCAAGACAGCTTCAAATCCTAGGCCTATTGAAATGGACAATATATACTGCCTGGATGATTTATTATGCTTGTGTTTATAGTCCAAATGGGAAGATAATTCAATTCCACCTGAAGAGTCATTATGTGACCCAATCCCAAGGGAAGTACTTGGGACAAGAGGTGATATTTCTCAGCTTTCCTATTTCAAACAAATTATTATTTCTGTATTTAAGACATCACCCAGGCAATTCCCTTCATGACCTGTAGCACTCTTGAGCAATTAAAAAAAAATCTTATAAGATGAAGGAGGTAAGGAACAGATGCCAAATCCAAAATGATCCACAGAACACTGAAGACCGCCCAGAGAGCATGCCGCCTCAGACGTAAGGTGAAATTGTCCCTTCTGCTCAAGAAAACATAAATGAGCAGTGAGCGGGCATCCAGCAAACACATTATCACCCAGCAGAGACAACCTGATAAATACAGACCTCCTCTCCACACATGCCTCCTCACAGGGAATGTGGGCCAAAAGGTCCCTTCTGAGAAGGTGAGGTCGTATCACTTGGCAAAATGTCTTCATCGCGACACACAGCAGCCTTCCCTCTTACCCCCTCACCGCACGTTCAGTTCAATGAGAGGGTAGAAGAACCTGTTTGCTACACGTCTTGGATTGGGCAGAGGACATGCTCTGAGTGGACAAGGGTAGAGGGGCCCTGGCCTACGAGCTCAGCCCCCAGGATTCCTGGGCTTACATACCATCCAGGCCATTGTGATGACTGTAGTTTCTTTTCCCCAAAATGCTCAGAGACGTGTGATTCGGGGTGGCTAGCATCCGCTTGGTAGTGGGGGTCTGCAGGCTTGGCGTAGTTCGAATTACATTAGGTTTCTTCGAAGGATGGATCTCTGGCAGGGGGAGAAAATGTTTCTCAACTCAGAACATGGTATTAAAAACCTCTGTGCGCACTTACATTGCCTAATAAGCACACATCTTACTTCTTAATGAGCTTGAGAGTCAGTTCCTTATGCCCCAGCCTGTTTTCCCAAGGACTTGCATAATGAATCAGCTTCAAGTGCTGTTACCATGGCTTTACTTATCAAAAGTGAGCTGCTGCTTCCTCTGCTGAGCTCTGAGCTTCACCGTTGGGGAGACAAGCAACGAAAGCAACAACAAAAAATGCCACTTGCACTTCAGAGGGTCGCTAAAGCCCAGATTTACTATGGGAATAAGGCAGCTAAGTCTTCAAGGTTTTAGAAATCGGAAGGTTATCTGGAGAAGTAGCCTCCGAGAAAACAAACTCAGTGCTCTATCAGACCAGAAATGGAGAATGCAGCAGGTCTTGGGTGTGAGAGATTTCTGGAAAGCAGGATTCTTCCTCTGGCTCTGCGAGGAGGGTACAGGGCCAGGGTTCATCACTCCCAGTCCAGAACGTTTTGATGTAGCTGTGACCTGACACCAAACTCCAAATTCTAGACTCAAGAGGTAGTAGAAGAAAAGCTTTGATGGAGGATCTATCACAGAATGGTGATGTGCATGTGGGATGTGTGTTTACATGAAGTTGCTGTTGTCAGCCACATAGCCTAGAATTACTTGCACTTTTTGGATAAAGCAGATGGGCAGAAATTGCAGTCTGCAGGAACTGGAGTTCAGGAGCTCAGTCTGTTACTGTTACTGGGCACTGTCTTGGCCAAAGCCAAGGCTGCTCCCTGATTCGGAGCCACCACCTGTGCACGAGCCGCCCTGTCTTCTCAGGGGAGGGCCAGGGTAGCCGCCTCATTGCCCGAAATTTAGGAAAGGCTGTTAGGATTGTTAGAATTACTATAACTTAGTCTGGTCAAAAATCTACAGTTGCCAGAATTTAGGAACAGACCAAGTGCTAACCAATACACAGTGATGATATTTTTTTTCCAACATGGGACTGAAACTTTGCCAGCCCCATTTTTTCATTAGAACCTCCACACTACACTCCACCCAAACCAGACTACCAGCCTTTGGACTCAGGAAAGCCTTTGTTCATCAAGTTCTCTTGGTCTCATAAAGGGAAAAATATTGTTTTTCTATTTTTCTATCTATTTAAATACTACTTATTGTTCAAGGGTGAGATCAAATACTGTTTTCTCCATGTAGGCTGCCCCAAATCTCATCAGAAATAACTCTTCTTTCTTTCAAGTGTCCAATATTACCTCTCATTCTTCTATAGGAGCTAATCCTTTGCTTAATAGTCCTTACCTGTGTGCCTTCCCCACTGGACTAAAACTTTTGAGGGCAAAGTCTAAATTCATCTTGGTGTTCCTCCAAATCACTTAGCATAGTGTCTTGTACATAGTAAATACTCAGAAATATGTTAGGTGGGGATGTGGTTCAGCTAGGGTAAGAATAGCACAGCTTTGGGCTTACCAGGAAGGCACAGAGACCAATTTGTCTGCAGGAGAAACACACAATTATCCATAGAATGACTGACTAATATGTGATGTTATATTCTATTTCTTATGATCAGAGACTTGTCCTTGCATGGTGGGAAGGGGCTTTGTAGGATTAGGTCCTGCAAGGGAATACAGATAGCAGACTTCAAGGACTTGGTCACCATGACATACCTATGACATGCCTATGATAATGAGGGAATATTCTAGGAGCTATCAAAGCAACTCTTTAGGCCCTGGAAAATAAAACGAGAAATCAGGTGACCAAATAAAATCAAAGAGGGAGCTGTGAGTTTCTGATTTTTGGATACTCTGATGAAGACCAGATAATATACCAAGTTCAAGGATACGCTTTAATATTTAAGTGTGTCTAGAGTCTGAACACTTCATAACTGTGTATCTTTCTGACAGAGCAATAAGGTTCAATTGCAACTTTGAGTACACCTCTCACTTTTACCCAGAAAATGAAAAAGCAAGTATATTAGAAGCACTAAAAACATGTCAGTGTAGCTTCCAGGTAGATCAGGAACCATTTTAGGAATGATTATTTTGTAAATTATCTTAAAACTTTGCAAAAACCAAAAAAAGTGTTATTGCCTAGTCATTTTTTAAAATACTCTTCTTAATGGTGATATTTCAACACAGATACAGAGTCATTATCTTTGGCAAATTCCAAGTTAAATAAGATGGTAAAAACCAGAAAGCAATACAAATGTTCCCCTTTCAAAATAACCTTAATTGGAACATCAAAACTATAAATATTTTTTTAAGTTAGATTGGAACGAGTTTTATCTCATTAAAAGCCAAGTGGAAATATCTGAATCAAAACATTAAGAATATTCATCTTATAATAATCTAGTGATTCTTATTTTCCTCTTTTTGCTCAAACTGTATTTATATCCATAAATATACTTTACATTTTTTATTGGTTTTTTTTTTGAAAAGTAAGCATACCCATAACCTTGTATATATGGTATGTGTATATGTTTTGGTAATAACAAATAAAAGCTTCTAAAACAAAATAAATTGATTATACATGTGAAAGCATCCAATTTCAGCTACTTGAAAGGCTAAGATTTAGTTTAAGATTTCGTTTCTTGATTTAGAGTAGCCAGATATTTATAAGATACAAAAATTGTTCTTTGAAATTTTCCTTCTATTAGAAAATACCCACCTAAATACCCAATGATACATGCCAAAGGTTTCCTAGTGCTTTTGCTTTTCAGTGGACTTCCAGATAGCTCGGCATGTCTGTCTGCATCTGAGGAGAGAAGGAAACATGGAGACAACCAATGAGGCTGATTTCGCTACCTGTTCTACACACACTGCAGAGACAAAAGGTACCCGTGGAAGACAGTGTGAAATATCCACCAGACTTCTGCATCATTTCCTGGGGGGTGTGGGAAAATCGTTCCTAGTTCTGATTCCAAATTACTGAATGAAGGAGGTACCTGGAGAACGCTTGCTTTAAAGCCTCGTGAGTGCCGCTAACACACATCTTATACACACGTGCTTGCTTCCTATGTGTGTCCGTCTGAAGAACAGTGGATATATGCTTCCTTCCTAGCCATGGCATAGCTTCCTCAGACTAGAAAAACTTCCACGTGGAATGAGTGAAATCAGTCCTAATGTAAGATTAACCGGGCAGGCATAGAAGGCAAAAATGACAAAGCAGACAAAGGCAGCACAGTTGGCCATCCCTGACTACTCAGAAGTCTTCATCTATCTTGTTGTCTTCATCTTCCTCACCAGAGTAAACATGGGTCATCGGTTTTATCACTTGCTTGCCATCCTTCATGTCCTACTATGATGGCAGCGGTCCTGAGCTTTAAAAGGTTGCCCTTACGTAGTCAGAACAGTAAAATACTGTGGGAACGGCTGTTAGTGTTCATAAAGTTCACCTCACACTCCTCATACCCTACCATAAGACACTTCTGACAGAGAAACATAAGGCATACAACACTCACACTCTCTGCGTTTTAATTAGTTGTCATTAGGATGGAAGAGTAGATGTGGAACAGGGCTGCTCTCATACCAAGGAGCTAAGTTACAAAAATAGAGTTTGCGGGAAGGAAAAAAAAAATGTATTGGAATGTTTTTTAAATCTGCAGATATAGTCATAAAACTTACAGAGTAGTTTTAGCATATTTTATTTTGCTCCATGTATGCCTTTTCCCCACCTTCCAATACTTGACAAAAATGCCCTACTGGTTTTCTGTGGTGAGACCATATTTCTAGGTGTACATACAGGAAATTTCCTGACATCCATAGGAATTCTCTCTGCACTGTTAGTGTTAAAATATACAATTCAATCTGGAACCATAAATCACTGAAAATTAAAAATTGACTCTTTTGTAAGTTCTAGCCCACTCTTTCACCAAGGAAACTATTTTAACTATTAACTATTAAACAGAAAGAAGTGGGGAAAATAGCATTTGAAAGAAAACATCTAAAATAAACAAGACACACACTGCAGGGAGCCTCAGATAATAGGAACCAGAATATGTATCCTAAGCACTGGCTAATTATTATATAACCCTGGACAACTATAAATGATTTGATTTCTTTTCCTCCTTACTCAACTGATTTCCTTTGGGAAAAAAAAAAAATTACTGAGATGTGCAGCTTTTCACCTGTTGTTGAATAACAGTGAAGATAAAGGAAGAAATATACCGAGCATATTTTGGAGGAGTAATCTAAACAAACTTTAAAAAGCAAGACAAATCAAACCCCTGCCAGATTGCTGTGAGTGGATACTAAATAATTCCTTCCTCATATTACTAATTCTACTTATGATAAGGACAAGAGAAAATTCTGTCCTTTCTATTAATAAGAGAAAGCTTGAATCAGCTTGTATTTCCTCAATGTTCTGGACAAAGGCAACCATTGTAGTACTAGTAATAAGATTTTTTTTTTACGATTTTTATTTATTTATTTGACAGAGAGAGAGAGAGAGAGATCACAAGTAGGCAGAGAGGTAGGTAGAGAGAGAGGAGGAAGCAGGCTCCCCATTGAGCAGAGAGCCTGATGTGGGGCTTGATCCCAGGACCCTGAGATCATAGCCTGAGCCCAAGGTAGAGGCTTAACCCACTGAGCCACCCAGGCGCCCCACTAGTAATAAGATTAACTTTGCATTTTATTCCAGTTAATAAAGCCCAAAGGAAAACTGTCAATGTGGTTACAATTGATGGGCTCCCCTAGAACTATCACCCTGACAAGAATCAACAAAAGGGAGTCTATCAAAGGGTCACCAACACAATACCCAAAGATAGTTCGTTTTAAACCATATAATCTGCTCTTAATTTCTCATTAAATCAGTAGCATTAATTATGTGATGTTCCAAGGAACAGTTTATAGAGCACCTGAGTGGGCGATCAAAGCTCTTTATTTTTTTTAAGATTTTGTTTATTCAACAGACAGAGATCTCAAGCAGGCAGAGAGGCAGGCAGAAAGAGAGGGGGAAGCAGGCTCCCTGCTGAGCAGAGAGCCTGATGTGGGGCTTGATCCCAGGACCCTGAGATCATGACCTGAGCAGAAGGCAGAGGCTTTAACCCACTGAGACACCCAGGCGCCCCGATCAAAGTTCTTTAGAAGCATCACTAGTCCCCGTTACATTTTAAAGTAGTTGGGGGCAAGAATGATCAGTCTCCGCTATGAGGAAGTTGGGACAGAAAGTGCTAAGCCTACCTAGTCACTGTTGAATATAAAAATTGCATCTATTCCATGAAATGCACTGAATATGCATGGGAAAAATACCTTCTGCCCTGGCGGAATGATCATACACGTGGGATCATCAGGTCCAATTGAGCTGATTCAACAGAATCTTGGTCGGCCCTCAAGAGCAGGCCAATGGTGCCACTTATCAGTCAATTTATTCACCTACCTCTATTTGGACAGAGATAATTCATTAGTATGCATCAAAAGTGCACAGATGAGGCAAGCAACCTGTGAGATGCCCCAAGAACCCAGAAGGAATCAAAATCTGCCCAGGAAAAGGGAGAACATGAGCATCTCACCCAAGTCATTTGACTGCACACAGGCACATTTCTTTGGCTTCCTAGAGTACAGCTCCTTGAGGTAAACCTGGAAAAACACTGCTGCTTTCATTGCAACTCACAGCCATTTTTTCTAAAATGTTTTGCAAATATGTGTGTGTGGGAATAAAATAGAAAAACTGCAAAAAGTACACACTGAATAAAAATTCACAAAAACATTCACATGGGCTTCCAAGATTGCCATCAAAATAGAACCACCCGTAGAGTTTTCTTCAAGGAATTGCAAAGGAATTTCTAAAGACACAAAATCCAGGTGCCATTATAAAAAAAGAGAGAGAGAGAGAGAAAATCAGAGTGGGGGCACCTGGGTGGCTCAGTCAGTTAAGTATCTGATTCTTGGTTTCTGCTCAGGTCATGATCTCAGGGTCGTGGGATCCAGCCCACGTGTTGGGCTCCACGATCAGCGGGGGCTCTGACTGAGATTCTCTTTCCCTCTTCCCCTCCCCCTCAAAATAAATAAATCTTTTAAAAAAATAATAAATTCAACTATGTTTTTAAAAAAACCTGCTTGACAAATACATCATAAACAAAGTCAAAGGCAAAATGGGGGAAATATTTGCACTGTGTATCACAGATCAAGAGCTAATGTCCTTAAAATATAAAAAGTTCTCACAAGTCAGTAAGACTTCTCATAGAAAACAGGCCAGGGGCAAAAACAGCTGACAGAAAGGGAAAAACAAATGGTTTTCAAATATATGCAAAGACTTCTATCTCATTCAAAATGAGAAATGAAACTAATATAACTTACAGGTCATCTGTCAACTAGTCAAGGGTTTCAAAGATGGAGAACACTGCTGGCAAGGTTCTAGAGAAATAGGCATTCCCTAAACGTTGGGGATGGGAGCGCAAATCGTGGTTTTTCTAAGGGTAACTAACTGGGTAGTGACTATTAAAATTCCAAACTCATGTTCCTTGATCCAGCTATTTTATGTTTAGGGGTCTGTCTTGTGACCCACCCATACATTTCACACATCAATATGAAATGCTATCTGTATAATGGTATTTGTTGCGACATTACATGTAATAGAGAAGACCGGAAATCACCTAAAAATCTGTTTAGTCAGGAATGAAAGTATAAAACAGATTATTACGCAGCTGATAAGAAAAGGAGGCAGCTCCCAGGGTACTGGTATGGAGGGGCCTCTGAGATCTGTTAACTAAAGAAGCAAGGTGCAGAACAGTGTGGACATTAACAGCTGTATTAAAACAACAACAAAAAAAGAATACACCTACTTGACTGGTATAGATAGAGGATCTCTGGATACTTTAGACAGGATGACAATGGTTACCTCTGAAGATGGTATAAAGGGGAATGGTAATATGATCTGTAGCTGCTTTTGTCTCCTTAGAAAAATTTAAAGTGTCCAGTCAAAAATGAATTTTTATTCAAAACAAACTACCCAAAATACCCAAACCAAACCTGTTCACACCTAACACTAGAGCTTAAAATTTCACACAACTTTATACAATTATTAATATTAATAGTTAACTTCTGCTGAGACATCTCTAGGAAAACTTCTATTTTAAAGCTTCTGAATGCAGGCCCTTGGGATACTTCCAAAGCTAATCAGCATCTTCAAACAGAAAAATGTGGCTCCAGGTGCCATGTGAGGAACTGCATACTAGGTCATTCAACTCAGAAACCAGAGTCACCCATGCAAGCTACAGAGGTGACAGGTCAGTCACTGGGACCCACTTCTCCAGGGACTTTGGCTTCATTTACGGAGTCCTGTGAACATACCCACTTCCACTCAACCTCAGTTTCTGAGGTTCCTGAATCCCAAATGGTAACCCTGTGCTCATGAGGTGATGGGTGATCGTACAGATGTTTGACAAAGTCCTCAGGAAGCTCAGTGGTCATGTCTGATGGCAAGAACCAAGGAAAAGAACACCATTAACACACCATGACTTTCTTACCAAGGACTGGGGGAGAAGAGACAGGCTGTCTGAGACTTGACAACCCATGCTATCGGTCTGCAAATTGTGTCAAGGACACAATATCTTTCTGTTTAATAAGCACTATCTCCATGGTAGAACAGGCTCAGGCATTGTACTGATGTTATTCATTAGTGTAGTGGACTTATATATTTACATATAAAGGCGTATTATTAAAACAAATAGAAGTTTGGGGAATTTGGTTTTAAAAAATCACCTTCTCTCTCTCTCTATATATATATATATTTGTATTTCTTGGATATACTTATTTTTCAACACATTGGTCTAGCTATATACTTAAGTTTTTAAAATTATTTTTTAAAATAAGAAATGTATTCTCGGGGGCGCCTGGGTGGCTCAGTTGGTTGGACAACTGCCTTCGGCTCAGGTCACGGTCCCGGAGTCCTGGGATCGCGTCCCGCATCGGGCTCCCAGCTCCATGGGGAGTCTGCTTCTCCCTCTGACCTTCTCGCCTCTCATGCTCTCTCTCACTGTATCTCTCAAATAAATAAATAAAAAAAAAAAAAAAAAAAGAAATGTATTCTCGGGGCACCTGGGTGGCTCAGTCGGGTAAGCATCTGTTTGGCTCCAGTCATGATCCCAGAATCCTGGGATCAAGCCCGACATCAGGCTCCCTGTTCAGTGGGGAATCTGTTTCTCCCTCTCCCTCTGTCCGTCCCTACTGCTCATGCTTCCAATACATAAAATAAAATCATATTAAACTTAAAAAAAAAAAAAAGAAAGAAACGTATTCCCATGGCTCAAAACTGAAAAAGTTTAAAAGAATAAACGGGGGGGGGGGGGGAGTCTCCTTCCCATCTCACTCCTTTGCCTCAGCTTCCCAGCTTCCCTTCCCAGGGATATTTTTTGTTCTTATGTCTTCTCTGTGATACTTCATGGGTCTACAAAAATTTCCCCCTTTCACTCTGTTTTAATACCATTTTCTTAACAGAAATAAAAGACCAGAAGAGTACTGTTGTAATAACCCCCTGCCCCAAATGTCCTCTAAAAGAATCAACTTGTAAGCCAAGCACTCAGTTACCACTATGCTCTGCACCGTCTGAGAATTTGTCTCCTTAGCTCTTTCCCTCACTCTCGCACAGTCTGTCATCCTGTGAACTCTGGCTACGACACTGATTGTGATGGTGCTGCCAAGGCCAGAAGCCGTGGAAGGGGTCAGCTTCTACGGTGCTTAGAACTTTCAAGTTTACAGGGAAAACTATTGATCTTCCTGAATATTATGAAGGATTACTCTAAAAGGCATCAATCAGAGCTCTTGAACCATCCATCCCTATCTTCTGCTTTCATCTCATTTGAACGTAGACTCACACTGCATCACAGGGATTAACTTTTTTGAGGAGGGATGGGGGTCACCATCGCCCTTTAGAAACCAAGGAAAGCTTACTAAAAGCAATACACCTATGCTTTCCTGCTGGACCACAGACACAGTTGCCTATGGATATCAAATTATTAAAGGTTTATCTTCTCCAAGATCAAGGGATCTGTTGAAGAGGTACATATAAGACTGGAGAAGATGATGTAAGAATCAATTAGATGCTAAAAGAGTTTATTAGTTCCTTGTCTGGGAAAAAAACAAAAATAAAACAGTAGATGGCTGCTGACACTTTGTAATTCTAAATTTCAAGGTAAAATTGAGAATGTGATTCCATATGTAACTTGACCAAAAAAGGAAAATGTAAAATAAAATATGCTCCTTGAATCTCATCACACCAAATGACTCTGTTCTTTTATTATTATTATTATTATTATTATTATAGCTATTTGAGTATAGAAATAAAACACATGTAACTTAACTTTGACCTCCCCTTTTAGTAGTATGGCTTTTCAATTGAGGAATAATACATAAAATGAGGTAACAGTAAAATACACTTCATTGAAGAATAAAAAAAATAAAGGCAATTTGCATTTTAACTGAGAAACTAACAGAGGAGCCATGGGAAACAGAAGCTTCCTCAGCTGCCAATATAGTTGGTGATGATTTCTTTTCCATTCATAGGAACAAAGATGATACTGGATCCTGGCCAATTTTAATGGAAGAATTTCACTCAATTTTCTTTCTCATATGTTTTATTATCCTGTTTAGTTAAGAAACTATATCAATGTGTTTTAAATCAGCTAAGCAGTCTGGATGAAAGCAAATATTTTCCAGTTCCTTAAAATGGTTAAGAAAATGGTAAGAGCATAAATCCATGCACTCAGAGATGCTAGCGTGAAATATCAGTATCAGCCTAAGCTCCAAACACACATGAGTCTGATGGAGCTAAATTCCCCTCCACGGGACTCAGAGAACAGTGCCATTTTCCACCCTCTTTACGAAGCACTTTTCTTCTCCTTATAAAGCTTTTACCCGTAAGTCGTAAAGCCTTTCAACGGTTCTACTGAAAATCATCTTATGGAACAAAAAATGATTTTCAGTTATCACTCCTTATATGGATACCCTTCTTAAATCAAAATGGAACATCCCATAACAAGAAATTTTTTTCCTCACAAAGAAGGAGCATCTATTAAATGTCTGTAAGGTTTCCTATCCGTTAAGCCAGACAGCAAATTTGCTCATCCTTTAAGGGAGAAAGTTGCATGGCTCTAACTTGGCCACCTGGCCTGCAACTAAAATGGCAAGACTAGAATCAGAGCTGGCACACGAAGTATGGATAAATTTTAGGGGTACGTGGTAATAGCAGAACCACCCACAATTCACTGATACACATGACCTTCGTTCTAACGAGAAAAAAATGAAACATAAGCAAGACTGAGCATGTTGGAAATGACAGGAACAGTCATGTACATGGTATGCAGTAGTATATGTATGATTATGAAATGGAAACCAAATCGGACAAATAGGAAGAATGCTCAACCATAAATTTGGTCACTAGCCTCTAAAAACTAAATACGTATTTTCAGAAAAGTCACCCAAAGGCACTAAAATCCATTCATAATTTGCTCCATCTTCCAATAATGTCCACAATCATGTTTGTTATGAAGCCCTGTGAATTTCCATAATATTGTACGACTGTAAACGGTTCATGGGAAAATGAGAGATTTACAAAGACATGCAATTTCTAATGGATGTAAATTGGCAAATTTTATTCAAACCCAATGAGGCCATGCAGACTGCATGTCTCATCTCTGGGGCTTCACCGGGACACCGTCCTTTGGGGTTACAACGCGGCACGACCTTACAGGTCAGAGTGCCTTCTCGGAAGGGTACTCGGGCAATCCCACCCGGGCAAGACCTCCCTGGACAAAAGTGCCTCCCCCCGTTTCTCTGCTGAGCGCTGTCCACTCTGCAGAGGGACTTCCAGTGTCTCCCTTTTAGGTTGGCATGATACAAATGGCAGCAGACAAAAACAATGTTAAAAAAATAAACCAAATAAAAGGCTGTACACAAGAACTTATGTTTATTGCCAACAAAAACAAAAACAAAACAAAAAAACAAACAAAAGAGAGAGATAGGCAAGGAGAGAAAATGGTCAAAAGCACAACACATAAGGTTAAGAATTTAAAAGCATCTTACATTCTGCCCTAATGGCAGCATAATTAATAGGAACAAACGGCCGTCTTGCTGCCTGCCGCAGCCGGAGGGTATTTTTGCAGACCTGACGAGCAAATTTTGTGAAATATGTAGTGTGAAGGAAGAAAGCTTGGCGAGTCTTCACTGCAGACTTTGGGCTCCCCGTGTTTCGGACTGGCATCCCCTGCATGGCCTGGCGAGACATGTGACTCCTAACACGGGGGTCCTGCAAAATGAGACATCGGCAGACACGTGAAGGATGGAATGCCACTGGCATCAGCCTCAAAATGGCAAGTTTTACATTTTCCACTGAAGCAACTATAACTTCACACCATACCCCTCAAAGGAGAAAATTTAGAGCTATGCATTTTTGAGAAGAGGGCAGGGAGAGAAAAAAACTGGGTAGGGATGGGAGGGTATGTTATCCTGCATTTTTGTTTTTTAAGTTTCTCTTTTACTTCCAGTTCATTAACATATAGTGTTACATTACTTTCAGGTGCACAATATAGGAACTCCATACTTCCAGACATCACCCTGTGCTCGTCACAACAAGGGCACTCCTTCCTCTACTTTCGTTTTTAAATTGACATTGAAATCACCTTCACAATCATAAAAAACTGCCAAGGGGGTTAATTATTTTATTCTTGTAATAGTGAAGGAGTCCTGAGATCCTGTTAGCCCTTAAAAAGAAGTCTCCCTCTTGGTCGACCTAAGTGCTTATACCTGCAATCTATGAGAATTTTACCAAAATCACATTTCACCTGTTGTTCGCCTTAAGACTGAGTCCATACCACCTTCTTGTCCCTCCTATGATAGCCCAGGGGCAGGAAAACGTTCAATTCCTGTTTACTACTTTATGTAGTAAGACATATTTCCGACAGTATTTAAAGGTTGCAAACTGTTTTCAAAAAAAGCAATTAAAAACATCTAATTTGTAAACTCTCTGCTTAGGCTGACACTTCCCACACACTTTGTTCCTTTGTCTGAGTAATCACACAAGAACAATATTTTGAATACCTGAAAAAAAGTGATTTGTCCCTGCCCTCTCTCCACGCCCACCATAAATATGATGGTGCTATGTTTAGTTATAAGAAACAGCTTTGCTTGCTTTTAAGTTATCCTATACTGTACTTGTGTTTCCAAGGACATTTCTCAACATAAAAGACTGACGCTCATATACCTCTGTTGTTGGGCTGGGTGATAACTTCTCCTCCTCTGACTGGGTGGGCATTTTCAGGCCTCCGTATTTTTTCCAATAGAGCCAACAGGTTGCACACAATCTACACTGCATATTAGGTGGGCCCCAAGAATACCACTGATGAGACTGTGTAGCTAAAGACAGAGGAGAAATAGGAAGAAAACAAAGAGTGCTGTATGATTTGTAACATCAATACGCATACCATCAAATATGTTAAAAATACTCCATAGGCATCTTGTTTACAATGTTACTTTTCCTTCCCCAGTTCACCAAACATAAATGTCCAATATATGCACGGATTTTTCAAGACTCCGAATTCATTAAACCATATATATATATATATATATATATATATTTATTTATTTATTTATATTTATATATCGAGTACTTGTGGCTCCTGTTAAGAGAAGCTGTTAGAAGAAGTATCCTAAATAACATACTGGGCTATTACTGAGGGAGTTTTGTTGACTAATGTGTACGTTTCTGGAAATAAGTTATTAGAAAGGTATTACTATTATTAGATTAGTGTTTAAAGTCGAAGTCTGGGTCTCCAAACTGATGGTTCAGAGTTTACAGTGCTGAGAGAGGCCCCACTAATTAAGGCAGGAATCTGTCAGAAATAAGTAACTGTTTTCCATTTCCTTATTTTACTAAATGAACAAAATAAATAATCATTTTAATAATTCTCCCCTTAAAAACAGAATCCCTTTCAAGACTACTTAAGTTCAGATCAAGTAAGCATATGCAGCCAAGATCACGGAATGCTTAAGATCTAATAACTCGGCTGATTTATCACTTAGCGAAATGCTGCAAGCCGTTGTCGGTTTTGTTCTGCTCTTCGAATCACTGCCGTATAACCTGCAAGTATTCCCACAACGGATCTGAAGTTTAAGATAGGAAACACTGGCACTGAAACATTAACTTAATGAAGTACATAAAAATTCTTATAATTCTCTACATTTGCCTTAGAATACTCTTCCCCCTGATTTGTAAGTTACCTTCAACAGGTCAAAATGTTCAAACCGTAAATCTACATCGAGGTGTCAACTAACACTTCACAAGCCAATGTCAAAAAAAGAAAATATGCAGACCATTACAATCAAACTGTGTCTTAGTTTATGGAGAATAACACTGTGCACTCATCATGTGTTATTTTTAGTGGACTCCTTGCAAACAGCAGCCTCAAAACCTTTACTCTTATAATTTATAAACAATAACTCAAATAATTTGATTTTTTAAAACACAAATTTTAAGAATCCTAAATATTAGGCATGGACCTATTTTTTATTCTGAATATAAAATTTCACTCATACTTAAGTAGACATTTTTATCCAAGTTAACCATAACAAGGTATTTTAGTATTTGTCAATAAACACCTTTCTTCTTACATAGTTAACTCAAATGCAATTAAAAAGTGACCTGTGTGGCACAGTCAATTGAGTGTCCGACTCTTGATTTCGGCTTAGGTCACGATTCAGGGTCATGAGACTGAGCCCTGCATCAGGTTGAGGAGTCTGCTTGAGATTCTCTCTCTCTCCATCTCCCTCTGCCTCACCCCCCATGTATGCTCTCTCTCTCTCTAAAATATATCAAATCTTTTTTTAATAAATAAAATCTTTTAAAAAATGTGACAAAAAGAAAACACCAAATTTTATCTCTATGAAGATAAAACTTACATGCATGTTATGAGATACATTTTATGATATTATCTAATGAGTCTAAAATAAGTATTATAAAAATCATTTACTTGTTATGCACACATAAAAATGACAGAATAATTATTTAGGGGTGCCTGGGTGGCTCAGTGGGTTAAAGCCTCTTCCTTCGGCTCAGGTCATGATCCCGGGATCCTGGGATCGAGCCCCGCATTGGGCTGTCTGCTCCGCGGAGAGCCTGCTTCCTCCTCTCTCTCTCTCTGCCTGCCTCTCTGCCTACTTGTGATCTCTGTCTGTCAAATAAATAAATAAAATCTTTTAAAAAAATGACAGAATAATTATTTAAAGGGATATATGAGACTATATATGAGTGAAAAAGGGGTAAGTCAAAAATAAGACAGATTAAGCCACCACTTGTCTTCATGATTCTTTTTATTTTCATTTAAATACAAATAAACTTCAATATTGATCTAAGAGTTTCCAATTTAAAGACACTCATGACAGAATACATATAAAATTATCACCAAAAGAATTTAATTTTCCACAAATTATTTCACTTTGTGCTTCCATGGTGCAGAAAAATGGTTAGAAATGTACCATTTTTATGAAGTCAGCAATTTGCGTGGATCATACTTTGCTTGATTTCAGGTAAGGTAATTATATGATCTGTTTTTATTTTCATTTATTTATTTATTTTTAGAGAATGAGAGGGGAGGGACAGAGGGTGAGAGAGAATATTAAGCAGAGTCCACAACCAACATGGGGTTCAATCTCATGACCTTGAGATCATGACCTGAGCAGAAATCAAATCGGATGCTTAACCAACTGAACCACCTAGGCACCCCTATGTGACCTGGTTTTAAAAGTCTTTTCTAGAGGAGTGCCTCGCTTCAGCTGATAGAGCATATAGCTCTTGATCTTGGGGTTGTAAGTTTAAGCCCCATACTGGGTACACAGATTAGTTACAAAAATAAAAAAGAAAAGTCTTTTTTTTTTTTTTTTTAATTTTTTGACAGAGAGAGACAAAGCAAGAGAGGGAACACAAGCAGGGAGAGTAGGAGAGGGAGAAGCAGGTTTCCTGCCAAGCAGGGAGCCCAATGCGGGGCTCGATCCCAGAACCCTGGGATCATGACCTGAGCTGAAGGCAGAAGCTTAATGACTGAACCATCCAGGTGCCCCTTAATAAAAGTCTTTTCTAACGCAAAGCTTGGTGTGTAGTATAGAGCAGAGGCCACAATGTCCCTCTTTCCCATGCCCTTAGGGCTGTAAACTACATGTTCCCCTCCAAAGAGCTGTTGAGAGAAAAAATTGAGCACCAAGTAGACTTTCAATAAATATTAGTTTCCTTCCCTCTCCCACCCCAAGCACTTTGACTGTAAGGAAACATAGATTATAATGTCACTGATGTCCAGGAACAGATTATGCTATTGGTTAAGATTTTAAATATATAAAAACACAAAAAGTGAGTGGGACCTGGCTGGCTCAGTTGGTAGAACATGCGACTCTCAGGGTTGTGAGTTTGAGCCCCACAGCGGGTGTAGAATTAGTTAAAAAAATAAAATCTTAAAAAAAAATCTTAAAAATACAAAAAATGGGGAGGGAAAGCCAAGAGAGAGACAATAAAATAGCAAAGAAGCTTTAAAAAGTTCATCGGGGTGCCTGTGTAGTTCAATCAATTAAATATACAATTCTCACTTTTGGTTCAGGCCATGATCTCAAGGTGGTAACAATCGAGTCCACATCTGGCTCCGCACTGGGCGTAGAGCCTGCTTAAGATTCTCTTTCCCCCTCCTAACTCTGCTGCTCCCCTGCCCCTGCTTGTGCCTGTGCACACGCTCTCTCTAATGAATGAATGAATGAATGAATGAATACATAAATAAGTAAGTTTCTTTAAAAGTGTATCAATTACTCCATCTCACCAAACCAATTTAACATCCAGGTCAAATCAATACTGCCCATGTCTGATAGGATTGGGAGATGGACAGATACTGATAAATACGTGGGGGCCCTGAAAGCAAAGGCAAACATCGTAGGGCAGCTTCTCCCAAACCAGTGTGCTCTGACAGAACCGGGTCTGAGGATTACAAATAGCACCTCATCCACACACAGGTCTTCCTGACAGAATTTTCTGGAGCCTTTGTCAAAGTATACTAAAAAACTCCAAAATAGGATTTGGTGTATTCTGTGGGACAGGGTCTGCACAAAGCCAGCAACAGCTGCCAACACTGCCATGGGATGCTCCACAGAGCACCCCACAGAAGCGAAGCAGAGGAAACCCAAGACCAAACTTCAGTGTCCAGGCCAAAGGGAAAGGGAAGGGTGGCCATGTCGTCCCATGGTCCTGCTCTCTGAGCCGTGTGCCTCAGGCCCAGCGAGAGGGCAGCTCCACACCTCCCACCCCGTGGAGCCGGCACAGGGCCGCGTGCCTCGTCACAGGTCGCGAAGGAGACAACTTACCGTAGCAGCTCTCACAGGCTCGCCCTAGGAGGGGATTCTGTGGCTGGAATGTGGTCCCCACGGCTCCATTCACAGCACCAGGTTTGCCATTGCTGGCAGATATTTGGTTGGGATTTGGTTTGCTGCTTTCAATGAAATATAAAGTGAGGTGATAAAAATGACTCGTATAACAAGGCAGAAGCCTCTCGATCTCACTGCTGTTTTATCTTAACTACATATAAACATCTGAATGTTTGGTAAAGAAGAAATAAGCTGGCAGAAGTAAGGTGTCAAAATGAACTCAAACCATTCAACTGTACAGAACAAGGGTGTGTAAGAAACAATCTCTTACTCCTGATATGCACAAAGTAAATACAGCCATTAGCTCTCCTTCACCCAGATGCGATTTCCTTAGAACACCCTCTGATGCTTTTGAATGATACAAGTTCGTAAGCTCTAACACTTGTCATGGATTCTTCTGAGAATAAAAGGTAATTTTTTTGATCAAATAAATTAAGCTAAAAGCAGTGTGTTGTGTTTAGAGAAAACCACCGCGCCTTTCCTGTTGCTGGTATGGAAGCTGTTGATAGTGCACTGGCTCTTGAGGGAACTGCACAAAAGCCACATGTTCAACAAAGACACTGTGGGTGTCAACAGAACATATCTCTGGAATGTAAGTTGGCATTTCAGGGGATTTAACCATTTATGATAATAATTTCTACAACATCTGATTTTTTATAAGAAAGATTACATAGCACTTGAAATTAAAAAAGCCAACAAATATATTTTGAGGTTTTTCTTTTTTAGAAAAAAATTTTAGGTCAAGAAGGAGACACCTATCAAGTGTTTACATGCAAATTTCCCAGATGCCACAATGCCTTAGAAACAGGGAGCCCAGATTACCTTGGTACTTGCTTGGAGCAAACAAGGCTAACTTTTCCCCATGCGGGGTCAGCTAACTCCCATGCTTATAAAGCCATGCCCTAGAATACCACACAGGTGCACGTGACATGTTCTCAAATAAACTCAGAATTTATTAAACATATTTATTTGGTGCCTAGTAAACAAAGTACCTAATCTCAAGGAGCTTTCATTCTAGAGGAGCTTTCCCGTCTATCTGCTAGATGAAACCAGGCACAATAAACTAGTCAGCCATTTGCTAGCAATGAATGCCGAATGACTAAATGAAGACCATATGCTACCTCCCCACGGCTACTGAAATGACGAGAGTTCACAACTACCAAGACACCTGGAGTCTCAACACAGGGTTGGCTCAGAAGCTTCTTCTTTTCTGCTCCCCATTTCTTCACTTCCATTTACGAGTGAAAGCCTAATGTGTAAATGTGGCCTGACAGCAAATTAAGATTTCTTTCTGGCATTGTTACTGTAACTCCTAGATGACGCCTCACCACCGCCCCAGAAGAAATCATTTAACCTCCGTGTGCACTAGGTCCCCATTCTGTAATAGGGCTATTATTCACACTTCTAATCTGTGCCAGCAATGTATTTTGAAGACAAATCATATTTTAAAACACATTTTAAACAAGCCAGAACGCGTTTCTCTTCTTATAGTTTGCAGCTGAAAATGTACACGATTAAAAGTGGTGACATAACGACTAAGACTTCCATAGGTATGTAGTATTTGTGTTTTTAAAGAATCTACTAGATATAGATAAAAAGAATGTTCCCTTAAATCAAATGACTGAATCCCAGAAGGCTTCCCCCAAAATATGAAAATTTCTGACATTTAACCCAGGGCTAAATATATGTGTTGAAAAAGAGCTAATACAAATTTATAGGTGAGCTGCCTGAAAAAAAGAACGAAAGCAAATACAACCTTAGCTGTTCAACTGAATTTTGCATGTTATTTGACTGAATGAACCACTGGTCTTAACTGTAATAATCATAAAAGGAAAACAAGTGTTCAAAGACCCAATGAACACAGACATGTGAATCATTTAAAATCCGTTTTGCAAATCCAAGTACCAACGGGTTAATTTTCAGGTGATAGATGATTTCGATGTGACCATCTGAATAAACTTTTACTCTAAGACAAACATACAAAAGGAGTTTTTAAAGCTGCATTATTTGAAACTGTGCTTTTAGCTAATGCCCAACCCCTCCTCCCTCGTCTGTATTCCAGATTCTGTCTCTACTCCCCTCTTGAGAATTTTGTACATTCGATTCTCTTTTCTGGACCCTCTTCATTGTCATGTAAACATATTTCTCTAACTTCAAAAACTCTATTACTCTTTTCCAACCTACCCCTCAAAGTGAAGAACCCCATCGAATGATCTTTCCAGCCAGTTTTGCCCAGAGCTGCCCATCTCGACAGTCTGCAGTTCCTTGGCTCACATTCAGTCCTCAGCCACTTCATTAAAGATGATCACTGACCCACTGCCACGCTGCTAAATTCTGGCTATTTTTCATCAACATCTGACATAATTAACTAATTAATCTCTTCCCCTCTCTGAAACACACTCCTCTCTCAGCTTTTGTGATAAGGAATTCACCTTGCTCTTCTACTTTTTCTGATACATAAATCCTGGATTCCTTCAGCCTTGGTCTAAGACCCTTTTTACTTATTGCTCCTCTAAGAAAGCTCATCTGTGTTTCAAACACAGTATTATATGCTGATGAAGCTCAGATCTGTATCTCTAGAGCAAAACTATCCCCTGAACCTAAGACCAATATATCTGACATCATATTCAACACCTCTTTTTGCACAGAGCAAAGTCAAAATGACCTCGCTTGCTTCTCTGCTAGTTTCTTAGCTTGGTGAAGCACAGCAATCCACCTATCTGTGCTGTCCAGAAATCTGGACCTCTAGCTTGACATCTTCCCTCTACCCCTTCCATACAAGTCAGTCACATCCGAGTGGTGTACCATTTCCAGGATCACAACTCCAGGTCAAGCTACTGTCACCTTTCTCCAAAAACTTCATAACTGGTTCCCCTTATATCCACTATTACCCCCCTCCCCCAAACCATTACCTAAAATAGAGCCAGTGGTCTTAAAGTACAAATTTGACCATGACACTTCCTTGTTTAAAATCCATTTCCGCTGTTTATCAGATGGGTAAACTCCTGGCCAGCCTCCCACAGCTCACCACTCTCTTAAGAGACACCAGCTACACTGCCTTTGTCTCATCTCCTTAACTACTGCTCTGCCCTTCCAGTCTCAGGATCTCCTTGGCCTGGAAAGCCTGCATCACCTGGCTAATTCCTCTTCCTTCTCCAGAGTTCACGCAAGCACACTTCCACAAGGAATCTTTCCTGACAGCATCTACTGAGCCTGGTTCTCCTGTACAAATTCTCATAAAAACGATGCCGTTCTTCTCCATCACAGTACTTGTCACACTAGGTGACTGTTTGGCATCTGCCTCCCCCACACTAGAAGGCAGGCTGTCTTCTTAACCTTTCTACCTCTAGCAGTGAACAGAATGCTCTGCATACAGGCAACGGCTGGGCTCAAGCAAATGGCAACATAAAATGATTCTTAATTATTTGTTTCAAAATACTTGATTTCAGAGTTAATTGTGAAATTCTTCAAAGGACTCAGATTCTTATCCAACTCAAGATAACTTCATACTTTTATTTATGTGGAAGATTTATATAACTTTTAAAAAGTTATGATTAGAAGCTGTCTTGATCTCCAAACATCATTCACTAAGATCAGGCCGGCATCCTAAGTATTTTCAGTTCTGTGGATATTACAATTTCTGTCACAACCTCTGAATGCTGCCATCTAAGCATGAAAGCAGATATAAGTAATACATAAATGAATGAGTATGGCCGTGTTCCAATGACACCTTATTTACAAAAATAGGGAGCAGGTCAGATTTGGCCTGTAGGCTATAGTTTGCTGGTCTTTGCCTTAGATCAAGATTCCAACGGCTTCAATGCAAAACATACGGAAACAATTCTCTGGGTTACTTGGTGAAAACTGGTTAGATGTACCTTCCCTTTGATGTCACAGCACTACAATGCACAAGAAAGCTGCTGTGCTTGCTTCTAAAACCTGACATATGAGTCACCACACTTTTCTTTGGGGAGTTGCTCTTCTCTTAATTACTCAAATAAAATATAAAATGTTCTAAAATACTGGAAACCACTGCAGAAGGGACATTACAGCTCTGAATTAAAATTATGAGTCCTGTAAATTATATGTTATCAGCCTTGAGATAAAAAAAAGATTTAATTCATTGTCTATGAGGCCTCCTATATATACAAATATCTATTACTATATCAAAATTCAGTAAACAAAAGGCTAGGTATAATACAATTTTAGTGAGAAAAATCTTGGAGCAGCACACAAAACTTTGCAGTAAATTTCATTTTAATCCCCAAAGAACCTAGTATAGCCCTATCTACACAGTGCTCAATAAACTAAGTTTTCCTGAAGAAATGATTGCTGGAACTCTAAAGACCTCAAAAAAAAGATAGCAATTCATTTAAAATGTAGCAAATGAAAAGCAAACTGGCATTCATTTTGATATGACAATGATTTCTAAGTTCCCAAGATAATGATGATAGAATATCAGACATGTGAAACAACTGATACCTAATCATTATTTTTCCAACATTTATAAAGTATGGTTCTTACTTTCTTTAACTGTTCTCCCAAACAATGTAAAATCCGCAACCAAATAAACAACCTCAAAACGGCAATGTACACCGCACCCCCCAAATCTATTCTGTAACATAGGAGTTTCAAAAGCTGCTAGGTTTCTGAAATACAGTTTCAAATAATAGAGTTTCACAAGTTAGTTTTCTGATGCTTTCCCTGTACCTCTGATAGAAGTATATCATGTGGCATTTTTCCTCTTATTCTTTTGTCTACTGGGGTTTCTCCCACCCGCCATTTCTCTTTCTAAAAAAACCACTATAGTGATATAATGGAAGCAAGTCTCGTGCTTTGTAGTGTCAGAAAACAGGAGACAAAAAGAAATTCAAATTTGGCTGAAATTGACCAAAATGACATATTTTGTTTTCACAGAATTCACACTATGAGAAATATTTCAAAAGATTTCTGTTACTTACTAAGTTGGGATATACACTTGCTTCAGTTTACTCTCGGCTTCTGCTGCTTTTAGACGTTTCTAAGTCAAAAGATAGATAAAGTATTTTACATACAATGCCTAGTAATTATTACCACTTCACTGTCTCAAAAAATTCATAAGAAAATAAAATATTAAAACATCATTCAAAAATTGCCATTTTAACAAAGGCTTTTCTTTCATGTACATATTCTCAAACTGTGTTAGTTTGTAAGACAAGTCACTAGATTCCGAGGTATAGAACTCCAAGTATTAATACCATTTTACTCTTAGATTTCAAAAAGAAAGCAGTGAATAAGTCCATTTTATATTGTTCCACAAGTGAATAAACAGGATTTAGAAATAACCATTTTTATTTTGCAAATTTAGTTTATACTTTCTTTTTTGCCCTTCTGGAAGAAAAACACACACACACACACACTCTTTCCTTTAAAATAAACATTTTTTTTGCCCAGAAATGATTTGTTTCCAAGGTTCATGAGAAAAGAAAGAGATAACAACTCCCCTAAGTACAGTTAAATAAGCATTTACCCTCAAGTGTTAAGAGAGATGTAATATACTTTAAAGCCTGGCTAACCCACATCAGATTTTAGGAGCCAATTAGGAGCCAAATGTAGGAAAAGGAATGGGAGAAAGATTACCTAATCATATCCAGAAACTGCTCGTAAATGAATACAAACAAGGAAGGCAAACAATATATGGTAGATATCCAAAAAGAACACAAACCAGAATATAAGGCAATCATCCATATTCTCCGTGAGGAGAAAACAAAACATTTAAGAGGACAACTTAAAACTTTTAGAGGGGCACCTGAGTGGCTCAATCTGTTAAGCAGCTGCCTTCGGCTCAGGTCATGATCCCAGAGTCCTGGGATCAAGCCCAGCATCAGGCTCTCTGCTGGGAGAAAGCCTACTTCTCTCTCTCCCCTGGCTTGTGTGCTCTCTCTCTCTCTCACTTGCTCACTCTCTCATTCAAATAAAGAAACTCTTTTAAAGATTTTATTTATATGATAGAGAGAGAGAGAGAGACAATGAGAGAGGCAGCACAAGTAAAAACAGTGGGAGGGGAAGAAGCAGGCTTCCTGCTAAGCAGGGAGGCCGTTGCGGGGTTTGATCCTAGGACCCTGGGATCATGACCTGAGCTGAAGGCAGCTTGCTTAACAGACTGAGCCACCCAGGCACCCCTAAATTTCTAATAATCCATAAAAATGACTTGTTCACATCTCAGGTCATTATTCCTGTCGGCTACACTCACAAAGATGGAGCACCAAGATCCTGCAAGGAAAATAACACCTCTCTGGTGGCATCCTTCCCCACTGTCTTTCGAAAAATTTATCGTAATGGTTCTTCTGAAGTAAAGAAAATATTAGGACTAAATTCTTAATATCTTAAGGTCATGAAATCATATCATTTAAAATAGTACAGAAAAGATAAAGCAAATTTAAAATTAAGTATATTGCTAAGAAATATTAAGATATGAACAGAAAGCTCACTTTAATGTGATTGTATTAGTTGCAATATGAAGAAATTACCTGCTGCACGTATCTGTCAGTAGTTTTCCACATGTAATAATATTCAATGATGCTAGTCAATGATTTCCAAGGGAGCTGAAAAAATATTTAACATGATAAAGGAAAACAAGCTACTATAGAAACTTTCTTTTTATCACTTTTTAAAAGTAAGGAGGCAAATATCCACATGGAAGATTCATTCTAGGAGAAGTGTTTGAGAAAACTAAAATTAATTTTTAGCAAAGGGTATCCCAAGCAAGTTATATGCAGTCAGAGACTCTAATACAACAAATTCCATTTCTCACCTCCCATTTTATTAAAGATCATAAACATTATGACTGAAAATATCTCATGACCTACTCAAAAAAATTATTTTTGGGCTGCAGGTGGGATTGAAGTTCAATTTTTAGAAACGATATTTAAATAGGTTAAGCCTAAGTTACTTCACACTTCCAAAAATGCAGCTCCACCTGGCTGTCATTTGGTCTCTGGCGTAACCGTTCTCATCTTTATCAAAACTGCTTTATTTTCACCTACTTTGTTGTAAATGAAATAAAAATCTAAATCCTTGAGAGACAGCGTAGCTGAGTGTGGCTTGTATTTGTGAAGTAGGAAGCTCACCTTTGCCATTTTCCTATGATGACTCAAAACTGGCCAAATGAGCTCCTACCAATGAGACCCACAACCAAGACTATAGTCCACAGACCCTCTGAAAAGGGAAATCTGTCAGTCATCTAAGATGTAAACCCGAACAGATCAAACCTTCAAACAAATGACTATGGACAGTCACACTCCTTAGCTGTGGCGCCAGACCTTATGGAAAGGTGACTCAGTGCTCTTGGGCTTCTAGCGAGCTTGCCCTAATGCACCGTCGGGACTGGAGAGTCAGAACAGTACTTCCACACTGCCCTGAAGCTACGGGTCTGCTTGAAACCCACGGGTACAATATCCACACCACTCTCATCACCTCCACGTTTCACTCACCTGTTTGCTCTGAAGAGAAAACAGATGGAGTTCTAAGAGAAGAAACTATTCTCAGCTTAATGGGGTGGCAACTCCAATAACAGTTCCAAGTGTGGCCTCCCTAAAGGGCCAAATTGCAGCGCCACTGGGGTGTGCGCTACGGCTAAAGCAAGTACTGTTTTCTATGACCCAGTAGGCCAATCTGATGGGGTGGAGAGTGTCTGAGGGATGGAGTTAAGGTGCCCACCGCAAGACCTCATGTGGCAAGACCTCAGGAAAGTCCAGGGCACAGTCCCCCAGGGCTCAAGCAAGCTAAGACTGCTTCATCCCCTAACCATTCTTCTGAGAAGCAGCCCCTGGCGTGCAATTACCTGGAAGGCTGAGAAAAGGAAACCAAGTGACTATGGAACCTGAGCTTCATCATCAGCCGGATTTTATTGAAGCCACGAAGTCCTACTCAGCTGTGCTCGGCACCACCACTCTCTCTAGAAGTACAGGTCTTGAAAAGCACAAGTAACACATTGCAGTGTGTCTACTTCTGTTGCAGGATCTTTCCTCCCTCAACCCTCATGGCTTCACAGGAGTTCCTGAGGACGTGTCAAGTGAGGAGGAAAAAATCCAAATGTGGTGGATGGCTTTGCACGATACACTGGCACTGACCAGAATTCCACTGCTGCAGACTTTCAGCCCCCAGCAGGAGCGGCTCTGAAGCACAGTGAAGAAGGGCGATCCTTGGGAGGGGAGGGCATTAGTCACTTAGTCACTGCAGGGTTTTCTACTTTGAGCTGAAGGCAAGCTGGCCAGAGGAACTAATCCATACCTACTAGCAGACAGTGGTTATCTACCTGTCACAATGATTGGGGACTAGAAAGGAATACAACTAGAGGGTTGGTAACAAAGAGGCTTAAGAAAGAGGTTTGTCGAATGGATACCTCTGAATGGGCCCAAGAGTGAAAATATTTGTGTCTCCATGCTTATCAAAAGTTCCCTCTAGAGAGGAGGTTCTCAATATCAGGAGGAAATATGATTCTCTAGGGCTATCAGCCAGCCCCCTTCCCTACCCAAAATAATGACTGCTCAAAGGACATGTAAACAAAATGGACACAGAGGCAAGCAGACAGAGATTACACATGGGTACCACCACATGGATGTCCTCTCACTGAATCTGATCTGATTACTCCACATGTCCAATCTGCAAAGAACACAGTACATGGCCTTCCAACATGGCACCATTCCTGGTAACATGTCGGGAGCGGTACAGGAGGCCTACTCTAAGAGCCGTAAGGGACTGAATATGATTGGCTGTTCATTTAGGTCCACTCACGCGGGAGGTGCATGAGCACTGCAGTGATTGGCTAGGTGGGCTAAGCTGCCGGTGTATATGTGCTTGAATGTACTTGTAGAGGGGCGGGCCCGCGGGGAGCCCGGCCGGGCCGCCTGGGCCGAGGGGGCCGTAGCCCTGACCATGGCGGCGGCGGCGGGGGCGCCGGGCGCCGAGGCGGCGGCGCGAGGCCCTGGAGGCGGCGGTGGCACCCGAGGGGCGGCGGGAGCTGCGTGCTGTGCTGCGCCAGAGGGGGAAGAAGATAAAAAGAAGCCATTAAAGAAGTTTGCCTCCACGCGTGTCTCCGTGTCGTTCTTGCTGGCGAGAGCGACGGTAACATGTTAGTTACATTGGACTCTCAGCATCCTAAAATAAACAGATATCTTGTTCTTGTTGAATAGATAATTATTCCAAATATGACTTGCCTTTTCGGCCTATAATGCATTGACCAGCAATAACAACCACAGACTTATGAAGGACTTATTCTCACAGAACACTGCTTCTAACCCAGGTCTCAGAACCCTCAGAAAAGAAGGTTTGATTCACCCTACCAGGTTAAGAACAATGGTCACCTAAGGGACGAAGGGGAGAATAGTGGAGGAATTTGATTCTGAATGCCAACGAAGACCTTAGGGTGAGTTCCAGAAACAGAGGAAGGAAGAAGATTAAAGAGGCTATCTATATTTCCTTTCTTGGTTGGTGTAATGATTTTCCTTCAGCAGTCCAATTCCCGTTCTATTTTTACATAAGATCTGTTGATGGTAGTTTTACCTTTATAATTGAATGCAGAAGTTATAAGCAATAAAGACAGGGTTGTGAATAAGACCAGAGGAGGAATAAACATCAACCAGACAAGGAGGCTGTGACATTACATTTGAGGAAATGGTACCACATTTTCTAATGATTCAGGAATAATTACAATTGTTTCAAAGTTGCTATTAGGAAAGGAAGCATGTACAGAAGGCAAGGATGATGCTGAGGAACCAAAGTGGGGGATGATGGCAGATCCTACATACCCACTTCCAATCCACATCAGCTTGCCTTCATTAAAGCTCTAAGGTACATTTCCCCCAGATACCCTGGACCAAAGATGCAGACATATGGATCATGTTTAGGCAAACTGGGAAGATGACATCCGGATAGAGAAGTGAGCAATTTAAGGACGAGGCTGCATGCAGGGAGAATGAACTGTCTGCCAAAAATGATGGTTGAGGGGCACCTGGGTGGCTCAGTCAGTTGAATGTCCGACTCTTGATTTTGGCCCCAGTCATGATCTCAGGGTCCTAGGATCAAGCTCTGCTTGAGGATTCTCTCCCTCTGCCCCTCACCCTGCTCTCTTTCTTAAAATAAATAAGTAAAGAAATCTTTAAAAAAAAAAAAAAAAAAGAATGATAGTTGAAATATGTTCTTCTGGGGCATCTGTGTTGACCTTTCAGTCATCCGTGCTAACATCATGGATGCCAAGCAGCGGAGGGCACAGGTATTTCCACTGTTCCTGGAAGTGAAGTGTCCAACCCTGGTTCTCTAGTCTTCCCAGAGATTCTGTGAGAACCTAATACCATATATTCGTTTCTGCTTCAATTAGATTTAGCGAATTTCATACTTAGCAACTAGGAACCCTGACTAATATAACCAATACATTTATTCTTTATACTAAACTCCCTCTTATCCATAATCAAAAGTGCTCTAGCTTATACAAAGGTTGGAAGTAAAGTGTTCAAAGAACAGGCCTAGACATATGGCATTTACTTTTTACTTATTTAAGTAATCTCCACATACAATGTGGGGCTCGAACTCATGACCCTGAGATCAAGAGTTGCACCTTCTTCTGACTGAGCCAGCCAGGCACCCCAATTTGTGGCACTTATTGACAGAGTCAAGTTGGGGCAGAAATCAGATAAGACTGGTGGTAGGGGCACTATATGTAGTGGAGTTTCCGCTACGATGCTGCTATTGCAGGGTTAGTTAGTTCGTTCGTTCTTGGCTTCAAAAGGCCTGGCTGTGAAGCATCGAAACTTAGATCCCTGGCCCGCCTCGAGGTTCCATTAGCCCACAACATACCCTATAATAAATCTCTCTATCCTTAACTAGCTCACTCAGATGGATTCTGTTGTTTCCAATTATGGCTTTCCAACTTCCTTCAAGTTCACTTTCCTATACTGGAAGGCTACAATGGAAATATTATATTTCTGAGACTCTCTTGTGATTTATTTCTTACAAACAATTGTAGAAGACCTAAATTCAGAAGCGAGTTAAGCAGCATAGAGGGAAGGGTGCACAGGAATCTGTTTAGCTGCAGCAGAGCTAAAAGGCATAAAACTGTTCCAGAGTCATCAGCTCCACTAGAGGCTTCCTAACCCCAAGACCATGGTTAAAGTAGTCCGGTAACAGAGGTTAACCCAGCAGCTTCCCACTTCTGGGTGGGGCAAAGGTAGGCGCTCCCCTGTTGGACCATTTCTGTGGAATGTTCTGATGTCCATCCTGGCGCCTACTTCTCCAACCCTATCAATTATCCAAAATTCTATATTAGATACTAGGTATATATAATATATATAAAACTACAAAAAGCAATTATCCAAAATTAAATCCCATTTTGTTTAAGATAGCTTATGTGATTTTGTGATCTGCAACTGAAGCTTAAATGATTAAAAACAGCTAGGAAATAGCCTTTGCTGAAAGAAGTTTCTATGCCAAGAGACCTGAATACATGAAAGAACAGAGACTTTACTGTTCTGTACTTTGAATTTCTCAGGTTCCTTTGTGTATTTCGGATGCTGCTTTTTAGGATATAAAATCCACAAGAGAATATCATTCCCACCCTACAAATGAGAAAAAAAAAAAAAAAAAAAACAAACAACAAACAGATACTCTATGGACCCACTTCAATTCTTGAGCCCACCACAGAGCTAAAGTTGCAAAACAGTCAACTGAACTGAAAACTCCAAAATCACTCTGAATAAACACTAGACTCAGGAGACTCACGAACTATTTTTACTTTGGAAAAGCACACACACACAAAGATAAATAAAAACAAGGAAGAAAACAACCAAAAATTTACCAAATTACTAAAGGCCAACAGTGAGCTAGGGCAACTGTTTAGCATCTATGGGCGCTCCAGACACCAGGGGGATCCATCCACATTTGCCACGGATCTCCTACCGGTGTTCGTCAGAAAGAACTGGCCCAGAGCAGGAAACCTGAGAAAGGCCCTGCTGGTGGTGAGGGAATTTGAATCTACACAAAGAAATGAAGAAGGGCAGAAATAATAACATTTTTTAAAATAAATAACAATACATAAATAAATATGGGGAAAAAAGATATTTTAAAAAAATCTCTTTAAAAAGATCACTGTCTAAAGGAAAAAATAGCAATAATTCACGGTGAGATTTAGAACATGGGCAGAAGTAAAATGTATGATGAAAAAGGCACAAGAATGGGAGGGAGGAACTAGAAGTATTATCACATGGTTCTTTTTTTCTTTCTTTCTTTCTTTCTCTTTCTTTCTCTCTCTCTCTCTCTTTTTTTTTTTTTTAAGTAAGCTCTTCATCCAACATGGAGCTTGAACTCATGACCCAAAGATCAAGAGTTGCATGCTCTATCAATACTAAGCCAGCCAGGTACCCCAGTCAGATGGTTCTTATAATCTATGTGATTCAATTGGATTTGACTGAAGGTAGATTGTACAACATTAAAGATGCATATTGTAAACCAATAAACAAATAAAAGTTTAATTGGTAAGCCACCAGAAGAGAGAAAACTAGAATAAAAAAAATAATTAAAGGGGCACCTAGGTTGTTCAGTTGGTTAAGCGTCCAGCTCTTGGTTTCAGCTCAGGTCATGATCTGAGGCTCATGAGATCGAGGCCCCCATCCAGCTCCGCGCTCAGCGTGGAGTCTGCTTCAGATTCTTCGCCTCTCCCTCCCACTCTGCCCTTCCCCCTGCTCTCTCTCTCTCTCTAAAGTAAAATAACATCTTTAAAAAAAAATAATTTTGAAAAGGGGGAAAGAACAGAACAATGGGACAAACTGAAAATTAATGGTAAGAGGATTGGTTTTAAATAAAAAATTACATTATTGATGATGATATTGAAGGTAAATAGTCTAACAATCCAAGTAAAAGGTAGAGATTGTTGGACTGGTTTTAAACTATATTTAGTTTACAAAGCCTACTTTGGACATAAATAAGGTACAAATAAAGGGATGGAAAAAAGATATACCATGTAATCAATAAAATAAAACTGGAGTGGTAATATTAACAGGAGAAAAACCAGATATCACCACAAGGAATATTACCATAAAGAGGCATGATGAAAGATAAAAGGGTCAATTCATTAGAAGGTAACAATCCTCAATGTATATAGCCAATAAGACAGCTTCAACATAATTAAAGCAAAAAACCTATATTAACTAAAAAAGAAAAACAGAAAAATTCACAATGATAACTAGAGACTTTTAATACTGCTTTCTCAATAACAGAACAGGTAGACAGAAAATCAGTAAGGTTCCAGAAGACTTGAATAACACCATCAATAAATTTGACCTAAGTAGCATTTATAGAACATTCCACCAAATAGCAAAATACCTCTTCTTTTCAAGAGCACATGGAACATTCACCATAATGGAACATATACTGGGATGAGAATCAATCACATGTCAAAAATGTAAGATTTGATTTTTTTACGAAGTATGTTTTCTGATCACAACAGAATTAAACTAGACTTCAGTAACAAAAGTATATGGGGGAAAAAAATCACAAAACTTACCTCTAAATAACCCATGAGTCAAAAAGTGAATCAGAATGAAAAATGAAAATACTTTGAAGGAACAAAAATGAAAACACTACTTATCAAAATGTGGAGAGAGGCCCCGTAGCACAGGGCCTGCTGAGGTTGAGACAGGAATACTGAAGAAGCCCTCCCACATTCCAGACCCCACATCAAGCCCAGTTAAGAATCTGAAGTCTGTGGGTGTTCAGATCACCTGCTATTCACCCCTTCATGGAGAGATGGACCCGCCCCTCCAAACAGTATCAGATGGCCAGACGTACAACACACAACACTGAAGACAAAAGACTGGAGGGGCTCCTGGGTGGCTCAGTTGATTAAGCCACTGCCTTCGGCTCAGGTCACGATCCCAGAGTCCCAGGATCGAGTCCTGCATCAGCTTCCCAGCTCCATGGGGAGTCTTCTCCTCCCTCTGACCTTCTCCCCTCTCATGCTCACTCTCACTTACCCTCTCAGATAAATAAATAAAATTTCTTTAAAAAAAAAAAGAAAAGAAATTCAAAAGAGAGGAGACTGACAGTGGTTTCTGAGTCACAGCTACTCACACATCCCAGGGGACGATGACACCGTGTAGGGCCACAGTGAGTCACTAGGGGCTGTGAGAGTGAGGTTCTGTGTAACAAGAGGGTGAGGTATGGCCTGGTTCTGAAGAGGGTTCCCATGGGAGGAGGTGACTGGCTTCTCTGAGTAATTCTGTGGGCTGGCAGGGAAGTGAAACCCAAAAGGCTGAAGGAGGGGCGGGGAGATGCTAGTAAAACAGAGATGAGGAGCCTTTCCTGCTGGAGGGCCATCTCCAACAAAAGCAGTGGAACTCACAGTTAAGTTTTTGGGGCCCAGTGAGGCTCATAAATGTCAAGACAGCACATGAAATGTTAGGCCTTCCAATACAGAACAAGCACCAGATCCAAACCTGGCCCAACTACAATCTGATTAATATATTAAAGGATATACTAATATACTTAAGGCTGTCTTAAAAAGATAAGACAGCATAGATGGCTAGATGTGGAATTTAAACAGATTAAAAATATAAAAAATAAAATATAAATGTTAGCAAAATATGCTATCATATTTGAAGAATTCCTTTAGCAAGTGTATCAGTATACTGGACATTGCCAAGAAAAGAATTAGTTGTACTGGAAGATAAATAAATATATAAATCATACACACTAACACAAACAGCAGGTCCCAGCTCTTGGAAACTCACAGAATAATTACAAAGGAAAACACACCCAGGAGCATTGTAGCAGTAAAACTGCTAAAAAAACAAACAAACAAATAAAAAAAACCCAAACAAACAGAAGTAGAGAGAAAATCTTGAGCACAAAGAAACATTTACATACACAAGAACTTCTTGTCCAAAACTACGTAAGCCAGAGAGACCTCTTTAGAATACTGAAAAAGAAGAAAAATGAGTTCCATAAAGAAAGAAAATCATTTTTGTTAAAGAGGACAGTAAGGTGGTTTTGAGAAAAAGCTAAAATCACTATCAGCCAAACACACACTACCAACAAATGATTACATTACAAGGAAGTTTCAACCTTAAAAAGATACTAGGAAAAGACAAAACATGTAAGCCTAAAGCAAGCTGAAGAAAGGAAACAGCAAACATAAAAGCAGAAATCAATGAAAGAAAAAAAATCAATCAAACAAAAAACTGGTTCTTCGCAAAGATCAATAAAACTGACAAACTCCTAGCTGGACTGATGAGGAAAAGAGAAAGAAGAGCTAAATTACCAGTGTCAGGAATGCGAGAGGGGCATCACTACAGCTCCATCCCAAAGACCTTCAAAGGGTAATAGAAGATTATGATCCCCTTTATGACAATAAACTAGACAACTCCAGAACAAATGAACAAGGAGAAGTGGTGAGCAAGATACGGGAGTAGGAGAAACCTGTCTCTGTACCTGACAGCTATGGACAAATGAAAACAGCTCTGGGAGGATGGATATGGGAAGAGTCAAGCAAGCTCCTCTGGCAACACAGTGGGGCAATAAAAGGGTCACTGCAGAGGCAGCTGAGACATCTGGAAATAGCTAAGAACAAAAAAGAAGGGTAAAGGCTATCAGTATAAGCCATGTAGTGGTGCCACTGTGGTCTCCAGTGGCCTGATGTGCAGAGGAGCCCAGCAGCCATTGCCACCAAGGACCTCAAGAGCCCTCAGGACAGCTGCAGAATGCCTGCCACATTCACAGCAGAGGACTCTGCAGCGTTTGTTGGTGTGGACTCCAACAGCCCGCTCTGCAGAGGAAACAGACAGCTTCTGCCACTGAGGTAACCAACAGCCACTGCTGATACTGACCTCGCAAAGAGGCAAACGCTGCTGCGCCCCTCCCACAAGACACTGCTGTGTCCCCATCCCAGGAACAGGGCTGCCAGACCAGACCTCCAAGCCTGTGCACACCTAGGACCCCAGAGCTCTGGCTGCTCCTCACACCCACACTTCAGACTTTGATTCCATGGCCGTTCCACATGTGCTCCAATCTCTGCACGGACACTGCAGGTGAGCCAGCACACCAGACCCCAGAATGCTGTCACTCTGCAAGCCCCCATGCTCCACGCCTGGCTCTGTAGCCGATCCAAGCATGCTCACACCTAATGCTCGCTGCCACAGCAAGGGTACTTCAAAGCCAGGTCCAATGCCAATAGGGATTCCTTTGGCAATTATATATCCCATGGGACAGAAAGAGATCAGGAGGTCCCCAGCAGCCTTTGCCATCAAAGACCCCAACGCCTTCACTGCCACTGCAGACACCTAAAGCACTGGCTGTTGAAGATGCTGGGCCTTCCCAAGAGCTGGCACCATCATACCCTCCCTTCCAGCACCCTTGAACCCACTGCAGGAGGAGGGTCTCTCCCCACTGAAACCAGATGCTAAATTCTGGGAGAGGTAGGCACCTACTCAACCAAATGCACAAACACCAACACAAGGCTACAAGAAAGATGAAAAATACATTCCCAAAGAAACACAGTAATTTTCCAGTAACTGACCCCAAAGGAACGAAAATCTGTGATTTCCTGACAATGATTTCAAAATAAGGGTTTTAAGGAAGCTCAGTGAGCTACAAGAAAATACAGATAGAACTGAAATCGGGAGACAGACTCCAAAATCAAGAAAACAATAAACAAAATAAGACACACAATAGAGAAAGACATCATAAAAACAAGAATTCTAAAGCTGAAGAATACAAGGAATTAAATGAAAAATGCAATACAGAACATCAATAACAGACATGGGCAAGCAGAAAAAAAGAATCTGTGAACTCAAAGACAGGTCATTAGAAATTATCTGGTTAGACTGGAAAAAAAAGAAAAAGAAAAATCAGTAAAAGATATCCAGTTAGCGGAAGGGAGGAAGCAACAAAGGTCAGAGGAGAAATAAAGGAAATATAAACCAGAAAAACAACAGAAAAGATCAATGAACTAAGAGTTGCTTTTCTGGAAAGATAAACAAAACTGACCAACTTTAACTAGACCAAGAAAAAGAGAGGACTGAAATAAATTCCAGAAATGAAAACTGGAGTAGACATTACAACTGATACTGCAAGTATACAAAAGATCCCAAGAGACTGGAATGAACAATTATATACCCACAAATTGGATAATCTAGAAAGAATGATTGCCCTAGAATGCTATCATGGACTTCTCAAATAGAAATTTCCCCATTTCAAAGAGGTTATAAGCTTAATTAAAGAGAACAATTCCATAAACACAAAGACAAAAGGAAGTACATAATAGTAGATAAGATTATCCAGTATTTAAAATCCAGGTTAGATACCACATAGCATTAAGAGGAGTCAGGGAGGGGCGCCTGGGTGGCTCAGTGGTTAAGCCGCTGCCTTCAGCTCAGGTCATGATCCCAGGGTCCTAGGATCGAGCCCCGCATCGGGCTCTCTGCTCAGCAGGGAGCCTGCTTCCTCCTCTCTCTCTCTGCCTGCCTCTCTGCCTACTTACGATCTCTGTCTGTCAAATAAATAAATAAAATCTTTTAAAAAAAAAAAAAAAAAAAAAGAGGAGTCAGGGATTGAAACCTATAAAGCAAATTTTCCTACTTTGCTTGGTATAGGCCGTTTCCAAATTAAAGGTCCACATCAAATTTAGGCTCAACAATTAGTAAGGTAACTAGAAAATTTTAAAAGGTCTAAAGGACAGCAACAAACTAAAAAAGCAGAGCTCAGAAAAATATTTAGCACAAACAGTCAGAAAAGCTATCCATATTTTAACCCTGGAACTCAGAGCTTCCTGACCTTGAGTCTTAAAATTACTTCCCAAAACAAATGTTAACTTCTCCCTCTGTAACACCAGCCTTCATTCTAAGTGGAGCAGATAAAAATTACTAAGTCACGAGCTTGCTAAATGGTTTACTAGATTCCTAATAAAGACAAAATATTCCCACCCCAACATTTTATTTACAATCTTCTACTTACAAAGTCTTGACGTATGTCATTGAAGTCTTTGCCATATTTTTCCAGTGCCTCTTCAAATAAACTAGCTTCAGAGGCTGACCACTCTTCCATTTCATCTCTGCATAACACAGGTCCTCCAAGTGGTACTAAGACACTAATTGCACTGCTCAAATCATAGCTGTGCCTATACAACGTATCCATAGCGTGAAACTAAAGAAAACAAAATAGAAAAGATTGGTCAGAAATGCAAACTTGCTAGGTTATTTATGAACAGAAATACTAAAATACATGATGCACTTAAAATTAACACTAATATATTTAGGTGTTTGTTTTTTAAGTAACAAAATAAAGAAAAATTTAAACCTCAGATGACCTTATATTACCATTTATTGCTTTAAGAAAATGCTGATTTGTACCTTATAAGATGGGTATTTTAAAAAATGCATTCATTTGTTACAGTAACCTGCATGTGAAGAGTCAGAGCCTCTTAAGTAATTACACTGGAAAGCCAGTAAATTTCACCATCTTCTTGGTTACCAAAATCACTTCAGCTACTGCACAGGGTTGGCACAGCCTTCCTTGATAAGGGAAAAAGAGATGATATACCAGAAAGGGGAAGAACAACTCTCAGGTTGGATTAAGAGAATGTCCTAAGAACGAGAGATAGAGAAAACAATGGAATTGAGAATGAGGTGACACAACAAAACTATACATCTATGTTAAGTGAAACAAAAGTACGTATCCATGCAAAAACAGTAACTGGGTTAGAATTTTGTAAGACCAAGAAGAGATGACCAGGCTTGCCTGTATCAGCTAGGCTGCGAGGGTTTCCTATATATTTCAAGAGACAGTGATAGGAAGAGTCATCTGAAAGGAAGACAGATGAATAATATACACCTGGCTTTTTGCAAAAGTACCTTGGGTCTAGCTTACTTAAAAGACATTCTTCTGCCCATTAGAAGCAGTGAATAAACTTAGGTTCCTAAACTTTAAGCTTTGAAAAACTTGAGATGGTTTTTCTACCCGAGAGAAAGATTCATTCATAACATATATGCACACTGGTATGCGCAGCAGGAAAACTGCAAAAGGCGATGATTGGCTCTGCTGTGTCTGGATAAGCATATAGGTGTGGCCCAGATTTGGTTGGCAAGGTGACCAAATCCTTCCCAAGTTAGAACTAGTTCTATTTAAACTTTCTAACACATGAAAGCCAAGTCATGGACCTTGAACACAAAGTATCTTCTGAAATTTTCAGAAAATGGGGATAGCATCACATCTACTGGACAACACAGCTCTTAAAATGTAGCTTGTAAGTGAGTTCCCTATTCATAAAAGAATATAAAACTAGCTCAAATATCATAGTCACCTACTAAAAAGAATCACTGGCTACAGTATGCACTAAAAAGACGTATTTAGGGCTCCTGGGTGACTTCAGTTGGTTAGGGGTCTGCCTCCGGCTCAGGTGATGATCCCAGGGTTCTGGGATTGAGCTGTGCGTCAGGTTCTCTGTTCAGTAGAAAGTCTGCTTCTCTCTCTCCATTTCCCTCTGTCCTTCCCCCGATTCATGCAGGTCTCTCTCTCAAATAAATAAATAAAATCTTAAAAAAAAAAATTTACACTTCATACATTAAGACATTGGAAAGGATCTAGAATAGAAATTTGTTGACAGTACTGAAGACAGGATTTAGGACATACAGACATGTTTAAGGTATGGTAACTAACTGCTTT
Organism: Mustela nivalis; assembly: GCF_964662115.1. NCBI lineage: Eukaryota > Metazoa > Chordata > Mammalia > Carnivora > Mustelidae > Mustela > Mustela nivalis. The sequence goes on along the minus strand of NC_139027.1, from coordinate 34,149,734 downwards.
ATCAAGGATTAGCATCTCTCTTAACTAAATCACCAGACTCCACAAAACAAAAGCACGTAGGAATTTCATTATCTATTTCCTAGTTACAATCACAGCTAAGACCACTGTATAGGCTTATTGCTGTATGTATCACAATCATGGAATAATAACTTCAATTTTCAAGAGAATTTCTTCCCACTCTTGTGCAGCAAGGGTTATAAAAATGTTACAATTGATGTTTATTCTTTGCCTGTGCTCTGCAAACTTGAGAATCAACTGAACACTTTTCTAGCTAACCTTCCCACTTGATAGATTCAACAGTTCAAGTACTTACTGTACAATGCTAAACACTTCACATCGTCCCTGAAATTATTGTTTCTAGATAACTGATCTAAGAAAGTGAAAACGGAGTCCAAGAGCATTTAGGGATCCCTTCAATTAGTAATCTATTACTATAAACAATTATTTTTGAAACTAAATTTATGAAGGGGAACAAAACTGAAAAAGATTCAATGGTATTCAAAATCAATAATTACACCAATTAACTGTGCTACTGAGATTCCTCAGGAGGTAGAAGTCATTTTTATAATTAACAGGTGCTCTGAAACCAAAAGTCACAGAATTAAGTGAGTTTTTCTCAGCTGATATTATACCAGCCACTCAAAGCGTGAAAGGATTTTCAGCCTTTTGTTCATGTGAGATGAATGAAAAGGCTTTTCTTACAGGCACTTTTTTAAAATGACAGGCTATTATCTAATAAGGTTTCAAAGAACCAAAGTAATATCATAGCCTTTAAAAGTGATTATGACCAAAAAGTGAAGTGATTCGACTGTTAATTAGATTGTTACAAAGGTTCTTTTCTTTACAGTGTTATAGAACACTGAAGTAATAAGCATTTGCTTTCAGAAGACTAACTCATGCTCTGTCACAAATCAAATGGAAAGAATGGGTCCAACTTACAGCTGACTGGAGGCTCTGAAACCCCCAAAGCCCACTTTTGAAACCCCCAAAGCCCACTTTTGAAACCCAGCCCAGAGGAGAGTGTTGTCGTGATTAGTAGGTGTAGAAAATAAACATCCCATCAGACATATGCACTGTGGAATTCCTAGGGAATAATTTTATTGACACTGATGACCAACTTCATAAAGAAACCAGAGGATCAAATTATGTGCTAGGAGTCCATACGCACTGCATCTTTCTGACACATATAGGTGGCTCCTTTTTTTGTTTGTTTTTTTCAAAAGATTTTATTTATTTATTTGTCAGAGAGAGAGACACAAGCATGCAGAGTGGTTGGCAGAGGCAGAGAGAGAAGCAGGATCCCTGCTGGACAAGGAGTCCAATGCGGGACTCAATCCCAGGACCCTGAGATCATGACCTGAGCCGAAGGCAGTGGCTTAACCAACTAAGCCACCCAGGCTTCTCTAGGTGGCTCCTTCTGAATGAACTTTTATATAGTCCGATCTTATCCTAAAGAGCTATACTGCAAGTAAAACACAGACTGAGACAACATTAAGTGAAGATTCTCAGAAGGAGGCTAAGACATGGGAGTTTGACATATGACTTATGGTTTATCAGTAAGATAGTAAAAAATTTCAAGAGCTACACATGTAAAAGAACACACTGGCTGATTCCATTTATTTATTTTCTTAAGATTTACTTATTTATTTTAGAGAGAGAGTGAGTACATGCACGCGAGTGGGAGGAGGGGCAGAGGGAGAAGGAGAGGGAGAGAATCTCAAGTTGACTCCTCACTGAACACGGAGCCCCACATGAGACTTGATTCCTGGACGCTGAGATCATGACCCAAGCAGAAATCAAGAGTTGGTCGCTTAACTGATCCAGGTGCCCGTGGCTGATTCCATTTAAATGGATTTTGAGAAAAGTAACATTCAGTAGTAAGAGAAGTCAAAATAATGATTACCTCAGATGCAGGGGGTAGGGGGGTGATCACTGAGGAGAGGCACGATAGAACATTTTGGGATTCTGGTAGGGCTCTTTAATCTAGATCTGGGTGGTGATTACATGAATGTATGCACACATAATTTATGAGCTATGCACCTAAGTGTACTTAATACACTTCACTGTATGTATACCTCAATTTAAAGACAAAGAATTTAAAGACTAAATGTAAAAAAAATTGGAAGTCTTCCCTCTTAGATACTTTGCAAAGATACCATGTTTTCAATAGAGATACAGATACACACGACAAGATCCATTCAAATCTAAATTTAAAAAATCATAAGAACTGAGCACAAGCTGTTCTCTCTGCCAAATAGTGGTGAAGGTGTTGTCACATTTCATCTCATTCATAACAGATGGAGATGACAAACAGAAGTATTTTAGGAGAAAGACTGACAATGAAATCTTGGCAGTGAAATTCTCATCTTTTGTTCATTAAGTAGAATCACGCTATGGTAGACTAGATTATTATTCAGCAAATATTCACTCCCTCCCCTGGACCTCCACAGGAGAGCATTCTTCTACTCCACGGATACTGCACCTGGCCATGTGACCTGACTGGCAGTAAGATGCTCAGGATATGTGGCATAACAGAGCCCTGACATGTGTTTCCATGTCTGGACTTGCCCTCTTGAGCTACTGGCTTTTTTCACAGCGGATGAGATCTACATGGAGCAGATCTGGACTCATCCTGCAGCTTGTCACCTAAAGTGGCCCAGTCTAGTTCAGCAGAATCCTAGACAATCTGCACAGGAGTATTTAAGACAACACTTCTTGTTATAAGCCACTGAAATACTGGGTAGTGTAATAAGAACTTATTCAGTCCATGCTAGATGTGCTGTGAGCAGACAGCCCTCAGCTATCATGTCTGGAATGATCTTGATTTAAGAAAGATTCATCAGCCAAGGCCGTGCCCTCTTCCTGGGGCTGCCTTCACCCAATGATGCAGGAATACAAAGGTCCCACCTGTTACGCTGATTTGGGACAATGCTTCAAAGTGTCCCAGGAAGCTGGCTGAGGCCTTCATTCATACTGTACCATAGCCCACCTTTTTCCTCTGTTCAATCCTGCCTCCTTCCTTCTCTTCCACAGGTGTTGACTCCTAATTAATTGCCTACATACAAATCTCCATCTTAGAGTCTGTTTCTCAAAATCCAAGCCTGTAACATGTAGCATTATTTTGGCAACAGCTAACTGATACACATATATATTCAACCCTAATTATTGATTAGCATTTTACAAAAAACTTTACATGTGTACCTCCAGCACAAATCATAGCATTCAGAACACCAAATCTATTTGAAAATTAATGAGCATATGGTTTTTTTTCCAAGCAGAAGGTGAATATAAACTCTTATGAGTAAACTGTAAAGCATGATCAAGGCAAAACATTTTATACATAAAAGAGAAGTATGTCATCCATTCTCAATTTTTGCTTCAGTGTATAGTACTCAAATCAAAATCCCTCATTCATCCACAAATGTGTTAAGACTTAGTTGTCATTCACTCACATCAATCTACAAGACACCCTGAGTCATGTCCTTATGTGCAGTCGTACCTTCCGATTATTATCCCAAGAACGCTACAGGGTGGCAGGGCCACAGCAACTCCAGGGCCCCAAATGTCATTTGCATGAGCACAACTAGGACTTTTTGCCCTCCTCTCACCAGCTCTGATTTTAGATACAAAGCAGACAAATATTTAAGAACTATGTGAGGAAACTGAAGAACAGCCAAGGCAGGCAAGGGGAGGCTAAAATAATTCAGGAAGAAGTAGGACAGGTAAGCTCCCACACTGACTTGAGCTTTTACCTTGAAGGCATTTTCCAGACTGCTACATGGCAGAATGGACAAAAACAGAAAGCTCCCTTCTTATTAGGCTGAGGTAAAAGTGTGTAAGACCTGGGGAGCAAAACCCTGTGGAGGATTATATGTTCCAGGCCCTAAAGGGAAGTACAATATATTAGGAGAATTGGTATCATAAGTGTTCTCTAACCACAACTCCCAAGGCAATTAAGATAAATTTATGAACCTCATTTCCTTGGAAATGAACTCATAATTAAAAGCAAAATTATAAAATAACTTAAGAAATACTCAGAACCAAATGATAATAAATATACTACATATGAAAGTATAGGAGATATATAGAGAGGTACATTCTTCACATTCTTAAATACTGATGATGGAAAAGTAGACAAAGTTGATAGGTTTAAAATCAGTCTTAAAAAGCTGGAATAGGAATATCAGAGTAAACCCAAAGAAAAATAGAAGGAAGAAAATAATAAACACGGGAAAAAAAAACCTAAATAGAAAACATACAATTAAAAAAAAATCAACCAAATTAAAATATCACTCTTTTAGAAAAAAAAAGAAAAATCTGTCAAAACTATCAAGAAAAAAATGGGAAATGACACATACAAACAGTAACAGGATGATAAGCTAGTTATAACTATATACTATATAACTATATACTAGTTATAACTATATAGTATATATAGTTATATACAACCACAACCCAAACTAAGGGACATTCTGTAAAATAAATGGCCTATACTTTCAAAATGCCACAGTCACGAAAGACAAAGAATGAGGAATTATTCAGGACTGAAGGGAATTAAAGCGATAGGACAACTAAATGCAATAAGTGATTCTCAAGTAGATTTTGGACCAGGAAAAAATTTTTTCTTTTGTTGTAAAGAAACTAGATAACTAGAACAACTAGTTATCTAGTTGTTATCTACTAGCTATCTACTAGATAGCAACTAGTTATCTAGTTTCTAGTAAAGAAACTAGATAACTAGAGCAACTAGAAAATCTCACTAAAGCCTCTAGATTAGATAACAATATTATAGCAATGTTCATTTCCTGCCTTCATGATATATTTAGAAGGAAGAATAATTTATTTCATTTTTTTTACTGCAGTGGTAGTCTTATTAGTTTTAATTCTAATTTATAGCCTTGGAAACATGGATAGTACTCTTAAGTTTTGGGAAACTGAGTTAAAAAAATTATAGGAATTCTCAGTTAATCAATTTAATACTCATTTTGAAGACTACATTTCTACCTAAAATGTTAATCTAAAGATTTATATATTCTAGGGGCACCTGGGTGGCTCAGTCAGTTAAGCGACTGACTTTTGGTTTCAGTTTAGGTTGTGACCTCAGAGTCATGAGATGAAGGCCTGCATTGGGCTCCACGCTTAGTATGGAGTCTGCCTGGGACTCTCCCCACGTTTAGCTCTGCCCCTCCCCCATGCTCACTGTCTCTCTCTCTCTCTCTCTCAAATAAATAACTCTTTAAAAAAAATAAAGATTTATTCTGCTGAGTAAAGTTCCTTTAAATGTTGCAATGAATGTGATTTACAAACCATCCCCAGATTCCCAGTATCCTCAAGGCCCTAAATGAGTATGTGATTTCAATAGGACTCACAAATGAAGAGAACGAAGGGCATGATTAATGGCTAGCATTTTTTTACAGAGTTAATATCCAAAAAATAAAATTGCTATTGGTTAAGTCAACTTTGTCTTTTCAGGAAAGTAAGTTAATCACTTTTCCATGTTTTTCTTTTTTTTTTTTTTAAGATTTTATTTATTTATTTGACAGACAGAGATCACAAGTAGGCAGAGAGGCAGGCTGAAAGAGAGAGAGGAAGAAGCAGGCTCCCCGCCCCCGATGTGGGACCTGATCCCAGGACCCTGGGATCACGACCTGAGCCGAAGGCATCGGCTTAACCCACTGAGCCACCCAGGCGCCCCTCCATGTTTTTCTTAATGGGAAGATTTTTATTATAAAAATTGTTGCTTGTTTTAGGGGAAAGATCTTTAAATCCTGTAATTTCCTTGTAACAATTTTATTAAAATAGGGCACCTGGGTGACTCAGTGGGCTAAGCGTCTGACTTTGGCTCAAGTTATGATCCTGGGATCCTGGGACTGAGCCCCACATGAGGCTCCCTACTCAGTAGGGAGCCTGCTTCTCCCTCTCCTTCTACCCCTTCCACCTCCACCCTCATGCACACATGCTCTCAGAAAAAAAAAAAATTAAATGTATGATTGATCATAACATAATGACCATATTCAAACTTGAAAATCTACTACAATGATAGTAAATATGGCATGACAAAAGCCCTTTTAGACAATCAATAATACCATTATCAGAAGTAAATGAGACACAACAAAACTAGGGGCAGGGGGAATGTATCACTGTTATCATCATCTCAATAGACAACTAATATTACTAAGCCCTCACTGTGCCGGACACTGTTCTAAGTGATTCACAAGTACTACTTGGTTTAATTCTAAAACTGATGCTATATAACTCAGAGATAGCTTTTTCCAGAGGCTGGAAAGAGGGTGTCAGAGATCTTCCCCAGAACACCGAGACATCATAACTCTGTCTCTTAGCATGCATCTTAAAGTAGTGTTGAAATTCAGTCTAGCTATGATTTTACCAGATCTCAAAAAAAGGATGTCAGACCTAAGGATCTGCAGGCAGCTTAAATACCTGCTCCCAAAACAGGACTGGTGATTCAACAAGCAGCATACAGAATCTAAGATAAACAGATGCTTTGGATTAGGAATGCTGAAAGCCAACAGCAGTTCTCACAGGATAAACCGTAGAGAAAGTCACCTAGAACAGCCCTCCGCCCAAGGCCCTGCAGTTCTAGAACTCCACCTCTGAATGAAAGGTCAGACTGGTCACCTGATGGAGATAGATACTAACCTGATTTATACAGACCTGAAAACACTGACAGAAAAAATAAGACCTTGACTCTCCAAATTCAACTGAATGATGAATCTAATTTTCATTTAATGGCATAAAACAACATATCAGCTTTTCATATGATAAAACAATCTGTAAGACTCATGTTAGCAACTTATAACTAATCAATATTTAGCAACTCCCTCTCACTTCTATAGTAATGCCCCAGGATCTTATATGTTAACATCAAAGAGAAGGCATATCATGATATCACTGTTCAAACAGTGCAGGTCATGGCACCTTAGAGGTGCAGGTCATGGCACCTGAAATAACAAAGGCCACTGATTTCTTCCTGCTTTTGTGACCTCTGAAAGATGTCAGTTTTATGGCATTGAAAATAATCTCAACCAAAGGAGCACCTGAGTAGCTCAGTTAGTTAACGGTCTGCCTTTGGCTCAGGCCATGATCCTGGGGTCCTGAGCCCCATGCTGGGCTCCCTACTCAGTGGGGAGCCTACCTCTCCTTCTCCTCCCCACCTGTGCACTTCTCTCTCACCATCTCTCTCTCCCGCAAATAAATAAAATCTTAATAATAATAATAATAATCTCAACCCAAGAACAACATATAGAAGTCCAAGTAAAGCTGAACCTAGAGTAGTTTGAGCAGGAAACCAAAGCATTGCAATGCTGTAGACAAAAGAGCAGATCTTCAGTGCAGCCTAATCCAAGACAAACAACAATACAGATTTTTAAGCCCAAACCATTTTAACGAGAGTGAGGGAGAAGAGGTAATCTGGGAGAGGGAATGTATCAGTTAGAGGTAAGAACAGATCAAATCCTGTCTCTGAAACCAGCTGTACAAACATGACAAAACACAATTTCTTGGGCCTCCGAGGACATTTCTGCTTTAAAAAGTAACAGTTAGAGTAGTAAACAATTTAAGATAATAGATGTCAACACAAAGTGGCTTCCCAACTGCTAAACACCAAAGGAAACGAAAACACTGGAGCGTGTAAAAGCCCCTGCCTAGGAGCGTGCAGGCCAGGACTGCAGCAGATACACACAGAATGATGTTTAGACTGATTAAGGTACATAGGTCATGTTCTCTTTAAAGTACTGCTTCTATAAACAGCCTTCACGGACAGAAACAAATACTGAGTCTGAAAAACTGCCCTCTTTGAAAAAAATTCACCCGCTGTCCCACCAGGCACCACCAGTGGGAAGCAGAGAGTCGCTGGAATGGGAACCAAGAGCCCACGCACCCGCTCTTCACCTGTTCACACCTAGCTCCAGGCGAACAACCCCGACTGTCACAGAGCTCTGTAGCTTCTCAAGACTAGGCCTTGCCCCTTCACTCCTGACTGGGGAGGGAATCTGCTGCACTACACCTGGGAGAGCATCGGCCATGATGATCTGGTAAGCATTCTCTCAGAAGAACAGTGTTAAACAGTGTTAAACCACAAGAGACTGGCTATGTAAGTAACAAGTTTATCTATATAAGCATGGTCATGCAACATTAAAAAGAAAAAAAAAACCTTTCTGATACTTATGATATGAAAAGGTTCATTTTATATTGTTAGGAAAAACATGTTGGGAGGAGGCAAAGTACAAAACTCCCATTTAAATGACTTCCACTGTGTGTTAACAAGAGATTTCACGTGGGTCTTACCAGCTTTTTTATAATGTGTTACTTGCACAGAGATTCAATACAACACAAGAGAATACGTTACAAATCCAGAAGCAGACCTGATCATATCTGAAAACTTGAAGTAAGAGAGAGGAAAGCATTACAAAATCATGAGGAAACAACCAATTCAATAAAAGGTGTTGCTGTATTTATTTTCCATAGAGGGTAAAAAAAAAATCACAATGAGACTTCCACATCTCATTCCCGTCTTAAAAATAAACTCCAGATATATTTATAATCATGTGTATGAATAACCTTTTAAAGTTACTAGAAAAAAATAAAATAATAATGCAAGTGAAGAATGGGCAAAGGATATGAATCTAAAATATAAAGAAGAAAAAAACCCCTGAAGACCCAATAAACACATGAAAACCTGCTTAACCTTATTAAGTAAAAAACACATGAAAATGAGATAAGCATCAGGTTAGTAAAAATTTTAGCCTGAAAATATACAAGGCTGAAGACAATATAAGAATGGATGAAGAGGGGCACCTGGGTGGCTCAGTGGGTTAAGCCTCTGCCTTCAGCTCAGGTCATGATCCCAGAGTCCTGGGATCGAGCCCCCATCGGGCTCTCTGCTCAATTGGGAACCTGCTTCCACCTCTCTCTCTGCCTGCCTCTCTGCCTACTTGTGATCTGTCTGTCAAATAAATAAAACCTTAAAAAAAAAAAAAAAAAAGAATGGATGAGGAAAGGAAAACATCCACTGACTGCTTGTGGGATTATAAATTTCTACCTTGGTGTGCACAATAACGTGGTTGCATTTGGTCAAATTCAAAGTGAGCAGAACCCTATGAATCACTATTCCAATTCTTATTATGGGAGAAAGCTCACACACACACTCACAGAGGATATGTGTTGGAATTTTCAATGCAGCATTATGGGTAGCAGCAAAAGAAAAAATGTTTTTAAAGCACTCCAGATGTTCATCGTTAAGAGAATACATAAATAATGTGGTGTAGTAGACCATGAAGGAGTACTACAAATACTACCCAATGCTTACAACAAGTGAGCTGGGCATGTGTTTATTAACAGAGCTATATATAACTCTATATATTATAGCTATAACGGGCAAATAGCAAAATGTCATAAAGTAAATTGAAATCCATGCAAAACAATCTTTATGTTGTTTTCAGACACACAAATACATAGTGAAACCAGAAACACACGGACTACATGTAGATAACATAGCAGATCTGTTCCAGTGGCTGCCTCTTGACAGGAGGCTGGGGTGAAGGGCGTCAGAGGTGCGGAGGGAGCGTGCAGAACACAACCAGGGAGAGAATATTAGAGACTCAACAGTATAATGGTTGAAATTTTCTGTAATCCAAAGAACTAAAATATGAACATTTGTTTTAGGTGGCATTATGTGGAGTTTTATTACATTATCCTCTGTATTATTCGTAATTTGCTGGTATTACTGTTTATAATGCACAAAGAGTGGCTGAAAGGAAATATTACAAAATGGTAAGAATATTCTACTCTGGGTAATGAGAACAAGACTTCTTTTTGGCTACTGCTGTACTAAATTTGTCAATTTTTCATAAAAGCATACATTGATTTTAGAATTGGGGAAAAAAAATGTAAGTGGTGATTAGATCCCATACAGTTTTCGTTCACAAAAGTATCAGTGACAGGATTTTGAAGGTTTTTACAAACATGACAATGGTACTCTCACTCCTTTAGTAAAGTACTCTATAAGTTCTAAAAAACAAAGTAAGAACCTATTTTGAAACTCCTAAACTTTTATATATTCATGTACCAATGGAGAGAACAAAACATGCTTTTCTGAACAAGAGTCTATTCTCCGAGAAAGCATAAAGAAAGGTGCTCCGTAATGGCTATGGAGTATTCATGCTATCACCATCATCTATAGTGTAAGAAAGCCTGGTAAGAAACAAATCTGATGTGCATTCCAATATGAGTTTTTATATTATTGTTGTTTTTATATTATTGTGGCATTTCAAATTGGAATAGAACCAGAAAGTAGTAAAACGTATCACCGTATTCCATTCCATCAGAAAAGAAAATTGACACTTAAAAGAGCAGACTTGGGAAAACCTGTTACGGGGTACTGAAAATCAGCACCCTAAGTGAGAAGGTCTGGATTAGCACTGAAGAACTTGAGACAGAGAGGAATGGTCAGGTTTTAGATATATTTTTAGAGGAGACATTTTTAGGACTTCTGGTGCATTTTATTTGGTAGTGATTATGGCCTGAAGAATTGAAAGGAAGACAGTATTGGAAGATGTATTTAAGTTTATACCATAAAACTCTAAATGATAAATTTAACAGAACCCAAAACCAAATTATTACTCACATTTTTTCTGCATATTCTGGGCAAGCCTTGCATTTGTGCTCATCATCAACAGAGCACAGTGGTAACTTGAAAGATACCAGAAACTAGTATTCAGAAGAGGCAGGATGGACAATGTGTTGTCATGAGTGATGGTGTAACCAGCATTAGTAAATGGTCTCAGGGAACTGCAGAGGCAAGATGATCTACACGAATAAGCTGCTTGTAAAGGGCCATGGTATTGTGGGGGGAAAAGAAGGAATATTGATTACATGTGATGGGTACTGGTCAAATAATTTAACCTCACCAAACCTCAGTTCTCTCATCTGTAAATGAGCATCCTACTATGCTTGTCGTGGTAGTCAAATACAGATTAACTTCAATTGGCAAAAATCTGCAGGTCCACTCTCCTGGAGGGTGCAGAGAAAGAAGCCAAGAGCCTAGCTCAGTGTCTGGCTGCAGCAGGCATCAGTGGTATGAACTGAACTTGGGAAGTTTCGCTTGATCAGGAAAGGAAAAAAAGGAAACAGTCTTAGAAGCAGCAACCATAATGTAATGAAATAATGCACAAAGCCAGAAACTCTTTCTAATGAACAGACACGAAAATTGAAATATTGATACTGAATAATGACATGACAACAGAATAACTCCTTTAGCAATAGTTTCAAGAGGTGGTCACATCTAAGGAAAAAACTGTAAAGCATTATATACGCTGTACATGTATATACGCAGTATATATGCTGTTCGACAATGTAAGTACACTACAAGGAAAAAAGCATACAAGTGAAAGAGATGGGTCAGAATTTTAAGCTGTTTTCCCCAGAACATTCTTTTACCATTTCACAGCTACTCCATCAACAGTCACTCTCACTTGTCTCGGCTCACAAACACAAGAAGGGACTTAGAAATGGGGCACCCTAACCCCAGTTAACCAATCAGGCAAGCCAAATCAACCTAGCAGTTAGCAGAGTGAAGAGCCAGAAAGCTCTCCCATCCACAACATGCCATACTGGCTTTAAAACTGAAGAAGCAGAGGAAATAAAATGCCTAAATTTCAAAAAGCAACTTACCAGGGTGATGTCTCGAGACGCCGCAGCTGCACTCATATGCAGACTTGGCTGCCTCACAGAACTGCTGCAATCAAGGGCTCGAGCGAATGTCCCCACGGCACTGAATAATCCACAAAAGCAAAGAGGAAAAAATAAGGCTCTGCTGTTTTTTTTTTATGTTAAAAAACAAAAAAACAAAGAACATGCATTTGGGTAGTGCATGTAAATTGTCAAAGTCGGCAGTGAGGATTCAGGGGCTGGGATCTGAGGTCTGAGTGTGGGTCTCAGCCTTGTCTCCAACACATGCTGGGCCTTGGGTGAGATGTCCCCGTTTCTTCCTGTACAAAGAACAGTGTTGGCCAAGAAGAGTGCTACACTGGCCCCCACTACAGTTCCTTTCCAGGGCAGGCGGACTTGTTTCCTTCTTGCTCTTGGAACGGTCATTCAGGGACGATCTCCTGGAGTGGACCGCACCAGAGGATGTGCCTTGGCATAGGGGACAGCACACTGATGAAATCAATCTCTGCCTGCATCTAGCAATCTCAGAAATGTGTCATCCCTAAGTGTATCAGCCTCTAAGAGGTAATCCTCTAAACAGACTGCAGAGGATTATTTTCCATCATCTTTACGGCTGGGGCTCATCTTGGGCAATACTCTTCTTTACACAGGAAGACAGGTAAATTTACACAGGTAAATTTACACAGCCAATATAGCTGTCAGATGGATATGGGCTATGGCGGAAAAATAAAGGAAAGGGAGGAAAAAAAAAGTCAAATAAGTTTTTGGGTGTTTGAGAATCAAATATTAAATAAAAAGTATTTTCTGTAAGATTTAAGCATCAACAAGCCAATTTATGATATATGGGTCATTATAAGGAAATGGAGGAAAAAGTGATTTGTGTGCCATAAAGAAAAGAAACACCCATTACAAAATGCCATGGAGTAAACAATTTGGTACTGAGCTGTACTCAAAAAAATGAGAAGTAAAAAAGCTGCAGAGTTTGACAATTATTGCAAAACAAGTTCTGACCACTTTTTTAGCCCCAATTGTGAAATCGCAGTAACATTTTTTCCCTTGAAATGAGGTATCATCAATTGTAGCAACATCTTCCTACGAGGGCTCAAGATATAACAGACTTCCATTAAAACAAAACAAAAAACAATTACATTACTTTTTTCACTTAATGATTCAGAAGGCCTTCCCATAGATAAAGCATGAAATGAACACAAGACTTGCCGCTTGCTCCTTGTGTTTTATTTTATTCCCTTTCCTTGTTGTCTGTATTTTAAGCTTGTTAGCCAGGGAAGAAATTTTTTAAATGTCCTTATCAACATATAACACAGGTGCTTTTATAAAAGCATACACAGTACTGCTCTGAACCCATTCATGTCACTCGCACCCAGGGCAAGAAACAGAACACCAACAGCACCCCAGAAGACTCCTCATGCTCCTTCCTGATCTGTACTCCCTTCTTCTTCCCAAAAGAGAACCCCCATAAAGGATTCTAACACCATGGGTTAGTTTTGCTCACATGAGAACTTACTAAAAGCACATACTATGTACTCTTTTCACATCCAGCTTCTTCTGTTCAAAATAGGTTTATGGACTCAGGCATGCTACTGGTTATAGCCATGTTCCTTCATTCTCCTTGCCATGGAGCATTTCTTTGTCTGATGCCCCTTCTCCAGCCCTACTCTCTTGATGGATGTCTGCGTCCAGTTTGGGGCTACTCTGGGTAGTGTCATTAATGCCATCTGTATGTGTATCTTCTGGTGCACAGGTGCATGTCTCCACGTCTGCTGAGTACACATTCAGGAGTGAAACGTAAAGGATGTGGGTGTCTGATGACACCACCTTCCGCTCCTACCAGCATGACGGGGGAGAGCCAGCTGCCCCCCTCTTTACCGATGCCCTGCCTTTTAAATTTCAGCCACTCTAGTGGGACATGCAATGGTATCTGATTATGGTCTTTCATTTGTATTTAGAGTGTCTTTTTTAAAACAAAAATTGAACAAGGGCCAGGTGCATCTCTTTGGTAGTGTCTCTCATGGTGTCTCTCATGCTGGCTTCAAGGAAAAAAGGAAAATGTTATGGTCCTTGGCGATCAGAAAGAGGAAAAAACAATGAAAATCAAATTTGAAACTGCAATGTCTACTAAATAATCCCAGGTCTGGATAACCTGTCTGGAGTCTCTAGGCCAGTGTGGTTCCACCAATGATTCATTCCCACTCCCAAATCTTCAATCTCATCTATCCCCTGGACTGGCTTCCCTAACAATGTACTTCAGGTCTCCATCCAATCACCAGAAGCCAGGTGTGCGGGCGCTGGAGTCTGAACGCCTAGCCACCAACATGAAGTGTGACTTCCAAGGAGACAGACACTAGGGACAGCGTTAAGGTGGGCTGAGGTCCTTTTCCCCTTGGTGTTATGATAAAAGTTCCACAGAAAATTACAGAACATAATGAAGACCCTTCTAATCATATCTACATCTATCTGACTCTAATATTTTGCCATGTTTGGTTTAATTTTTTAAGAAAATAAATACTAGAAATTTTAGAGCCTCCTATTCCCACTCCTAGAATTCATACATGTAATAAGCATATGCATCTATAATGCCCACTCATGAAATGAGACACTGTCTGTACACTGTAAAACTTTTTATAGGTGATCATACCATGTCTATCTTCACTAACATTATTTTTGAGATTTATCTCATTGCTATATATCCCTCTAATTCATTCATTTTCATTGTTGTAAAGTAATATTCTACCACTGAATATGCCTCAATTCACTTACCAATTTTTCCACTATTTACAATGCTATGATAATCTCATTTACCATCTGCTTTGCAGTAATTCCCCCATAAGCATCATTTAACTTTTATAATTGAAAAATAAAAATGAATTTTTGTCCCATTCATTTTCTTAAAAGGGGAGGTGGGTGAGGGTGGTGGCAAGTCAGTCAGACAGCCTTATAAAGACTTATAAAACTCTCAAAGGAAAGCCACAGGCTTAGCAATAGGCCCTACTCATAGGCAAGTGCTGTAAGAGGAATTCAAGATGCACATTACCACTGACACCTGAATAGTTCCAGTCTAGAGTAAAAGAGATAACTGCTCTAATTAAAGACAAGGGATTTCAGGTATTGAATTTCACTTATACTGTTCCTTAGTGGTCAAATTTTTACAAGAAGCATTTATTATGTTTCTTAATCAGTAAATTAATATATCTATTCTCAAGCAAAAACTAATGGTTAATCATATTTAGGAAGTGGTGTGATGTATAATTAGGTCTTCTCACATAATTAGAAAAAGAACACAACCAATGGAAAAGGTAGAATACAAGGGAAGGAATATACATACACCTATAAATTCTCTTCTAAAAAGAAAAGATACTTCTTGACTCAATAGTGCCATACTTACCGTGCTACAACTAAGAACTGGTCAATCTGTCGATCCGTAAGTGGGCTATTTGGATCCCAAACTTTAACTTCCAATTTGGACTGTTCCCTCTCATCTGACTCTCCTGTCCGAGAACAAAGGGAATGGAGTCTTGTTACTTAACAAGGCAACTGTCACATATGGTGTTGTGGTCACCACAGCATTCACAATGTAAGGTCAAGTTTGTGGTTCTGGTACATTCTTTCAGACAGCAGATGGACACTTTGTAAAGTGAATGGATAATAATACCACTAAACCAATCATTTGAGATCTTCATTTAGTCAGTAACCTTTATTTCCGGAATACCTGCTGTATGTGTGAGGCACGAAGCCTCATGCTGAGGGATTCGAAGACAAAAAGGAAAGCACTCCTGCCGTGAGACACTTTCATTACAGCAAAACTAACACATAAGTAACTCTGATACAAATGAAAAGAAACAGATGCCATAAGGGACATACAAAAATGGCTGTAAGTGGGGTGCCTGGGTGGCTCAGTCAGTTAAGTGTCCGACTCCTGGTTCTGGTACAGGTCTTGATCTCAGGATTGGGAGATGGAGCACGTCTGGCTCCATACTCAGCAGGGAGTCTGCTTGAGACCATTTTTCCCCTCTGCCTCCTCCTCTTCCCTGTCTCTAAGAGACAGAGAGAACAAAGAAGGAAGGAATGGCTGCAAGATTCTGAGGATTGGAGAAATCACTTCAGACTAGTCAGGGAACGATGTCATAAAGGGGATGGATCTTCTGCTAAGAACTGAAGAGTTTGAGGGGCACCTGGGTGGCTCAGTTGGTTAAGCATCTGACTCTTGGTTCGGCTTAGGCCATGATCTCAGAATCATGAGACCGAGCCCGCATTGGTCTCCATACTCAGCACAAGTCTGCTTGAATATTCTCTCCCTCCGTTTCTCCCCCTGCTCGCAATTTCTCTCTCTCTCTCTCAAATAAATAATCTTAAAAAAAGAAAAATTGAAGGGTCTGAGTGCACTGGCAAGGAGAAGGACTTAAAAGTTATGAGAATGTGAGCAAAATCATGTGGCTTTAAAATGGGATAGGGTGAAAAGCAGCTCTTCTTGTCCAGAGTAACATTAAGAGGAATGGGAGGAGATAACTAGGAGGAGAATTTATGAACCTCTCCTCTTGTGCAACCATCAGGCAGGACTCAATGTCTAAAGAAAGGACAGGAAAAGAGACTTGGGAGGCAACTGGGGGTCTGAGAGAATAAGAAGCCTAATAAGAAGGCATGGACTTCTTATTAAACTGGGGGCTGGGTTGGCTCTGTGTTACTTCTGATCACCGCATCTCTAACAGGAGGCGGAGTGCCCTGCACTGACACACTCTAAAGCTAAATACCCCCAGTGACTGACAAACCCTGGCTATGAGACTCTGCAGCGCTCAGTCCTAGTAAAGCAACATGCAGTTATCAGCGGCTCAGCAGGAGAGAAGGGGCAGGGGAGGGTGGCAGACCCAGCCTTCCTACCCGCAGGTCTCCTAAGTCAGCCTCTACTATCAGGGTGGGGCTCGTCCAGCTTGCCCCTGGTTCAAAGGCAGGAAACCACAGAGCCAAACTCCACCCCCAATATAAAGAAGCACAAGCAGAACAGAGTGAGTACCAGGCCAAAGAGATCTCAAGTGTTTGAAAGGACTTCATTTTTCATTGTTTTTGATTATGATTCTCAGCAAACTAAACCAAGACATTCAACATTAGCTCAGTTAAAACCCCCCAAATTTACAACCTGCATGAAACTTGAGAAAGCTAAATGACACACTTACACTTTCCTGTATTCTTTGAATAATAAAACCCAAGAGGTAAAATGGTTAAAAAAAAAAAAAAAGATAAAGTAGTGATAAAATGAAATCAAGATTTTTTTTTTAAAGATTTTATTTATTTATTTGACAGGCAGAGATTACAAGTAGGCTGAGAGGCAGGCGGAGAGAAAGGAGGAAGCAGGCTCCCTGCTGAGCAGAGAGCCTGATGCAGGACTCGATCCCAGGACCCTGGGATCATGACCTGAGCCGAAGGCAGAGGCTTTAACCCATTGAGCCACCCAGGCGCCCCTGAAATCAAGATGATTAAATGATGATGCTATTCCGTATTAAGCACCTATTACACTACATATTCCAGAATGTCACAGTAAAACTCATCTTCACTTCCAAATTCAAGTTAGTTAACTTGATACATTTCAGTCCCATCATACATTTTGCAGCACAGAGCAGAAAGATAATTCAGTATAAGAATTCTAAATAAAGGGGCGCCTGGGTGGCTCAGTAGGTGAAGCGGCTGCCTTCGGCTCAGGTCATGATCCCACGGTCTTGGGATCGAGTCCCACATCGGCCTCCCTGCTCAATGGAGAGCCTGCTTCTCCCTCTTCCTCTGCCTGCTGCTCTGCCTACTTGTGCTCGCTCTCTCTGTCAAATAAATAAATAAAAATCTTAAAAAAAAAAAAAGAATTCTAAATAAATTCACACAAACAATAATAAAACATTCCTGGAAGCATTCATACTAATACCTAAAATGCAGACAATACCATGGGATGATAACCAAAATAGCAGCAGCAGCAATGACAAAAGAATAAACACAGAAATGTTCCATACCAAACAGTCACTCTCAGCTAATGAGAATTCCCCATTTTGGATTCACCATATAATTAATTACATTTATATCACAGTGTGGTCACTTCTTCACAGGGGACAACTTTTAAGAACCTATTTAGAATCTATAAAACTAAATTCTCAGCTAAGCTAGCAGTAATCTTTGGAATGGTCTTAGTAACTGTGATATGAGCCAGAGATAGGACCAAGATTAATTTTATGATCTGGTCATGTTCATTCTAGTCAATATAATAATCTCGCTTCCCACCTCCATTTATGATAACTGTGCAATTCTAATCTAGTCCCATACAAGCCCATGAAGGTCTCCCTAATTTCCGAGTTCTTTTAAAAAAATGTATTTATCAACTACTTACATAAGTGTACACAGCACCTTGTTTTTGGTTTATAAGTTCTTCATAATTTTGAAAAAAAAAAATGTAGATTCAGCAATGATTTTAAATGTGATAGCCCTAACCCTCCCACTATGTATTTTTTTAAAGATTTTATTTTACTTATTTGACAGACAGAGATCACAAGTAGGTGGAGAGAGAGAGAGGAGGAAGCAGGCTCCCTGCTGAGCAGAGACTCGGGGGATCATGACCCAAGCCATCCCAAGCCGAAGGTAGAGGCTTTAACCCACTGAGCCACCCAGGCGCACCTCTCCAGCTATATTTTAAGGTTTCTAGAAAATATGGACAAGGAAGGAAGGAAATATGGACAAAATACTTCTTCAGTATTACCATCCTAAGAGCACATGATGTTCAAAGACTCTGAAGAACTAAAACTGTATGGAACTCATCCTACAGGACCTTTCCAGAGAACTAGAAATATTCTTTGTTCTAAACACAGTTCATTTTCATTTTCTTTGTACCAACCATTAGAGTACTATACTTTTTATGTTATATTTAATTCAGAAACTCACAAATATACCATTTGTCACCATTTTTATTTAATATTGTTCATAAAGTTCTGGCCAATGTTTTAAGTTATGAATCAAAGGAATAGTAAGTTACAAGAGACAAATACATGGGATCTAAAAAAACAAAACTCATAAAAACAGATAGTGGAATGGTGATTACCAGGGGCTGGAGGATAAAAAAAAATTGGGAAGATGTTGTTTAGGGGTACAAAATTCCAACTAGTAGATTTAGTAAGTCCTGGAGATTTAATATGCAGCATCGTTATTATAAGTCAACAATACTATAAACTTCAAAGCTCGTAAGAGACTAGACCTTAATTGTTCCCACAACAAAAAATAAGCAATTATGTGATGTGATAGCAGTGTTGGCTAAGCTACGGCAGTAATCACTCTACAATATACAAATTCATCAAATCAACACACTGTACACAAACTTACACAATATTATAGGTAAATTATATCTCAAGAAATCATAAAAACTAAGTACCTAGAAAGGCACAGTAAAAATAGTATAAAAATTCAAGTGCCATTCCAAAGAAAATACAATGTAAAAATGTATTTTTTTATTATAGGAACAAAAATATAAAACACTGAAGTAAAACTGGAATTATGTTTATATAAAGAAATTACAAAACTTTCAAAGAAGAAAACTTGAGGAAAAAAAGAGTAAAGATTTAAAATCCTAAGGCTATCTTTTCTGTACAAGTATCCCAATAGGTTAAATTTCACAAAGTTTAATTTTGGAAGCCAATAAAATAATTTGAATATTAATATTCACAAACATTATTAAGAAGAAAGTAACAGGGGTGCCTGGGTCGCTCAGTCCTTAGGTGTCTGCCTTCAGCTCAGGTCATGATCCCAGGGTCCTGGGACCGAGTGCCACATCGAGTGCCTGCTTGGTGGGAAGTCTGCTTCTCCCTTTCCCACGCCCCCTGCTTGTGTTCCTTCTCTCACTGTGTCTCTCTCTGTCAAATAAATACAATCTTAAAAAAAAGAAGAAGAAGAAAAGAACTAACTAAACCGGGTGGGATTATATTATCTAGCAAAATCTATAAACAATGCTGCCCTGGCACAAAAATAATCAAAAGCATAGAAAGAGACTAGATCACAGAATAATTTATATTTCAGAATTAAGTATTATTATAATAACATAAATATTAACACAAAAATAGCATTTACTGTTTACTATTTCCCAAGAGCCCTTACTGCAGATTTCTCAACCTCAGCACTATCAATACTTAGGGCTGAGTAACTCTTTGTTATAGGGGTCTGTTCTGTGTGTTACAGGATGATCAGCAGCATCCCTGGTCCCTCGACTCACTAGATGCCACTAGCATCTGTGCCCTACGCCCCTACCTCCACTCCCTCCACCAGCTCTGACAACCAAAAATGTCTACAGACACTGTCTAATGTCTCCTGCCCCTGGGTTGAGAATTACTGTTCTACATGGCTGCAATCAATACCAGCTTACACCTAATAGTTATAGGCTGGTGTTTTTAAGTTAGTTAACATCCACCATGTGTTGAAAAGCATAATCTCCAAACTTACACACTTAAAAAAATGGGGTTTATGGGGAAAAAAAAAAAAAAACCTTTGAAACTCTATTAAACTTGGTAACCAGAGTATTAAAAAAAGTAATATTCACTAATAAGAATACTCGCCCAGTTAACTCTCTACCACCATTTTCAACAAAACCAAACATTGGTCGACCCTTTATCTCCTTAAACCCCGGACTCACACCTCTTCCACTGAGATGTAGATCAGTGTATACAGTTCCTATAAAATTAAAAACAAAACACAAAACACAAAACAAAAAAACACAACGGGTGTAGGTTTCCTCTTAAACGCCAGGTGAAATATCTTCCAACCCGCTTCATCTGTAACTCTTAAGCTTCCCCATATAGTTTCACTATAATGGAAAATGCCACAGATTTTGAGGCCACTAAACCAGCCATTACTTGCTCTAGAGGAAAGCCCTTCTTGTAGAATTTCCATCTTTTTTTTTTTTAAGATTTTATTTGAATTTCCATCTTTTTTCTCTTCATCTCTTTTTATCTGTAAGAATACTGGCTTCCCCAATCTCTGGGAAAAGTCTCCTATAAATTGACCCAACTTCCACACTATACTGATATTTCCCTATTTATCAACTGCAGATGAACAAATTCAAGTTTCAAAAAAAGTGAGTATGATAGCAGAAGAGACTATACTACTTTAATTCCTTAATTCTCAAAGACAGCTACCTCCCCAAATCCCCAAGAGTTATTTAATCAGTAGCAGTAGGCAGTGGGGGTCAGGGGAGAAGCAACTGCAACAGTGAACAGAGACAGTCAGGAGCCATGCGAAATGCTTTACAGAATTACTTCATGGGATCCTCACAGCACTAGGATGTATGCACATATACTACCATTAAGGAGGAGAAAATGGGAACTTCGAGGAGTTAGCTTTCCCCACGTTACTCAGCTAAACTGATTACTGCCAGGTTCTACACAAATATGTAAATCCAGTCATTTTAGTTTATTAATGCTATAATACTTTTCTGCAGTTACAAATTTTAATTTAATACATAAATGGACTTTTCTTAAGATTTCAGTATTACAGTGAAATGATACAGTGAAGAAATAAAGCAAAACTCCCCAAGAGCACATCTTTTTCAATGGAAAAGTTCTCTAGGTGGTCTATTCAAACTCAGTAAAAGATTTAAAATTTCAAAGAAACTTTCACCTTCTTTTTGCAAACTATATACCGATCTTTCCAGATCTCAAGAGTTTGTTAGATGGTGGATAGCCATAAGTAAATTTAAAAATTCTGAAGTTATAAAAAGATTTATTCACTAGCTAGACAAATGCCACAACAATGTCTTAGAATCCATCAAGACACATTCACAAACAAAGAGAGCCTGTCATATGTTCTGCCATGGTGCGGATGCTGCCACCCACTCAGTAATTCAAGTTCTACATTCCACGCCAGTGCAAATCGGAATCTGGCCACACTGGTCAAAACGTACCCACTCAAGAGTATCAAAAGGGTTAGTAAACCCAAATTGCAACAAGTCCTAAATATCTGTTCTTGAGTATGATATTTTCTACTATTTCACTTCCCTGCAAACAGGTACTAGCTACAATAGGAATTTCTATGATGGTAATGTCCATGTTTTCCAAGAGTGGTTTAACTGTTGGTGACCTATTTGCCACCCTACACCAGTCTCCCCTGAAAATATATTAATTACAAAACAGGGGGTTCTTTAGATCTTGCCATCTAATTAGTTGCCTGATTACAAGTGAAATGAAACATGTTGGATATGCTAACTGCTTTAGGCTGAAATAGGAATCCAAAGTGACTTCTTCATTTATGATGAAAAATATGGTGTTTTTCTTTGTTGAAAATGAATACTTACAGCTAACAATTATAAACTTAAAAATAAACTTAACAAGAAATGTCTAAAATCTATATGACTGAATCTATACTAAAAAAAAAAAAAAAAAAAAAAATCACAAGATCCAGAAGTAGCCTTGAATAAAGAAAAAGACATCCCTTGTTTCTAATTAAGATTTTTCAAAGCCATCAAAAGTCTGTTCTCCCTAAATTAACTTAAAAATTAACTGAAATGCCAATAAACACAGTAAGGAAGATTCAAGCTGATAATAAAGTTTATTCGGAAAAATAAGAGGAGGATTAGCCTCCCCAGGTATTACCACACATACCAAGTCGCTATAATTAAACCAGTGAGTTCCTAGAACATTAACAAACAAACCAGTCAGACAGAATAAAAACCTCAAAACGGACCCCCACAGACCCATAGGAATGACTCAATATTATGAAATGACCAGTCACCTCCCAAAGTAATAGAAAATATTAATACAATTTCAATCAGAATTCTAATGAAATCTGGGAAGGAAGTATTTGACTAACTGATTAAAAAATGATTAACAGTCGGAAAAATGTCTCTGAGATGAGACACCTCCCCACCCGCCCCCCCCACAAGAAATTTTAAGAACAATGAGGGGAAACTTATCCTACCATAAAGCATGTGATAAGAGAGATAAACTTGGATCTGTCACACAATTAAACACTGAATATAATTTCATGGATCTCAATATGATAGGTAACAAACAGGGAGAACATATTAAATTAGTCATGCTGTTTGACAGTGGACAAAGAGGGATGATCTGAGGAACTACTACTTTTTGATTTCAGTATAATTGCATTTTCTACCACAATTCCTATTACTTGTAACAGGAATCTAGTGGAGTGCCATTGTTATGCTATGCTGCAAAGGGACTTCATCCTACGCACTTCTGAGTGGCTTCTCTCTGTCCTGAAGAGACAGGACTCTAAGAGTGAAGTACTGAACAGCAGCCTTCAGTGTGTCCTTCTCCTAACCCTAAGGCTCACTGGGGTATCTCGGGAGATCCAATGGGGCCTTCTCTTCTACCTCACCCACAACAAGCTGCTTTTCTTATTTTATTTAAGGTCATACTGTGTAGTGTTTCATTAGAAGAAAGTGTTCTATTACCTAAATAAAGTTTATAAACCACCCACCCAGAAGACTGCCAGGAGAAATGCTATGTTAAAGGTAATTAATACTTGTTAAAGAACTATAAAAGAGCTATTACAGTAAATGAATACTCAATCACATTTTCTAAATACAAAGTATGCTTTTGTCAGGTAACTCCCCAAATGCCACAAGCTGTTAAGAATCATTCCTCTCACCCAGAAGAACTTCAAGTCTGTTTTGGGAACTGCAGAATAAATTTTTACATTTCATGTATCATTTTGTTTCCTAAAATCATCTTTTAAAAATTTTGGGAGATATGCTTTCCAAATTACGTAGCTTTAACACTTTTCAGGGGTAAATACCATATTCATTCATTCATTCATTTATTTATTTATTTTAAAATATTTTATTTATTTATTTGGCAGAAAGAGACACAGTAAGAGAGGGAACACACAAGCAGGAGGAGTAGGAGAGGTAGAAGCAGTCTACCCGCTAAGCAGGGAGCCCCATGTGGGGCTCGATCCTAGAACCCTGGGATCATGCCCTGAGCTGAAGGCAGACACTTAACGACTGAGCTACCCAGGTACCCCATAAATACCTTATTTAAATAGTCTTCCAGATAAATGGGATTTTGTGAGATTCTATGATCTGATTCTTCTGCCCACTGTTACTTGAAACATACCAACTTCATTACTTGGTTTAGCATTTATCCATGAGCAATACTCAAAAATTTCCAGGCTTCACAGACCTGTACCCCTGGAGCAAATAATATATTATATATTAATAAAAATAATTTAAAAATAAAATAAAATCTTTAAAAAAACATTCCAGGCTTTCTATACATCAAGGCTTATGCTCAGTGTTTAAGGGAAAACCATACAATCAACAGCTCAGGTGTTGATTTTAAAATTTCTAAAGTCAAATAACAAAAAATAGTATAAAAGATAACATCTGCACAGTTCAAAGATGGGAGGGATGAGCGTTTAGGGAAGAGTGACAAAGGCTGCTTAGGGGATGCAGGATTTGGGCTGGGTGCCATACACATATGGGCACAAGGGACCTTGCTGGCATTTGGCCTGTGCACAGATGGACTTGGTGAACTATCTCACTGGGAACATACACTTCTGTACAGAACTGTACACTAAAAAGCGTGGGATGTACGACATATAAATTACACCTTAATTAAAACAAGAGAAAAAAAACCCCACCTGTAGGGGCGCCTGGGTAGCTCAGTGGGTTAAGCCTCTGCCTTCGGCTCAGGTCATGATCCCAGGGTCCTGGGATTGAGCTCTGGGATGGCCTCTTTGATCAGCAGGGAGCCTGCTTCCCTTCCTCTCTCTCTGCCTGCCTCTCTGCCTACTTGTGATCTCTGATCTCTGTCTGTCAAATAAATAAATGAAATCTTAAAAAAAAAAAAAAACCCACCTATAAATGACTACCCACCTGTAAATGACTACCTGGAAGACAATTTGGCATTTTGTATAAAATTTCAAACACACAAGCCCTATGACTCAGCAAATCTACTTTGCCACTTATATCTGGAGTGCAAAATAATCCATTATTTGCATTACAGTGTTTGTGAAATTTAAAAATCAAGTTTTTAAAAATAAAATAATATTTAGTGAATACTTAGGTACGGTGATATAAGTCTAACATCAAACATTAAGGACTAAAAACATAAAAACCACTTCTGGAAGATAAGTTGATTTACACAGATAAGGATGCCAATTAAATATAATTTCTCGAACCTATAATAAACTGGTTCACTACTCCCAGTCTGTTCAAAATCATTTCCAAACACAGGTGAGCACAGACACAGAGTTCTTTCCTTTGAGTTTAATCTTTATTGACTGACCTTTCCTGGTATTTAAGTTCATGAGAACAAAGATGTCTGTAGCCTGGCATTACTGACACCAATGTGTACTACAGTTCACAAACTCTATCTTAAGTATCTGTTGATTTAACTTCTCTGTGTACATTTTTTTAGAAGTATGGCAAGATAAAAAGGGAGAAGAACCAATGGAAGAACTCTTGCTTTGTTTTATTTAATTTTTGTTTAAAGTTTATTTTAAAATCTCTACACCCAACATGGGGTTCGAACCCACAATCCTGAGTCACACACTTCTGAGCCAGCCAGGCACCCTGGAAGAACTAAGATTTTTTTTTTTTTTTAAGATTTTATTTATTTATTTGACAGAGATAGAGATCACAAGTAGGCAGAGGGGCAGGTGGGGGGTGGTGGGGAGCAGGCTTGCCGCTGAGCAGAGAGTCCAATGCTCCATGCAGGGTTCAATCCCAGGACCCTGAGATCATGATCTGCACCCAAGGCAGAGGCTTAACCCACTGAGCCACCAGGTGCCCCAAACTCAGATGTTTTAATAATCAGAGGGCAAAAGTAAAAGTGGAGGCCTTTCTGTGAAAAATGCACATCATAAAATGCCTTAAAGGAAAAGACTAATAAATTCTAAATTTCTGTATGACAAAAAATATTAATGACTTAAATTTAAAATCAGTATTGAAAAATTTTAATGAAATAATTAAGTGTATGTGGGGGGAGGGTATCTGTAATATTTATAGACAAAGGTAAATACTTCTGTGTTTACTTACCTTTAATAGTCAAAGAATTCTTGCCAATACATAAAAAAATAAATAACCATGGAGAAAAAGCACAAGAAATTTAAAGAAGGAGAGCTAAAAATAACTAAGGCAAGTATAATCTCAACTTCAAAACAAAACAAAAACCCCTAAGACAATGACACATCAAAATGTGGGGTGGGGGGAATGGAAGGTGAAAAAAATCCCTCACAATCAGGGTTGGCGAAAGCACCTGGTTCTTTCAAACGTACAGCGTTTTGGAGGGGCAGAGGAACATTTTCAGTATGTAAAATGTATATACCATCTCACTTCCAAGAAGTTATGCTCGAATATTTATACAGCACAAATATATGTGTAAGTTTTCTAGCAGCATCAATGTGTAGCACAGAAAAATGTAAATACCTAACAATCTATCAATAGGGACTGGAAGAGGGAATGATAGTACATCCGGGCAAATGTAAGACCTGCAGGGTCACTGTAAAAAATAAAAGTCACATTACTCCTGTGAGAAGGTGCTAAAGAAAGATACACTGTGAATGGAGAAGAGCAGCTCCAGAGATCACGTGCAACACAGCCAGGCCTGGACCAGTCCTGGGAGTTAGGGGCAGGCCAGTGCGAATACACCCCAAACAACCACAGGCGTGAAACGGGGATTTGCAGTGAAGGAAAGGGGATAGGGTTTGTTTCCTACATCATACATTGCTATGTCTGAAGAATGTTTTACTTTTTAAATCAGAAAGTAAAGATTTTAAGTTTACAGTTATAAGAGGAGAAAGGAAGTTATGTCCTAAGTTGTTTTTAAAATGTAAAGCTCTGAATCCTCTCTCCAGTACATACACTACCCCAGATTAGCCCAAATCCCAAAATCTTCACTAGATTCCAGACCACCTCAAACAGATGACTTAGGGGCCTTCAGGACCTCAAGGCATGGATGTGTCACATTAAGACACAAGTTCAACAATATGAACATTCTTAAAGTTGCATTTAAAAGGAAAAGCATAAGGGCAGCTGGTGGCTCAGCTGGTTAAGTGTTAGACCCTCTTGATTTCAGGGTCGTGAGTTCAAGGCCCATGTTGTGCTCCACACTGGGTATGGAGTCTACTTAAAAAATATATATATAATAAAATTAAATTAAAGGAAAACACAGCCAGAAAACTCATAAAAATGTAAAATAAATAAACAACTCCTCAAATTATTTTATGTTGCTATTTGTTGTATTTCTACAAGTGGAAGAACTTTTAACATTTAAACTTCAGCCTAAAAGTCTCCTTTCCCAGATGAGGAAAAGGATATTTGAGTTTCAAGACGTTATTTGTTTTCATAGGACTTGAAACCCGAAGGAAAACATACCTTCTAAGAGCATCTCTGGAATGTCTGCTTGATATCTAGGCCCCACTCTGATTTCACCTTTGTCAGCTAACAATGTTTTCACTGAAGGGTCATAGACCAATGAGTAGAAAAAGGTGTCCTGAAAAAAAAATGACAGAAAATTTTAGGTAAACTTAATTCCTTCTACTTTTTATACAGCAATAAGGTCAATGTCACCATAAAGAAACCATAAAACTTCAGAAAGTAAGTAAGATTTCATTTTGGTGGATAAATTCATATATCTTGAAGAAGAAAATGATGTTACTGTCATCATGTAAAATAGCGTAAAACTAAATCGAGCAAAAATAAACAGCTTACAATAAAGGTAGACTATCAGGTTTTGTTGTTTGTTTTAGTCTAAAAGAAAACCATTTAACTGCTCTAAAACAAGATTCTGGAAAGCTAGCAAAGCTAAACTCTAAGTCAAGTAAGACTCCAGAAGTCGCATTCCAATCTCTAAAGCCCATACTGAACAATGAGGACACCTGGCACACTTACTTTTAAAGTGTCCGTCCACATTTTATCAATATGTTAAAATGCATAACATCTCACATTAAATAAAGTTTAGAAGAGTTGAGCTTAAATGCAGTTTACTCATTAAAATGTCACATTGTATTATTTAAACATCTATTAATTCCAATTCTGCAGCTTTCCTTTAAATCCTGAAGCACTCATATTTACATATAAATAGGCATATAAACATAACTATACCTACCACTACCAGCATACCCACTAACTTGCCAAGGTCCTTCCCACCTGCCCCTTTCTTCACAAATTCGCCTGTCATTATTGCACAGAGACCATGCTAATCTTCTCAGTATCGTTCCAATTTTAGTGTATGCGCTGCCAAAGGCAGCACCCGAGGTCCTTTAGAATGCAAACCGGCTCTACTGACTGAGCCTAAAGGATAAAATGACCAAGCACCAGGCCTTTGCTGAATTCCGCAAAACCACCAGATGTCTTAGAAAGTCTTGTCCCTGCTCCTTGCGAGGACTCTGGGGGTCATCTACCGCATGACTCTCTGCTTTCTATCTTGGAGGGGCCTGTTTCTACCATCCGCATTTTACCACGACCCTGGTGAGCAGGCTGCAAGTAAGAGATACCTGCCAGACTGTAAAGCTTTCTCCTTTCGGATAGTGCAGACAGTGATAAAGGGAAAGGAGAGAACAAAACAAGGTGACATGGGTCACTATCAGAAGAAAAGCTTAAACAATAAAATTGCTAAGAAGACACAACAATGTGACAATTTACGCATATAAATGTACTACCTAGGGAAAAGAAAAATCTGCAGAATATATAAATCAACCTGCTTAATAGGTTGACAGGTTGATCAATACATAATCAGAAATACGTGTCTCTGAAGACAGGAGCAACAAAGAGTGTTAGTAGGGAACTAAAGCTACTGCCATTGGCACACCATCGACTTCAGAAGAGGACACACCTCTGGTCACTTTTATTCTGTAAAATATGTCAGCACAGGATTCTGTAAAAATAGGATTCTGCCATACTTATCAGTAAAATGAGATGAAATTATTATTTTGGGCCACCCAGGTTGCTTCAGACCCCTTAAATTTGGGGCACCTGGGTGGCTCCATCAGTGAAGCAACCAACTCTTGATTTTAGCTCAGGTCATGATCTCAGGGTCATAAGATCGAGCCCCATGTTGGGCTCTGTGCTAAGCCTGGAGTCTATTTAAAATTCTCTCTCCCTTTCCCTCTCCCTATGCCCCTCCCCCTACTTGTGCTCCCTCACATGCGCTCTCTCTCTAAAAGAAAAAAAAATTCCTTAAATTTATATGTCGTGCCTGATATGGGAAATTGTTTAAAATGTAAATGTAATTTTTCAACAAATAAAAAATCGTGATTAGAACGTTGTCCCTTGAGTTACCATCCTCAAATATGCCAATTTCAATATTTTAAAAACCAGATTTTCTCAAGGATGGTCTTATAACAGATAAAGAAGTAAAAAAAAAAAAAAAAAAAAAGAATAAAGTGTTTTTCAAATTGAAAAAAGAATATAACGTAAGCAGTTTTATTTTTACTAAACTGCGCTCTCTGAATAAAAAAAGTTTTCCTCAAATACACTGCCAGAGACGTCAGTTCCTTTCCCAAAGATTGATACAGGACCAAGTGCTTAAAAATCAAATGGACAGGAAAAATATCCTAGTAAGTCCTTTGCAAATTTTCAGCTTCAACAATCCTTAGCACACAGAAATTACTAACGACAAATTAGAAGGCAAAAATACCACTTTTTTAAAAATCACACTGTTGGGGCACCTGGCTAGCTCAATCAGTGAACCATGCATGTGACTCTTGATCCTACGGTTGTAGGTTCAAGGCCCATGTTGGGTGTGGAGATTACTTAAAAATAAAGCTTCTTTAAAAATTAGAAATTAAAAAATTACACTGTCTTAACAGCCAAATACACCAGTAAAGTACACTGAAACGTACTCAGTGTTTCTTCCTTTTATTTCTGCTTTTGTGAACTAATGCTTATTTCTGAGCATTATCTTTCTCCATTCAGTTATCCATATGTTGACTGAAAAACACTGCTACATTCTTTTCTAAATTTCCCATGTAGAAGTTTTAAAGACTATCAATCTTGTTTCTGCCTTGAGTGTTTATTCTCTCTTAGTTTTCTCTATTAGATTTTCTTTTTTTTTTTTTTAAAGATTTTATTTATTTATTTGACAGAGAGAGATCACAAGTAGGCAGAGAGGCAGGCAGAGAGAGAGAGAGGAGGAAGCAGACTCCCTGCTGAGCAGAGAGCCCGATGAGGGACTCGATCCCAGGACCCTGAGATCATGACCTGAGCCGAAGGCAGCGGCTTAACCCACTGAGCCACCCAGGCGCCCTCTATTAGATTTTCTAATGTACAATAGTTCTACCTGTCTGCAACATCTTTTGCAGTAATGTATTCTTCATTTGAGATGAGGGGACAACATTTTAAGTATAACATGTTAAGTATACATATTAAGTATAATTATTAAAGTATATTTTAAGTACTTTTTAAATTTTAAGCAATATTTTAAGTATAATAAAAAAGTTTTTTTCACAGAAAATATAACCCTTTAAATTCTTTTTTTTTTTTTTTTAAAGATTTTATTTATTTATTTGACAGACACAGTGAGAGAGGGAACACAAGCAGGGGAAGTGGGAGAGGGAGAAGCAGGCTCCCCGATGAGCAGGGAGCCCAATGAGGGGTTCCATCTCAGGACCCTGGTATCATAACCTGAGCCGAAGGTAAATGCTTAATGACTGAGTCACCCAGGTACCCCCCTTTAATTGTTTAAAAGCATATACACACATGTAAGTACATATACACACACATACACACACACATACATACAAAAAATAAAGATTTGAGAAAACAAAAACACCAAGAAATTATAAAGGTTAAATACTAAAGCATTAACAGTAAAAATTTTCCCACTGTAAACTATTCTGTTTAGAGGAATCTCCTCCTCCAATGAACCATATGCTCTCATTCAACTTGTTAAAAAAATGTTTAAAATGTTTCTTAATGAAGTTTACAGAAACATTTTTAGTTGACAAAGTTTACTGGGATTTTAGGAAAGAAAGCAGACCATGAGTTAAGATCTCATCTGGAAAAAGTCTAAAAGAAAAACTGTTTATTTGAAAAACAACAAAAACAAAAAAACAGGGAGGAGTACCAAGTATACAGAAGTCACTTATTTCATAAAGCCAAAAACAGTTCTTCGACTACCAACTAAATCATCATACTGTATAAAGCCTTTCATTACCAACCAAAAAAAAAAAAAAAAACAGACACAGAAGTTTTTGCCAAATGTTATCTCAGTTAACCAGAAAAATCAAATTATCTAAATGTATTCTAGTCATTATACTTTTATATAATGCTGCTCTCCCAATGCAATAACTTGGTGCAAGAAAAAATAAACTCAAAGGTATGGGGTTCGTGTGAAATCAAGGGGGAAAAAAACCACAAAACAAGTGTAATTGTGAATTACCTCTTTATCAAGATATGATAATACTGACTCTGTCTCATTCAGAAGGGCAACACTGCATTTTCCCCTGTTGAGAGAGGGAAAAGGTGGATAAATGTAAGAAAAGCCATATCACCTTCACAGTGATGACATATACAAAATTAAGAATACACAGAATGTAAAGTTGATACTAAGAAACTAGATGGCAGTTAGGAATATACATATATGTACATACTTAGACTTGCTATACAATCCTGGTGTTGCGTAACCTAAAAACAAAAACAAAAACAAAAAACAGGACTGTCTGTAGACATTTACTGCAAGGCTAACCTGTGGAAGGAACTGTGTTAGGCAGTAAATCTTTATAATATAAAACATTTGACAGGTATTTCCTAATTATTAAAGAAAAAAAAGGAGTAAAATGAAAGCTTCTGATCAGAAGTGAGTTTCTGAATCTATAAAGAGTTAATATGAGGCGATTTTATACAAAGACTTTAGATAAGACTTCACTGTGCAAACCAGTAAGTAAAATAATCTTTGAATTTTTTTAAGTAGCCACTGCATATGAGAACCTAAAAATAATACACATTCATATCAAGATTAACTAACTTACCTTTATTGACACTGCTCTAAAGCCTAGTTAAAATTTAAAGATACTGCTATAAAGTAAAGGGCAAAATAAAAGATCTACAGATACACAGAACTTGAAGTCTGATGGCATTTACCTTTGATCATATAGCCCTGGGTGTAAGTTTAAAAATAAATGTCTATTAAAAAAAGGGTGGGGGAGGAAAGGCTTGTCTAGACTTGAGAAAAATTAAGGTTACCCAGGTAGAGGCATTCATTACAAAGACGTGTATAATCATCCTCACTAGTGTGAAAAATTCTGTGGAGCCACAAATTTGACAGGAGACTTTTGATACAGATTATAGATAATTGGTCAGGACACACAAAATATTTTTTTAAATGTCATAATGTCATTTGATTTTGTAAACAGAAGTCAATGCTTGCAACCCACAAAATGACGTGCAAAATCCAAACGCATCACGTATCTGTTGAATGGGAAGCTGGAAGAGCAGGCTGTTGGAATATCAGAGTGGAAAACAACTGAAAGGAAAAAATTACCAAAAGCAAAATAAAATGCAGAATGCTCACACACAGATCAACAATCACAGTTAACTAAACATTTTGCAAATGTACATTCCTCAGATTTAAAAAAATTTCTCCTCATAAAAACATCTTTTTCTGGTAATCAGCTCTAGTTAATATCACTTCAAAAGACTTCTGAGAGCATGTGTTCTTTCCATATTATCCTGTCAAGTCTCTAATTTGGTTAGCGAGAGTTATAAAGGTTTTGGTTTTTCTAATTTTATTCGTGCATATTACTGAAGAAGAATTAACATGATTACTTCAGAGCACATAACAACACTCACAGTCAACAATTACCTGACAGGCCCTTAGGAAGGACAGAATTACGGGCAGGGATACTGCTCTGCTGAGGTTTGCACATCTACAGCTGCCACAGAAGTTTTGTGACCTGTGGACGTCTGCACCACGCGTGCAGCGTGCTTACAGACCAAATGGGCTTTCCAAAAATAGGCTTCAGTTTCTTTTTTTGCCTCTCTAACAGCTGAAAAAGCAGGATTTCCAACATTTAATACTTAATCACTTAGAAGAAATAAATTCTGGGTTTTTATAGTTCTCTAAGTTGGGTGTTTTTTGTTTTTTGTTTTTAATGGAAGCTGAATGTTGTTTTAATAGATACCACTTTCTTTAAGAGCCATTCGGGTGTTAAGGGTTAACTGACACTGAAAATTCATACAAACAATACAGCATTAGTCTCCTCTACACCGTCTGAAATGACAAGATGATTTAAACAGAATCATCAACCATTATTTTCATAATTACATTAAGAGATAAAGAATGCTAATTAGATACTGTTTTAGAGATACAACATGATGACACCCAGCCAATCTAAAATATAAATTATTTGGAGGAATGTAGCTTTTACGCAAAGATGAAAAAATAATAGGTGATCTTCATTTTTAAATTTTCTTTACTGTAGCTGCGTATTTTCAGCCAAATTAAAAATGAAAATCTGATACTTAAAATATTCAAGTACATATACTAACAGCTAACAAAGCAGGAGGTTGAGTCAGAATTATTTTATGAAGTAAATATGAATATGTAATTAACACATGTTCTACCACGCCAAGAGTTGTTGATAAAAGTAGTTTAAAAAGAGACTTAAAGTGCTGGTTTCCTTTATGCTGAACAAATCTTGGCTCACAGAAAAAAATATGGCAAATTTTAAGACCAAAGCAAAGGAACTATTAGCAAACTGTTATATAGATAACCCAATTGGTCGATGCTGAATCTCAACCAATGACCCTAATTGTTCTCTTCCACCACACTTTAGCCCTTAAGGAATAAAGATATCCAAAGATGATGATATAAATATAAAACTCATTAAAGACAAAGAAAGATCACTGCAGGCCTGTATCATTATTCATACCACTCTTCTACAGGGAACTACACGGCAACACAGAATTTACAGAGACAACACACTTTCCCACAGATCACTGAAAAAGGTTTTTAAAAACATCCTCTGTCCTGCTTCAGAGGCTGCGCAGTGTGCTGGGACCCAGACAGACAAGTGAATCAATAATTACGACACAACACAGTCTCATGTCTAAGGGCAGGTGCTGATCGGTCTGTTATCTGCTTAACAGATAACAGCATCATCCCACAGACTCAAACACCACACGTAAAAATGTGCACACAAATTATGTATTTCTTTTATTTAAAGACATTCCCTATTCATATAAATAAAAGAGGAAGTTGAAATGAGCATCCATTTCCCCACTGCCTAAAGACTCTCAGTTTCATAGCACTGCAGCTTGACTAGGGTCCTCACTTAGGAAAATGCAAATTTCTTAGTGCCACACCAGACTCACTGAGGCCAAATATCCTGGGGAGGGATCAAGAAATCCATTTGGTTGATAAGTATCACCAGATGATCCTCAGTCAGATTTACTGAATCCAAGTACCTCGGGGAGGGATCAAGGAGTCTACATGGAAAACAAGCATCAGCAGGTGAGCGTTAAGCACAGTGAACTTGAAAGCCACTAGTACAGAGATGCAGGGTCTGACTAAACCTCTTCCTGTTCAATGAAAGAATTTTTCTTTTTTAACTAAAAAAAGGCATTTTTCTGGGTACTTGCGTGACTCAGTGGGTTAAGCATCCAACTCCTGATTTCGGCTCAGGTCATGATTTCAGGGTGATGAGATCAAGTTCCCCAAGAGGAATCCAGGCTCAACAGGGAGAGTCTGTATGAGATTCTCCCTCTCCCTCTGCCCCTCCCACACACTCGCCCACACACCGCACACACCCTTTTCTCTCAAATAAATAAATAAATCTTTTTAAAAATAATTTCCTTCCATTTCTTATTTTATTTTATTTTTTATTTATTTGACAGCGAGACAGGGAACACAAGCCGGTGAGCAGGGGAGTGCTAGAGGGAGAAGCAGGCTTCCTGCAGAGCAGGGAGCCCAATGTGGGGCTTGATCCCAGAACCCTGGGATGATCCAAGTGGAAGGCAGACACTTAATGACTGAACCACCCAGGTGTCCCTAAATAAATCTTTTTAAATTTTTATTTATTTATTTTTTAAAGATTTTATTTATTTGACAGAGACCACAAGTAGGCAGAGAGACAGGCAGAGAGAGAGGGGGAAGCAGGTTCCCCGCTGAGGAGACGACAGCCCGACAAAGGGCTCGACCCAGGACCCTGGAATCATGACCAGAGCCAAAGGCAGAGGCTTTAACCCACTGAGCCACCCAGGCGCCCCAATAAATCTTTTTTAAAAAAGGCATTTTTCTCAATGGCCGCATGAGTCTTACAGTTGCTCAGGATTCTGAACAGCTTCTCATATAAAAACAATGCTAGGTTCTGTGATTAGAAATTCAGCGAATAGGCAGTTTTACATAGCATTTAATCCACTGAATACAATGGACAACCAAACAAAAAAATAATGAAATTCAAAGATCCAAAATGCTTTCAGAAAATTACATTTCACAACAGCAACACAGTTAAATAGGACTAAAAGAAAGATTCAAAATTCTGAATGAAATGATTTCCAAAGCAAAATTATATGCCTAAACAAATCACTGGCTAAGTGCAGAAAACATTTTCAAGATAAGCAAGGACCAAGAATTTTTTCTATTTTAGAAGACTAATCGAAAAGAATGGCAAAACAATCAACTTCAAGGAAAAACAAAAGGTTGTAGAAGAAAGAATACATGGGGAATCCTTGCATGTTCATAAAATACAATGAATGATTATTAAGTTAAAAAAAATGCTGTGATATATTGGGAACATGAAGGAAAGGAAAAGAGAAGAGAGAGTAGAGATTTAGAAAATTGAAAAAGTAACAGTAGCAGTGTAAGAGTGGTGTAAATACAGAAGCCACACAGAAAAGCTGAAAATGCCTGTGGAGGGGGAACTAGGCTTACGACTGCCTTGGATATTATTACATAACTATATGCATATATTTGACTTTTAAAAATAATACAATTTAAATTTAAAGTAAAAAGGGAGATCCTAATTAAACAAAGTGTTTAAATTTGTATAATTAATACATATACCAAAAAGCAAAGATTATTTACCATGAGTCTACACCAAGTTTTCTCAACCTTAGCATTATTAACATAGGAAGCCAGGGGATTCTTCGCTGTGGCAGGCTGTCCTATGTACACAGGGTGTTTAACAGTATTCCTGGCATTGACCCATTGGACAATAGTAGCACCCCCACACCTAGCTGAGTTGACCAAAACTGCTCAGACTTTGCTGAATGACCCCCAGGAGACAAAACTGTCCCTGGCTGAGAACCTCTGCTCTAGAGCTGATGAACCAGTATTTCTTTCCCTCCCTGCTTCCCTCCCTCCCTTCCTTTCTTTCTCCCTCCCTCCCCCTCTCCCTTCCTTTAGTTAAAGATTTTATTCATTTGAGAGAGGGAGTGAGTGGGAGGGAGAGGGAGAAAGAATCTGAAGCAGAGTCTGTGCTGAGCACAGAGCCCAATGTGGGACCCTATCCCAAGACCTCATGACCTGAGCCAAAATCAAGAATCAGATGGTTTAACTGACTGAGCCACCCAGGTGCCCTGGAACCAGTTTTCTTACGCATTTCTTAAGAAACAAACACCTGAAAGACCCTAAAACAAAAGTGATTTTGTATCTTCAGACTATAAAAAGGACCAAAAAGAGAGAAAGAAATCTGGACTTTAAATATTTCTATTCAAAGATACATTTTCTGTTAATATTGCTTTAACAGATGTTAGGAAATAAAAATTAAAGAAGCCCAACAAAACAAAACCTGGAACAGGTGTTTGAGTAGGTAAGGTAAAAAAATAAAAAGCCAAGAAGAGAAGTCTGGGTTTAATGTGATAGATCAATGGATTTTTTTTTTTTTAAGATTTTATTTATTTATTTAACAGAGAGAGAGAAAGAGATCACAAGTGGGCAGAGAGGCAGCAGAAACAGAGGAGGAAGCAGGCTCCCTGCTGAGCAGAGAGCCTGATGTGGGGCTTGATCCCAGGACCCTGAGATCATGACCTGAGCTGAAGGCAAAGGCTTACCCACGGAGCCACCCAGGCTCCCCAGATCAATGGATTCCACAAAGAAAAATGACAAGTAATGTTTTGGAAAGCTCATTCTCTCTGTGGCATGTGGAGAAAACCAAAGCAACAAAACCTGAATCCATGATTCTGGAGATTTGATAACAAATACAAAATGAACTGTAAAAGAGGAATTCAAGGGGGAAAAAGATCCTTCTCTTGGTACCACTTTTGCCTTTTTTTTTTTTTTTTAAGATTTTATTTATTTATTTGATAGAGAGAGATACAGCAAAAGAGGGAACACAAGCAGGGGGAATGGGAGAGGGAGAAGCAGGCCTCCTTGCTGAGCAGGGAGCCCGATGTGGGCCTCGATCCCAGGATGTTGGCATCATGACCTGAGCCAAAGGCAGAAGCTTAACGACTGAGCCACCCAGGTGCCCCCACTTTTGCCTTTTATAGCTACAAGAAAGTGGAATGTCCAAAAGAAGTCAGTAGGTATCAGGAAGGTCCTCTTTCCTAGTACAGTACGACAAATTGTTCTGATTACCAAAAAAAACTCACAGGCATTTTCACAACCATGTGGAACACCAGAGCTTGGGACAACATGTAGTATATACTTTCATCCAGCCCAGTGGGATTCTGGGATTCACCCAGTCCATTCTGCCCTGGGATTCTTGTCAGAGAAGGAAACACTTCAACCCACAGAGGATAATCATTTCAAGGTAAAGATTATACCATAAAAAGACAACATTCTAGAAGAAGTGTGCTAAACATGTAGACTTTAAAATGTTAAATTGTGGTATGATTTTTCTCTCACTGTATTTTTCCTCTTTCTTCTACTAGGCAATCCTATGAGTTTAAGAATACTAAGTAATTAACTTCCTTATGTTAGTTTCCTTTTTTTATTAGATTTATTTCACTTTAGAGAGACTGCGAGCATGAGAGTGTGAGCAAGGGGAGGGCAGAAGAAGAGAATCTTCAAGCAGACTCCCTGCTGAGTGCACATTCCCCACAATGTGGGGTTTGATCCCATGACCCACGAGACCATAACCTGAGTTGAAACCAAGAGCTAGATGCTTAACAAACTGAGCCACAGGCGCCCCCTCTTGTGTTAGCTTCTTAAGCAGGACTACTTGTAGTCATCAACAGTCATCTATTTTACTTGGTAAAATTTATTTTGTACATCTCCTCAAAATTTTGTTTACAAACAGCAATAAAATCGCAAAATTCTAACATCTTAAAATAAAAACACTGGCATAATAAAAATTAGTACAGGAAGAAAAATCCTTTTATTAGAATCTTTTTTTAAGATTCCAAATAAGTTCCTTTAATATTAATAGCTAATCTGAAGAGAGTAAGCAAATTTAAGGGAGTTCTATGTTAGCATCACTACCTATTTTTCAATAAACATAAGTCTTTTAAAAATTGTTTTCTCAGGGGGCGCCTGGGTGGCTCAGTGGGTTAAAGCCTCTGCCTTTGGCTTAGGTCATGATCCCAGGGTCCTGGCTCTCTGCTTGGCAGGGAGCATGCTTCCCTTCCTCTCTCTCTCTGCATGCCTCTCTGCCTACTTGTGATCTCTGCCTATCAAATAAATAAATAAATAAATAAATCTTTTTGAAAAATTTGTTTTCTCAGGTCACCTGGCTGATTCACTCACTAGAGCATGTGGGGTTTTGAGTTCAACCCCCACATTAGGCATAGAGCTTTAGTTAACATTTTTGGTTGTTGTTTTCTCTAAAGATGACAAAAAAGGCCAGCCTCACAGACTTAAACTTAAAAATTACAAAACCCTAAAAAGTAAAACAACCCCGGGCGCCTGGGTAGCTCAGTGGGTTAAAGCCTCTGCCTTCAGCTCAGGTCATGATCCCAGAGTCTTGGGATGGAGCCCCACATCTGGCTCTTTGCTCAGCAGTAGGCCTGCTTCCTCCTCTCTCTCTCTGCCTGCCTCTGTGCCTACTTGTGATCTCTGTCTGTCAAATAAATAAATAAAATCTTAAAAAAAAAAAAAAAGTAAAACAACCCATAAAACAAAAAACAAATCACAAATCCTTTTTCACTTGAATCTCCCTGCACAGAAATACAAATAAATACAAAATCCAAAAAACATAATTAGGACATTCTCATCTATTTTACTTGGTAAAATTTATTTTGTACATCTCCTCAAAATCACACTGTGAAGTGACCAAGTCTATTCTTTGAATAGACCAAGTCTATTCTTTGCAGGATTCATTTTAACACCAAAAGACTAAAATGAACCAGTTGTTTGTCAATTAGGATTAAACAAATTAGACATATAAAACAGCTACAGAAAAGAATGAAGCAGATATGGAATTATGACCAAAATAATTTCATTTAAAAACCACAACACAGACAGTAAGATGGAGTCACTCATGTCAAGCAGTGACTCATGTCAAGCAGTGATGTAATGCCAAGGGGATTATAGTTAAGACCAGATACCACAGAAACCAGCATGGGCTGATGGCTTCCAAAACTGATAACCCGCAAAGCCAAGACAGCCCGGAAGAACTGAGAGTTGATAATCAGTACAACTAGAAGAGACCTACAAGGCCCAGGCCCAGGACTAACTATTTTTTAAAAATGAACGACTTCTGCAGCAAACATACTCTCTAGATGCTGACCCTTCCGTGTCTGGGCGCATTAAAAAGGCAACTGCCCCCTGAAAGCTCTGCCAGATTGATCTCCAACCACAACAGAGATGCTCCAGTGATCGAACCTAATAAGCAGTAAGCACCAAGAGCTGACCTGGATGGGACCAAGACCTCATCTCAACTGTGCACTCACAGACTGACTTAGCATCTGGTTCGTTTACTTCTTACCCCTTCCTGTATCTTATCTGCTGTGTGACTTTGTACTGTGCTTTGCTTTGTGTGCCCCGTATGAAGGCAAGTTGAATGTATAGTGAAATGTCACTGAGTCTGGAACCCCAGTTTACAACTGTCACAATTACAAATGTCACTGAGTCTGTAAACCCCCAGTTTACAATTATGTTAACCTTGCTTTGACTGAATAAAGCTTACTGTGGAAAGATACAACTCAAATAGGTAGGTGCCTTTATAGCATGTTCACAACGTATAATATAATAGTGTATAATTTACTCCACGACTTATTACAGACACAAACACACACATCTCATTTCTTCTATGTACATGAAATGTTTCTAGAAGTATACACAAAATTCTAGGAATAGTGATAGGCTGGGGGGCTATATAGGAGCAAGAAATTGTACTGTGTACTCCACATTTTGATTTTGAACCCCATACTATGATTTTGAGCCATGTCAATATATTACATATCCTCCCCAAATGTTTACAATTTTTTTTATGATTTTATTTATCTGACAGAGAGACACAGCAAGAGAGGGAACACAAGCAGGAGGAGTGGGAGGGGGAGAAAAAGGCTTCCCACGGAGCAAGGAGCCCGATGTGGGGCTCAATTCCAGGACCCTGGGATCAGGGTCTGAGCCAAAGGCAGACACTTAATGACTGGGCCACCCAAGTGCCCCAAAGGAAGAGAGTGTCCCAAGCAGACTCTGTGCTAAACATGGAACCTGACTCGGGGCTTGATCATATGACCCTGAGATCAGGACCTGAGCTGAAACCAAGAGTCAGACTTTTTTTTGTTTTTGTTTTTGTTTTTAAAGATTTATTTATTTGACAGAGAGAGATCACAAGCAGGCAGAGAGGCAGGAGAGAGAGAGAGGAGGAAGCAGGCTCCCTGCTGAGCAGAGAGCCCAATGTGGGGCACGATCCCAGGACTCTGAGATCATGACCCGAGCCGAAGGCAGCGGCTTAACCCACTGAGCCACCCAGGTGACCCAAGAGTTGTTTAACCTACTATGCCACCCAAGGGCCTACTGTTTACATTTTTAAAAATTATTTTTCATCGTGATTAAGTGACTGCTATAATTCCCATCACCTATTTCACTCATGCCCCTACCCCACCCCATTCTGATAACTATCAGTTTGTTCTCTCTATATAAAGAGTCTATTTCTTGGTTTGTCTCTTTTCTCCTTTGCTCTTTTGTTTTGTTTCTTAAATTCCACACATGAGTGAGATCATATGGTATTTGTCTTTCTCTGACTGACTTATTTCAGTTAGCATTATATTCTCCAGCTCCAGACACCTTTTTGCAAATGGCAATATTTCATTCTTTTTTATGGTTGAGCAATGTTCCTGTGTGTATGTGTGCACGCACACACCCCACATCTTCTTTATCCATTCACCTATCTTGGGCTATCTTGTGAACAATGCTGCAATAAATACAGCGGTACATGTACCCCTTTGAAATCGTGTTTTTGTATTTTGGGGGTAAATACCCAGTAGTGAGTATTTTAAATTTTTTTTCCTATTTTTAATTGTTTGAGGAAACTACATACTGTTTTCTAAAGTAGCTGCACCGGTTCACATTCCCAACAATGCAAGAGGGCTTCCTTTTTTTTTTTTTTTTGAAAGAGAGAAGTGTTTGTTTTGTTGTTTATTTTTTAAGATTTTATTTTATTTATCAGTGAGAGAGAGCACACAGCTGGGACAGAGGCAGAGGGAGAAGCAGGCTTCCTGCCGAGCAAGGAGCCCAAGAATACGAGACTTGACCCCAGCACCCTGGGATCACGACCTGAGCTGAAGGCAGATGCTTAACAGACTGAGCCATCCAGGTGTCCCAAGGGGGTTGCTTTTTTATCCACATCTTCACCAACACTTGTTTCTTGAGTTTTTAATTTTCGCCATTCTGACAGTATAGTTTCAGTTTGCCTGAAACTTTTCCCTGATGATAAGTGATGCTGAACAAAATCTTTTTATGTGCCTGTCAGTCATCTATATGTCTTCTTTGGAGAAATGTTTGTTTAGGTCTTCTACTCATTTTTCATCAGATTATCTATTTTTTCGGTGTTGAGCTGAGTAAGTTCCTCATATATTTTACATATTAATCCTTTATTGGATATGTCATTTGCAAATATCTTCTCCCATTCCGTAGGATGCCTTTTAATTTTGATTTTTTTCCTTCACTGTACAGAAACTTTTTATTCTGATGTAGTCCTAAATAGTTTTGTTGGGTTTTTTTTTAAGGTTTTATTTATTTATTTGACAGAAAGAGAGACAGCAAGAGAGGGAACACAAGCAAGGGGGAGTGGGAGAGGGAGAAGTAGTCTTCCTGCTGAGCAGGAAACCTGACATGGGGCTCAATTCCAGGACCCTGGGACCACGACCCGAGCCAAAGGCAGATGCTTTACAATTGAGCTACACAGGTGCCCCCTAAATAGCTTATTTTTGCTTTTATTACTCTTGCCTCAGGAGATATATCTTGGAAAATTGTGTTACAACTGATGTCAGAGAAATTATTGCCTGTGCTGTCTTCAATGATTTTTATGGTTTCTGGTCTCACATTTAGGTCTTTAACTCATTTTTAGTGGGGTTTTTTCTTTTGTATATGGTAAAAAAATATGGTCCAATTTTATTCTTTTGCATGTAATTAGCTATCCAGTTTTCCCAATACTTACTTGAAGAAGACTTTCTCCCACAGCATATTCGTTCTTCCTTTGTCAAAGATTAATTGACCATATAATTATGGGTTTATTTCTGGATTTTTCTAGTCTGCTCCATTGATCTATGTATATCTACTTTTATACCAGTGCCATACTGTTTTAAGTACTACTGCTTTGTAATATAACTTGAAGTCTGGAATTGTGATACTTCCAGTTAAGTTTTTCTTTTTCAGGATTGCTTTGGCTGTTTGAGGTCTTCTGGTGGTTCCATACAAATTTTAGGGATATTTGTTCTAGTTCTGTGAAAAATACTATTGGTATTTTGATAGGGACTGCATTAAATCTGTAGATTATTATGGGCAGTATAGACATTTTAACAGTATTTGTTCTTCCAACCAGATGTTTATGTTTTTTAAAAGGAGGGGAGCAGATCAGTTTTCTGTGATCTTGACAACAAAACACATTTTCTTTATTATCCACTGCTTTTGGATGCCAATTTACTTCAAACCATATATGGATATACTGTCCCCCAACCATGCCAATTCATAAACTCACTATGGCAATCTATTCCCATCAACTCTCATCTATTAACTACAGCTTCACAGTCTCTGGAACATTTTTTATTAAAAAAAAAAAAACAAAAAACAAAACTCTACTCCATAGATACACATTTTCAGTTCATATATTAGTTTCTGATATGCATGACCACCTAAAGAAAAATTTTACCTTCAAATATTATTTGCTCTAAGTAAAACATGGATCAAAAAATTTTTCAAATTCCAACTTTCAGAAATGGATGGAAATGTTTTTTCACTGGTGAATAAACTTATCAGAGTCACAATGCATTTCCCAAATAGTTTGACAAGTCTACTTGACAAAGAGACACAGAGAGACAAGTCCCAATACTGTAAACTATATTTTTTAGTGACCTGAGAGAAGTTTAACAGCATTCTAATGTGGGGTGGGTATTACTTTTAGAGCCTGAACAGAATAATAATTAATTAAATGACAGACAAAGCTCAAATGTTTATCTCCTCTTTTCTGAGATGCCTTTAAAATGAAAGTAAGAGAGTTAGAAATAAAAGAACCTAAAACCATTCAAAAACAGGCCATCACCCACAACGGTTTCAAAGATTTCATGAAAATTCTGGAAGACAATAGCCTCAATGGCTCAGTGGGTTAAGCCTCTGACTCTTGGTTTCACCCCAGGTCACAGTATCAGGGTGGTGAGATCCAGCCCCGCATCCAGCTCCACATTCAGTGCACAGCCTGCTTGCATTTCTCTCTCCCTCTCCCTCTATCCCACCCCTAAACAATAAAAAAATTAAAAAATTAAACAGGAGGAATTAAAATTTATTAAAATAATAAATTGTACTATTTTGTCAAGAACATTCTTTTTTTTTTTTTTAAAGATTTTATTTATTTATTTGACAGAGAGAGAGATCACAAATAGGCAGAGAGACAGACAGAGAGAGAGATGAGGAGAAGCAGGCTCCCTGCTGAGCAGAGAGCCTAATGCGGGACTCGATCCCAGGCCCCTGGGATCATGACCTGAGCCGAAGGTAGAGGCTTAACCCACTGAGCCACCCAGGCGCCCCTGTCAAGAACATTCTTAAGTGGAACTTGTCATTTTAGTTTTTTGTTTGATTTACTGGAAATGCACAGAGGTGAAGAACACAGTGACAACTCTAGCACAAGTTAGTGCCCCTGACTTGGTTCATGTTGAGTTTACCCACAACAGCTTTTGCAAAATCAACACATAGAAAAGGCAAGTAGCAAGTTACTATTGTTATAAAATCATTTCCATCTCACAAAGCCCCTGAAAAGGTCTAAGTGACACTCAGGAGTCCACAAACAAAGCTCTGAAAACACTGTTGCTTTCAATGTTCTTGGTCCTTCCCATTCTCATAAATTTTTGGAAACAGCTTCTCAATTTACACACACTTATCTAATTCCATCAGCAATCCTTTGTAGTTTCTATGTAATTTTTACACATCCTTCCCCTTTTCTCATACATCTTTCTTTAGATTTATTCTAGGTGTTTGATGCTTTTTGATGACACTGTAAATGATATCTCTTTTTTGGGAGCAGGAGAGAGGGAGAGAGAGAATCTTAAACTGGCTCCACACCCAGCGCGGAACCCAGTGGCTCAATCTCACGACACTGAGATCATGACCTAGCCAAAACCAAGAGCTGGAGGCTTAACCAGTTGAGTCACCTAGGCACCCTAAACGTATCTTTTAATCTTAGTTTTCTGACTAACCCCTCTTCACACCATATACATAAAACAGACTTACACACAAAAGGTGGGGCACCTGGCTGGCTCAGTTGGTGGAGCATGAGACTCTTGATTAGGTCGTGAGTATGAGCCCCCTGCTGGGTACAGAACTTCCTTTTTAAAAAAAAAAAAATTATTTATTTATTTTTAAATATTTTATTTACTTATTTGACAGAGAGAGCGATCACAAGTAGGCTGAGAGGCAGGCAGAGAGAGAGGAGGAAGCAGGATCCCCACTGAGCAGAGAGCCCTATGAGGGGCTTGATCCCAGGACTCTGACACCATGACCTGAGCTGAAGGCAGAGGATTAACCCACTGAGCCACCCCGGAGCCGCTACCTTTTTTTTTTTTTTTTTTCAAAGGGGAGGTTAAAAAATACAAAAGGTAAAACAGTCAAACTTCCAGAAAACATTGAAGAGTAGTACCTTCATGATCACAGGAAATCTTTGCCTATTCCAGGGCAGTGACACTTGGATTTGTTTTTGAATGAGCACTGTTTCTGAGTGACAAAGTATTCTTAC
Organism: Mustela nivalis; assembly: GCF_964662115.1. Lineage (NCBI taxonomy): Eukaryota > Metazoa > Chordata > Mammalia > Carnivora > Mustelidae > Mustela > Mustela nivalis. Next base: position 34,104,785 of record NC_139027.1, on the reverse strand, counting down.
TCTAGTTTTACTCTGCTCCCTCACATATATCAAACTTATCAGGCATGTCTGTCAGCTTCTCAAGAATGGAATTTTTCCAGCCTTTATTTAACGGTCCTCCCCTCCTCCTGCTGTTCCATTGTTCGTTTTCCAACCACATTTCTCAAATATTTAAAAACAAACCAACCAACCTAGAAAGAGCAAAGATGATCCCAGTGGCGCTGAAGAGTAAGCACTATTTAAAAAAAAAAAAAAAAAAAAGAAGTGTAAGCACTACTTAATGAGAGAGGAAGTCCCACACACATGGAATGCAGTGCCTCTGCCATTCCTGGGCACTTCTGGCAATGCACAGCCCCAGTCCAATGGTACACATTAAGAGTAGAAAAGAGAAATGCAGGAATGACACATCTAAATGTCAGTGGTGCTGAATGCAGAAATGACAAGGGTATGTGCTTATGTACGTGCCTCTTCCTGTATTTTCAACATTTAAACAATAAATTAAAACTCTTTCACTATCAGAAAATAAACATATTTATTTTAAAATTTTAATATGTAGGGGCACCTGGGTGGCTCTGTAGGTTAAGTATCTCCCTTCGGCTCAGGTTGTGGTCCCAGGGTCCTAGGATGGAGGCCCTCTTCAGGTTCCAAGCTCAGCCAGGAGTCTGCTTTTCCCTCTGCTTCTGCCCCTCCCCACTGCTTTTGTTCTCTCATGTAATCTCTCTCTCTCTCAAATAAAATCTTTAAAGTTTCAAAGATTTTTTTTTTTTATTTGACACAGAGAGAGAGATCACAAGTAGGCAGAGAGGCAGGCGGAGGGGGGTGCGGGGGGAAGCAGGCCCCCTGCTGACCAGAGAGCCCGCCATGGGGCTCGATCCCAAGACCTCAGGACCATGACTCAAGCCAAAGGCAGAGGCTTTACCCCACTGAGCCACCCAGGTGCCCCAAATCTTTAAAATTTTAATGCTGGGGCTCAATCACATGACTCTGAGATCAGAACCTGAGTTAGAACCAAGAGTCAGACACCTGACTATGCCACACAAGCGCCTCTGAACTGACAATGATTCTTGAAAGAAAGAGTATTTTGCAAGAAAAATGTACCCTTAAATTAAAAACAGGTCTGCATCACATGGCACCAACAGTTAATGATATTAGTTTACTGCTACTGGAGAAAGGAGGATAAAGCAGAGTTCTCAGTGAATTTCCATCTATTCTCTTTGTTAGAACCAGCCATGTTGTCAGCAAGGAAAGTGATAAAAATGAAATCAAAATGGTCTTTTCCCTCTCTGTCTAATGTCCAAATTTGCAAATTATAAAATAAACGTCTTCCCATTCTATGTCTAATGTGTTTGCATTTCAGGAAGAAAACCCAAAATATGGGAAACCCTAAAGATGAAAGTTGCTTGCAGGGCACCTGGGTGGCTCAGTCAGTTAAGTGTCTCCCTTCAGCTCAGGTCATGATCCCAAGTCCTGGGATCAAGCCCCACATTGGGCACCCTGCTCAGTAGGGAATATGCTTCTCTCTCTCACTCTCCTTCAAATGAATAAATAAAATCTTTTTTTAAAAAAAGTTGCTTGCATTTTCTGATATTAAATCTAAAACCTATCAAATACCAAATTCCTATTTATACTCATGATGCAGACACATACTTACTAATGAGAATGATTTCATTTATTCACAAAGTAAAAACTACTGACTAAATAAAATAAGTCTTCAATAAACAACAAATGAGTATGTATCTCTCTACAAACTCGCATCAGGAACTTCGGTTAAATAAAATCCAAATAATGGAACTATTAGATATGCACATATTATAATCTGATGTTTCTAATTATAGTAAAACTCAAATATATTAGAGTTATTTATCTATTTCCCTAACCTTACCAATATTGGGGATCAAGAAAAGAACTCTGGTCTTCTATCCTTCAAGTAACTCCTGCTCGCTAGAAACTTCAATTTCTCCCTTTCTCATGGTTGCTCTCTACTGTTCATAAACTCACATTATTCAGTGATAGTATGCACACAAAAACAACTTCCTATCCTCTGCCTAGCCCTCCAGGTAAAAGCCTGACGCTGACTCTGATAACTCACTCTCTGAGAGTCCCGAGTAACCTGTAATTCCAGACATCCAATCCTTCATTCTCATGAAAGGAGGGAGGCACATAATCTAAAATTTCACTTATGATCAGTAATAGTTGAGAAGAGATTATTCTACTCTCTGTTGTTGACTTTTTATTCCCTTTAAGAATAGGTACTTAAATGAAAACAATGCAAACTTCGAATTCTGACTGGCTGTTTTGTGCTGTGTTCCACAGCAGGCAGGAAAAAGAAAAATAAAGACACCAACCTTCAAGAATCTTACACTCTAAGATGATGCCTGTCTAGAACAATCGAGACAAATTATACATAAGCCCCAAGATTTTTAATGGCTGCTCAAGATATTTTTTCAATTGAATTAAGAAAGCTCCTCATTTTGGAGGTGAGGAAACCATGCAGCAGCATCATGGCAGAAACCAAGGAGAGGTTCCTACCGATTGTGGTTATAGCCCGTCTTCTACAGAGCAAGAACAGAGATCATGATGATGGTGATGTCTGTATTCTGGAATCCTAGCCTAAAATTTGTTTAAAGGGATAAGAAGTAAGGATTTCTCTGAGGCACCCTGCCATGAGGGACTACTTGAACACTATGTGCATTTATGTCTTTAAGACTTACCCTACCACTGACCTCACTTTCTGAAATAGCTTCTCTGAACTTCTTAAAATGCATGGACAAGGTTAAGCAATGAGGCAGGCAGGATCCTTACCAGTGATGCTCTGAATGAGGGCCAAGTCTAACAACATGGATTAATGCTTTCTCCACCATCACTCTGTCTTCACAATAAGGACAGACTTAGAGGACAAATCATCAGGTCCAAAAGCCCTTACTGCAGGAAATATTTGAGGCCAATAATCAACAGGTACCTAAGAAAATGCTTTTAAGACATAATGAAGCATAACTTCAAAGGCTGTGATCCAGAATCCCAAGTTGGCAAACAGGAAAGAACTGGCTCTTTTTAAATGACTAACTACCTGCACCAGAGGTTGGGAAGAGGCATTAATCATCATAAGCAGAATGCTGTAATTAGCAGCTTTTAAAAAGCCAGGCTTTTTGTGTTCAAGATGTGGAAAAAACTGACACTGGACCAAATACAAGTTATATCCATAAACTCAGGCACCCAATCAAGCAGGTAGGTCCCAGCGGCTACTGTACATCTAGCACGGCAGCATCATTTTTTAGTATAATAGTATAGTTTATATGTTTAACTTAGTTTTTAATGTAGTCTGTCCTGTTGACCTGAACATCTGAGTAGAAAATTATGTGAAAAAATAAAATATCAGAGAGCCTACCCATCCAACAAGTAACTCAATAGCTTTTCTTTTATCTCTGATGCTGTTTAACACCTCCGGTCATGTACACTTCATAATTCTGTCCATCTGCAGCCATGTGGTCTGGGTTCAATCTCCCAATCTGCTATGTAAAAGTCATGAAACTGACAGGTTACTTAACCTTTTCATGCTTCAGTCTCATCTATAAAATGGGGATAACAGGACCTACTTTATAAAATCTGTGAGGAGTAAATAAAATACATATAAAGCAACTGGAATAACATCTGTCACAAAGGTTCGATGAATGTCAGAATTTTTAAAAGCCAAGGTTGATAAATATGGTCTAAGACTGAATATAGTATTATATATCCAGAACAGGTCCAGCATGTGACATAACAATGTTTTAGTGCTTTAGAGAGTTTGCAGCATATCATCTGTTAGTAATGACTTCAGGCACTGTGCATGATGTGAGCTGCCTCTCTTCCTGCACCCCCAAAAAGCATTCCAAAGATGTTTTCATTGCTCAAGTCCTACCTAGCTCACGAACACAAAGTAAATCCCTAACTATACAGAACCGTCCTGGTCCTGGTGACTCTCCCTCTCTGCCAGTGGAATCAGAAGGAACAGAGTTGCCTCCATGCCACTGTGAAATGCTTACAATATCCAGTGAGTACTGTGGCTCACAAACTACAAAGGACCTCAGGAATGCCTCAGTCAGGTTTTCTCCTACGTTCCATATGCCACTGAGGAAATTCTGGGCACTTGATAATGTCCCTGGAGAATAAAAAGCCAGTATTCACCAAATTACCCCTCTTTGCTGCCAAAGAACAATGGGGCTTCAGTAATTTTCTCCTGTTACAGCAGAAATAGATAGGGCATGACTTCAACATTAGCAAAATGTGAAGATCACTCCAATGTGCACTTGTTTACATCAGCATGAGGGCTGGCTAGCATGGCTCTGTGCTTTGGCCAGAGACTGCCCCTAACCCCATTCAGCTGTTTGGCAATGAAAGCCACAGATGACAAATTGTGGCTCTGTACTACTCCCTCTCAACTTAGAGAACAGAACAACAAAAATTAAAAGCCCCAAATGTTTATAACGCATCATAATTCAAAAGAATTGCCAGTAAATTCACCCGATAAACTCCTTAAATTTGTAAGATGGGGACCTCATCTTAACTTATTAAATACCTAGTAAATGCCTTAATCTAGAATATACTCAGAAAACATGTTCAACAGTGACTGAATAAATGATCCTATATTCTATGTAATTTCTGTGTTCAACACAGAGGTGTCCTAATAATTATATTTCAATATATTGTCTCAGTTTTTATGGATGATGAAAAACACATTACTAGTTTTTCCATTCCAAGCAATCTGTTAAAGGAAACATTACTTATAAACAGATTCTAAGCTATCAGGATGGTAAATTAAAAATGTACTTGCATGTTTTGGATACATTTTTAAAACCATTTGTCAGATTCTCGTTCTGGCAAGATTCTTATGACTAGCCACATTACTTCTTGAGCTTAAAATGAATCTTTATATTCTAGCTTCTTCCAATTAAGTAATAAATGCGTATGGCTCTTCGGCATTTATTATCTATGTCTTTAAGAAAATTATGAAATATGTTTTCATGTTCCATCGATTTGAACAAAAATTAGCTTACTTTCCTACTTCTTGAAATACCCCATTGGTAGATAAAATGACTGTTTCTACATTACCTGGCATGATTATTTTTTCCAGCAAAGGACCCAAGTCACACAGAATATACTAACTCTAGCCAATTTTTTTTTTAAAGATTTTATTTATCTGACAGAGAGAGATCACAAGTAGAGAGAGAGAGGAAGGAGCAGGCTTCCCGCCCAGCAGAGAGTCCGATGCGGGACTCGATCCCAGGACCCTGTGATCATGAACCTGAGCTGAAGGCAGAGGCTTACTTAACCCACTGAGCCACCCAGGCAGCCCAACTCTAGCCAATTTAAACACAGTGTCCCCTAAAAAACCTAATAAAGTCGAAGAGCTAATAGACACATGAGAAAATGTTCAATATTACTCAGCATCAGAGAAATACAAGTTGAAACCATAATGAGATACCACCTCACACCAGTCAGAATGGCTAAAATTAACAACTCAGGGAAAACAGATGTTGGTGAGGACACAGAGAAAGGGGAACCCTCTTACACTGTTGGGTGAGAAGGCAAGCTGGTGCAGCCACTCTGGGAAACAGCAACTGCACTATTAATATTTATCCCAAGGATACAAACATAGTGATTTGAGGGGCACATGCACCCCAGTGCTTACAGCAGCAATGTCCACAATAGCCAAAGTATAGAGAGAGCCCAGATGTCCATCAACAGATGAATAGATAAAGAAGATGTGGTATAGACACACAATGGAATATTACTCAGCCATCAAAAAGAATGAAATCTTGGGGCGCCTGGGTGGCTCAGTGGGTTAAGCCGCTGCCTTCAGCTCAGGTCATGATCTCAGGGTCCTGGGATCGAGTCCCGCATTGGGCTCTCTGCTCGGCAGGGAGCCTGCTTCCCTCTCTCTCTCTCTCTGCCTGCCTCTCCATCTACTTGTGATTTCTCTCTGTCAAATAAATAAATAAAATCTTTAAAAAAAAAAAAAAAATGAAATCTTGCCACCTGCAATGACATGGCTGGAACTAGAGGGTATCCACAAGTGAAATAAGTCAGAGAAAGACAAATACCATACAATTTCACTCATATGTGGAATTTAAGAAACAAAACAGATGAACACAGGGGAAAGGAAGGAAAAATAAAATAAGATAAAAACAGAAAGGGAAGCAAACCATACGAGATTCTTAACAATAGGGAACAAACTGAGGGTTGCTGGAGGGGGATGGAGTAACTGGGTGATGGGCCTTAAGGAGGACACTTGATATAATGAGCATGGGTAGTGTATGCAACTGAGGAATCACTAAATTCTACCCCTCAAGCTAATGATATACTATATATTAACTAAATTTAATTTGAATAAATAATAAATAAATATTTAAAATGTTCTCAAATTTAAGAAAAATTAAAAACTTCTTCAGCAATGCTGTCATGTTAACTACTGAGATCAAATTATTTTCTGAAAAGATTTGGAGCACGAGGAATTCCAGTATCTCTGTCATACATTTTCTGCTTTAGAAACTCTGCATCCATTTCTGAAAAGAGAAATATGCACAAAAGTCCTGGGAACTGGGTGGGTGTGTGGGTGTGTGTGTGTGTGTGTGTGATACAAGGACCAAATCACAGCTTAAGTCTCCAAACCTGACTTAGGCCAAAAAAGACAGATTCAATATCCACACTGGGGGAAAGACAAGGGGCTAATTTTTGAAATAAAATTAATATACCGTATTTCTCTAGATAAACCATTTTTTAAAAGATTTATTTATTTGACAGAGAAGAGATCACAAGTAGGCAGAGAGGTAGACAGAGAGAGAGGGGGAAGCAGACTTCCCACTGAGCAGGGAGCCCAGATGCAGGGCTCGATCCCAGGACCCTGACCAAGATCATGACCTGAGCTGAAGGCAGAGGCTTAACCCACTGAGCCACCCAGTCACCCCTAGATAAACCATTTTTAAGGTAATCATGACTAGTAGAGAGGTGAATTAAGTAAAGATTATGAACAAAAGCTGAAAAACTTGCAGTAACTTGAGGCGGACAATGACAATGCCCTCCCTCGCACACAGCGCCCTGCCATCACCCGCAGGCTGCCAGGCTCGCCCCACTGTCTCTCTGAGGTTGAATAAATGCCAACTACTTTCTGAAGCTGACCTGACCTTGACAATCAGTAACTGCCTACCTTTTGAGTTCAAACATTTTGTTAGTCTTCCAAGATATGTATGCTTAAATGTTACCACCAGCACATTTCATAAAAGGCCACCAGCGTTCCTCCACAATCCCCAAAACTACAAACCAGGGACAGAATTTTTTCACTTTGGCTTCCCATCAAAGTACAGAGCAGAGACGAGTTAAGTAATACAAAATATAGTTTTCATCCCAGAGATCCTCCAAAGAAAGTAAAAGGCCATATATTCTACAAGGTCAAGAATCACTCGCCTGGGAACCAGGTCTTGTGTTTTAGTTCTAGGATTCTAATGCCCGCCTCTGTAACGTTCTAGGAACTGGAGAAAACCAGCACTTCCTGGTGGTTGCGGGACACTCTTCTGCAGGATGCGAAGAGGCATGCATGTGGATTGGGAAAGTCTGGATTCAAGCAGAGCTAAAATGGTCACTTGACTATAGAACACCTGCAGGGCTTTAATAAGGTAATCACACTATACACTTCCTAGATAAAATCCCATTATGATGCCTTTAGTAAACCAAGTTGAGCAAAATCATGAGGCAAATTTAGAAATGCTTCAAAGAAGGCTGTTCTGTGTTTTTTCTCATTGCCACAATATTACTGAATACTTCCTATCAGCCTCTAAGGTGCTCTTACCTGATATGCGTTGCAGGCAGAGATTCATACTGGCGTGACAAGAAGAGCTCCCTATGTTTTAGCTGATGCTTCTGTTTATCCGTCAAGTCGGCTTCAATTGTGGTTTCCGATTCTTCCTCAATTTCTTCTACACAAATAAAATTCAAAGAATGCATTATTACAGGGCACATTATCTATCTGGACATCAAGACAGATTAACTCTTCACTCAAAATTTTCTTCAAACCATCTTTCATTATTTTATTTTAAATTTACATATCTAACTTGTCATTTGCATTACAATCATAAAATTACATGAATTGGGGCCACAAACAAAGAGGAAGAACTCTAATTTTAAAATGGCAGATGGAACATATGCATTTATCTCCTCTTCCCCCATAAAACCACACCAAATAGCAATTAAAATGCACACACATTTCAATGACAATAAAAGTGGAAACAACGATAGAAGAATCAGCCAAAAAAAAGTTTTAGAGGATGGAAAGCAGATGCAAAAAAAAAAAAAAGGTGCAAAGTTAGCCAAGAGAAGGAAGTGATAATCTATATATGTACAGACAGATGCAAGGAGAAGGCAAGCCCAAAGCTTGAAGTGACTTAGACCTCAAAGATATCAAGTATTGTGAGAAAGAGGGGTGGGCAAGAGAAAAAGCCAGCAGGAAAGGTTGAAAGTCTATCGACAATACTCTAACTAAATCCCGGAATATTCTATTTAAAAAAGAGAATAGCCAGAAAGTAAAAAAATAAAAAGAATAATCGGAAAACAAGAAATAGGGTTAACACTTTTAAAATTCGATAACACACAAAAAGCTAATGGAAGGATTAGAAGGTACTGCTAAGGAAATCTCCCAGAAATTTCAGCACTAAGACAAAGAAATAAGTAAGTGATACCCGAAAGCTAAAATAAATAAAATAGAATAAAAATAATTCATGAAGTTCAGAAAGGCAGCAATAGTGAAAACACACTTCTTCATCTCTTTTGGTGGGGAGAGGGAGTAAGGAAAGACCTATCAAAGAAATGATTCAAGAACATTTGCCCTTACTGAAAGAGAGGCACATCCACACTGAATTTCCAGCATACTTAATTTTTTTTTTTAAGTGCTAACATAAGATCACAGAAGTTTACAGAAAGAAAACATAGGTCACATGCAAAGATCTGGAATCAGAGTGGAATTCTATATGAATATCAACACTATTCTAACCTAAGATGGTGGAGAAATGTTACTCAAGAGGAAAAATGATAAAAATGTACTTGTAAATTATAAACTATTTATCAAGTCTGGAAACAGAGTAAGAATAATCTTTCATTCATTCAACCAAGATTTATTAGGTGCCTAAACAGGCACTATTTGAGATGCTAGAGACAAGCAGTGAGCGTAAGTTATTAGAGAAGAAACAATTCAAAGTATTTGCCCTTGAGAAACAGGGTTGGAAGCAAGGGACAGGAGACAGCAACATTTCACGAAAGTTTTTAAAAAAAAAGAAAAAAACACTGCATTTAATAATCTTTTTAAAGAAAAATATGAGGGGCGCCTGGGTGGCTCAGTGGGTTAAGCCGCTGCCTTCGGCTCAGGTCATGATCTCAGGGTCCTGGGATCGAGTCCCACGTCGGGTTCTCTGCTCAGCAGGGAGCCTGCTTCCTCCTCTCTCTCTCTGCCTGCCTCTCTGCCTACTTGTGATCTCTCTCTGTCAAATAAATAAATAAAATCTTTAAAAAAAAAAAATAAAAAAAAAAAAAATAATAATAAAGAAAAATATGAGGGCTCCTGGGTAGCTCAGTTGGTTGGGCAACTGCCTTCGGCTCAGGTCATGATCCTGGAGTCCCAGGATCGAGTCTCGCATCAGGCTCCATGGGGAGTCTACTTCTCTCTCTGACCTTCTCCCCTATTATGCTCACGCTCTCTCTCTCTCTCTCTCTCTCTCTCTAAAATAAATAAATAAAATCTTTAAAAATAAAAAAAATTAAAAAGTAAAGAAAAATATGAACAAGTATCATTTACAAATATAATTCTAAGTAATTTTAGACACAAAACTTTCTTAATATAATACCTCTAGGGGCTCACAGAATCCTCCCTTTGCAGCCTTACCTGGCCAGGCTGGGTGGGAATAGCAGTGGGGGCGACTCAGATGGTAAGACTAGTCGAAGGGGTAGGATGCTCTTTATGTAGGAAGAGCTTAAGTTTAGGATTCAGAGGCCTTACTTTTGGGGCGCTGATGGACAACACACACACACAGAGGTATATTTCTGCTTCTCACTATTCTTGTAAATTCTCATTTACAGACCCAGAACCACAAATGAGATTTTATCACATATATAATTTTCTAATTATGCAGTGTTTTTGAACTGTGTAAGGGCAATGAATGGGATTAAGTATCAGATCTTTTCTACAATACTTTCAAATTCTTAAAACTTTCAACTGAAAATGAACCTGAAAAACTGATTTAGAAAGGCTCACTTATGGGCCCCTGGGTGGCTCAGTGGGTTAAGCCTCTGCCTTCAGCTCAGGTCCTAGCTTCAGGGTCTTGGGATCCAGCCCACATGAGGCTCTTTGCTCAGCAAGGAGCCTGCTTCCCCCCTCTCCCTCTGCCTGCCTCTCTGCCTACTTGTGATCTCTCTCTCTGTCAAATAAATAAATAAAATCTTAAAAAAAAAAAAAAACTCACTTAGACTAAAGTGACTTAAAGTTCTTCGAACACTCTTTTTAATAAACTACTCAAAGAGAAACCCAACACTAAAACGGCCAGATACTTCCATAGACATTTCACCAGTGAAGATCAATGAAATTATTGGTGCATTAGCTCTATTAGCACCCACAAAATTATACTCCTTACTTAATGAGTATTTGATAAATTGTTGTCCTGTAAAACACAACTAACTGAATTCTAATGCATACCCTACGGAACCAAAACTCCAACAAACTCTACAAATAATCGCAGCAAATCTTGGTCTCTTCACAACCTCTTGGTACAGGACAAAAAGGACTAGAATCTCTGACATGCAACCGAGCCAAAGAAAGAAATCACCAAACAGCACCTAAAACTCACCTTCAAAATTTACTAGTGTTAAATTCCATATATATTTTTTCATAAATTAACACAGGCTTCTGAATAGGAACAATTCCCATACCATTAACATTCTAAAAACATGAAATGACCACAGTGGCAAAACTGGCATTTAGACAATGAAAAAATTAAAAGACTTAATAGAATTATCATCATCAGAAATTTGGTACATGGTACATGCACCATTTTTAAAAATTTATAATTTTTAAAAACCATTTTACCAAGCTTGATGGAACATCAAATTTGCTACCTTCCAAAAGTTATTAAAGTAGAAGTCCCATACTCTATACATACTTTATACAATGATAGGAAATAATACCAAATTTTTTACTGTACTTCCTCTACAGCTGGGATAATTTCACCACAGTTTATTAGCAAGAAGACACTGGGATACGGGAGATCAGTCTTTTCAGTAGTAGATGACAATCAGGGACTCAGGCAAAGCTTTAGAGAACTGGCATGTAACATATACAAGACCAGAGCTAGTGATGAAGAATTTAGGCACCTGCACAGTAAGGGAAAGAATGCAGGGAAGGAGTAGCCATTACTGATTCTAGTTACTTAACTGAAACTGGGTGTTTTTCAGAATAGTTCAGAATTCTCATTCTTACATATTAGTTGCGGGGGATGGAGGGGGAAAGCAGAGAGGAGGAGAGTCCTCCACAGGTTATTCCCAAGCTTCCCTATGTCTGTATTTTAATGGAGTATCAGCCCATGATGATGTTAGCTGGCACAGGCGGTACAAAAAAGCAGGCAGTTAAACATTTGTCTGCAGATGCTTTTAACAAGTACCCAAATGTTTGAACCAAATTATTGGATCAAAAATAGCTCAGTATTGATGCAACTCATTTGTCTAGTAAGAAAAAAAAACCTTCAAAAGAGGAATAAGGAAGTTGAATAAAATTAGAAGAATTTTTATGACAATGGAGATTTCAGGAAACTACCTGAATGAAGAGAAACAGTTTGGTAGTTTAGAGGCAAATAATAAAGAAAAATCAGTTACATGTCCATCATTAGCAATGAATAATCCAAAGCTGAAATTAAAAAAGCAATTTCATTTATGATGGCACCAACAGAAAAAAATATACTTAGAAAAATATTTAACAAAGGACAAATCTTTCATACGAAAAACTAAAGGAAATTAAAGACCTAAATAAACAGAGAAACTATGTTCACAGATTGAATGACTTACTATGGTTAACACGATAATTCACCCCAAATTTATCTACAGATCCAGTGCAACTTCTATCAAAATTCCCACTGCCTTTTCATAAAAATTAATAAACCCTAAAATTCATATGGACATGTAAGTGACCCAGAATAGCCAAAATTGTTTTGAAAGAGAACAAATTTAAGAGGATTCATACTTTCAGCTTTTAAAGCTACAATAATCAAGATTATGTGGTATTGGCGTAAGGATAGACATATACATGAAGATTCCAGAAATAAGCCCATACATTTATGGTTAATAGATTTTGGACAAGGGTGTCAAGACAATTCACCAGAGGAATAAAATTCTACAAATGGTCCTGGGAACAGGTGGATAACGACATGCAAAGAATAAAGTTTCACCCTCACACCATGTACAAAAATTAATGCAAAATGAATCAAAGTCCTAAATTTAAGAGCTAAAGCTGGGACGCCTGGGTGGCTCAATCAGTTAAGCGACTGACTCTTGATTTCGGTTCAGGCCATGATCTCAGGGTTGTAAAATCAGGTCCAGCAGTCTCTCTCCCTCTCTCTCTGCCCCTCCTCCTGTGCTCGTGCACACACTCTCTCTCAAAAAAAAGAGAGAGCTAAAATTATAAAACTCTTAGATAAAAAAGGTATAGCTTTTCACGTCCTTAGACTAGGTAATGGTTTCTTCACTATGGCACCCTAAAGCCTAAACAACCCCCCCAAAAATATATATATACACACGCGCGTATATAGATACATATATACATATAAATATATATGATAGATATATACATCATATATGTATGTATGTATAGAAATTTGAATATTAAAATTTTTGTACTTAAAAGTGTACTTAAAAAGACACTATCAAGAAAGTACAGATGGGGCACCTGGTGGGCTCAGTTGGTACAGCATGTGACTCCTGATGTTGGGGTTCTGAGTCCAAGCCCCACGTTGGGCATAGAGCTTACTTAAACAGAAAAAAAAAAAAAAAGAAAGTAGAGACAACCTACAGAATGGGAAAAAAATATTTGCAAATCATGTACCAATAAGGGTCCAATATCCAGAATATATAAAGAACTCTTACAACTCAACAATAAAGAAAAAAAAACAATAATTAAATAATGGGCAGAGGATTTCAAAAGACATTTCTCCAAGAAGATATACAAAAGGCCCGTAAGTACATGAGAAGATGTTCCACATCATTAGTCACTAGGGAAATGCAAATCAAAATTACAGTGAGATATTTCATACCAACTAGGATGATTACAATCAAAAAGACATGACAAGCACTGGCAAAAACGTGGAAAAGTCAGAATCTTTGTGCATTGCTGGTGTAAAATGGTGCTGCTGCTCTGTTACACAGTTTGGCAGCTCCTCAGATAGCTAAACATAGTTACCACAGACTAGCATTATTCAGCCATAAAAAGGAATGAAGTGCTGATGATTCATTCTACAATATAGATAAACCTTGAGGCATTATAACAATGGAAACATCATGAAAGTGAAAGACACAAAGGGCCATATATTGTATGATTCCATTTATATGAAAAGCCCAGAATAAGCAAACCCATGGCAACAGGAAGTGAATGAGTAGTTGCTAGAGGATGGGTGGAGGGGGAAGCTGATTAGCGACTGCTAATGGGTAGGGGTTTCTTTGCAGAGTGATCAAAATGTCCTGGAATTAAATAATGGTTACGGCTAAACAAATTTGTGAATATACGAAAAGCTATGAAGTTACATACATTTTTTTGGAGAAAAAAAAAAAGAATTATATGGTATGTCAACTATACCAAAAAGGAAAAAAGCTAAACCTGAAAAAAAAAGTTAAAATGCAAAAACTCAGCAAAACCGCCATCTTCTGGTAAAGCGCCAACATGTCCAACACAACGGGACAGGAGAGGCGCCTGCTCTAAATTCTCTAGGCCTTTCAGAACACAGGGTGTTTGTTGCTCCTTCTGCCACACATGCCCATCTACAGGAAAGGTGTACTGTGACACCAAGAGAACAGGTGCTGTTCAAAAGCAGTGCCCCACAAATGCTACCATGGCAAACCAGAAAGTCCACAGCATGGCCCAGCATGCTATCGGCATTGCCGTTCAGGGCAAGATTCTCGCCAGGTGCATGCAGGTGCATTTTGAACATAGTAAGCACTCTACGAGCTGCATGAAGGAAAATGATCAGGAAAAGAAAAAGAGAAAGGTACTTTGGTTCAACTGAAGCCTCAGCCTGTGCCACCTAGACAAGCACACTTTGTGAGAACCAGTGGAAAGGAGCCTGAACTGCTGGAACCCATCCCCTAGGAAATTAGGGCATGATGGTTAAAAAACAAACAGAAAAAAAGACAAATAAAATAAAAGACCTTGCTCTGGGCCGTTAAGAAAAAAAAATTAAAAGAAAAAAGGAGAGAAAAGAAAAGAGAAAAAGACAAGGAATCAAACACACACAATACAAAAGGCCAAAAGAAGAATAGACAAATTTCAGTACGGTCATGTAATAAAATTCTATGCAGTAGCTAAAAATGGACAAGTGAATCCAAGTACCAAGATGGATGGATCTCAAAAACTTGATGATAAGCAAAAAAGCAACCTATAGAAAGATACATATGTACAATAACATTTTCTAAAATACAAAAAGTGTTCTATAAAAATACACACATATATAGCAAAATATAAAAACATGAATGAAAAAAACACACCAGAGCTAAGACATCAATTCACCTATGGAGAAACTAGGAAGGGAATGGGGATATACACGGCACTATAAAAATCTGAAGCAAGTATGTGAAAATATTAAGAGAAGATAAAGCTGGCTACGAGGTTCATAATTATACTACATTATTGCCTCTTTACTGCTTCCTAAAAATACTTCAAAATAAAAAGTGACTAGGACCCAACAGGAGGAAAACGCTTCTTTCTTTTGTCTGTACCTAAACTCTAATCCGTGTTAAATTTTTTTTTTCCC
The DNA here is from genome assembly GCF_964662115.1 of Mustela nivalis. Taxonomy (NCBI): domain Eukaryota; kingdom Metazoa; phylum Chordata; class Mammalia; order Carnivora; family Mustelidae; genus Mustela; species Mustela nivalis. The sequence continues at coordinate 34,089,783 of NC_139027.1, read as the reverse complement.
TTTATGGCAACAACCACTACAGTTAATAATCATTTCTTTAACCTGTATCCTGTCTTCATCTCTATCATCTTGCAAAAATATAAATTTCTACTGGTATTCTAGCATTAATCAATTTCTGAAATATATAAGAATAAATATACATATATATAAATATACAAATAAATTTTGGTTTTGAATATTAAAAAAGGGGGAGAGCAAAGTAGAAAAGTGGGCCAGCGTGGGAGATCAAAATCAGGCAAGAACTAAGTGTCCAATGCTTCTATAGGGAAATGCATGATGGGAGCCTACGTGGCTCAGTGAGTTAAGCAGCCAACTCTTGATTTTGGCTCAGGTCATGATCTCAGGGTCCTGGGATTGAGCCTCCTGTCTGGTTCCTGCTCAGCGGGGAGTCTGCTTGAGATTCTCTCCTTCTCCCTCTCCCTTTGCCCCTCCCCCTGCTTGTGTGCTGCTCTCCCTCTAAAGTAAACAAATACATCTTTAAAAAAAGTAATGCATGAGATAAGTAAGAGAGAATGTTGGAGTGAATGAAAAGTTATCAGAAGTAAGAAGATCAAATGTAAACCTGGAAGAAGCCTCTGAGATGTTCGTACCTGATCCATTTAGATTTCACCAACCTCCGCGTGGCAGAGTCCCCTCCTCATTGCCACAAAGCAACACCCATAGCTTAAGATACTTGTCAAAGAATGCCTTACACTATAGTCACGTGATTCTGAGCCCCTGTGAACAAAAATGGGTTATTTTTGTACCCATGCTGTTTTACTTAAAGGATAAAAAAAGATGGGATTTCAAGAAATGTTAATAATAGGCCAGGTAAGCATTATCGGGTAACACTCAGGTTAGTGTCCACAAGGATAGATGTGCAACGTTACGACTGCACAAAGTAAGCTATCAAAAAGTTACTGTTCAAAAGGGCTCCACTTTTCACAATTCTTTTAAGATCTAACAGGGTGGAGGAGACCAGGCTTCGGACCACACCTGAATTCAAATTCTAGTAACACGTGTCCAGAGTTCCGTGGCCTTGCGCAAATTATTTACTTTTTGTAATCCTCAGTTTCTTCATCTGTAAAATGTGTACACAATTCTTCCCTCTTACATTTACTGTGAGGATTAAGATAATGCACATAAATTGCTTAGCACCATACCGAACATAGTATTAAATTAAAAAGCTGCTACTACCATTTTTAAGTGAATTTTAAACTGATCTTTGATAGTTGGGAAACAATTCCTATCTCCTCAAACAACAGTTCCTATTTAAGAAGGCAAATCATATTAAAATTAGAACAAATTTAAAATGTTTTCACTTCTTTATTTTTAGGATTTTTAATGTCATCTCTACACCCAGTGTGGGGCTCAAATTCACGACCCCAATATCAAGAGTCATATATGCTCCAGTAACTGAGCCAACTAGACACCCATTTTTACTTTTTATAAACAAACAAAAACTTACCTAGACCCCACTGGTGGAGACCCTGATTGAGAAATTGTGGGTGAATCATGCCAGTTGAGCCTCAGTTAAGAATCATTATTATAAAATACTAATTTGAAAATGTTATTCTGAAAGAACATCTATGACAGTTTCTTAGTCTCAGGATCCCTTATACTCTTAAATCCTATCAAAGACCTCAAAGAGCTTTGGCTTATACGGGTCATATCTACCAATACTGTATTAGAAATTAAAATGAAATCTTGGGATGCCTGGGTAGCTCAGTCAGTTAAGCGGCTGCCTTCAGCTCAGGTCATGATCCCAGCATCCTGGGATCAAGTCCCATATCGGGCCTGCTTCCCCCTCTGCCTCTGCGTGCCACTCTGCCTGCCTGTGCTCTCTCTCTCTCTCTCTCTCTCTCTCTCTCTGACAAATAAATAAATAAACAAAATCTTTAAAAAAATAAAACAAAAGAATAAGAAAAAATAAAGAGCTCTTTAAAATACAAATTACAAACACACAACCCATCATCATGAGCGCAATGGTACCATCGCGTGTCATACAATCTCCAGAAAAACTCTGCTATATGCTCATCAGAGAATCAGTGGAAGAGTTAAATGACAGTGTAGTGTTACATTGTGCCGTCCTCTAGACCTCCCTGAAGGGTACTCAGGAATGAGTGACTGCTGCCAAAGAAATATTAACTGAAGTCTAACCTGAAAAGAAAAATAAAAACTGCCCAAAGAAAGAGTTTTTTTACTTTATTAGATTTAAGAAAACTCACAAATTTTATCCTCACATTGTATGATATAATGACTCATAAGTTGTTCTACAGCAAGTTAGGATCCCATCAGAAATTTAAGCTATTTCTGCTTTACATTTATTTATTCAAAGAACACTGCATCTGGCAAAGGCTGCCCAATCTTATAATATATTCAAAGTCCATCTGGAATTTTATACAGCCTTAACATGCCACCATGCATTTTTCTACTTGCTATCAATGTTTAAACTTAAGAAACAAAAGGATCAGAAGTAACCAAATTTTCCAGCACCACCAGATTACCATCCTCTCCAAATCATTACGGACACAGCAGCCAGCATCTTCCTACAACACAACTCACACTTCTCCTCTGCTCTGATTAAAAAAACAAAAAACAAAACCCTCAATAGCATTCAATCATCACTGGAATCAAACCTAAACTTTTGTGGCTGAAAAAATCTCCTGAAGATTAGCCTTGCCGTTTATTTCACCTATTCTTTCTTTCCTGGCAAGAAAGACAGACAGACAGACAGAAAATTTATTGATGTACCTACCAATGTGTTCTGGGGATATCTGTTTCAAAGACATAAAAGTCCTGCCCTGATATTTTAGAGATGACCCAGGATTACAGGTAAGAATATATTCCTTCATGTGTGGTAAGTATTTTAAAATTCTGTAGGGTGCTCCAACAACATGACAGTTAACTAAGACAGCCTGAAGGGCCAGAAAAAGCTTCTGTAGCTTCTGTGAAGAAACACTGCTTACGGGAGACCAAAACGAGACAGGAGGTTGGGGTGGGTCCAGAACACAGGCTGGCCCAGGCCTTATCTCTACTTGAGGTTCTGGAGACCATGGGAATTACCTACTCCTACCTTCCCATCAGGCTGACTATATCAGCAGAGAGCCTCATTACGGTGACTGGAACTGTCCTGGTTTTAAAACTGAAAGCCTTCTGCTCAGAGAACCCCTCAAGACGGTCGGTCACCCCAGCCCTCGTATTATTCAACCCACTATGACGGCTCTGGCCTACTGAAAGAAAACTCATGGACCCCTAATGGTGAAAGTTTAAAAGACGGAAAATACCAAAACTCATCAAGTACATACACCAATTAGAGTTCCTATACATTCACAAATGAAGTAAAAGTTGATTCGACCACTATGGGAAATTTTCTGGCAATATCTATTGAAGTAAATGGATACCCCCATAAACCAACAATTCTACTCCTAGGTATTTACCCCCAAGAGGAATTAGAGTTTAAGTACACCAAAAGACTTGTACAAGATGTTCCTAGCAGCTTTGTCACAGGTACCAAAAACTGGAAACGACTCAGATGTCCATCAACAGGAGAAGGAATACTACTGGGCTGGAGAAAAAAATAAGTAATAATAAGCAGTAATACCAATGGATCCTACAGACAGGGTGCTAAAGGGAAAAGTCAGCAAAGAGGGCAAATACTGGAGAAACTCCACTTAGCAAAACTAAAGATGGTCGATAGACATCAGAATAGTGACTACGTAGGGAGGAAGAGAGCAGTAATGACCAGGAATGGGCATAAAGAACCTACTAGGGTATCAGAAATTTTCATTACCTTGATCAGGTGGTAGTTAGAAATGTATACACCTATAGAAAATGTACTGACCTACACAGCTTACCCATTCCGTTTTTTTTTTTTTAAATACCTTGACTTTAAAAAAATTGTTTTAAAGAACTAGGATTTCTGTTTCCAAACAAAGGATTTAACAGGGACTAGATCTACCCTCCCACCAGAAGCAACCAAAACAATTAAAAATGAATAATTTAAAAAGAGGAAAGCAGACATGAAATATCCGTTTTCTTAACACTGGACCACTGGACATCAGGTAATAAAGAACAGTGATTCTTGAGAGACAGGACACAAACAAGAGATGAGCCCTAACATTACATACATACTGCCTCAAGAACTTCCAGGCATTGGTGCAAGGAGGAGAAACTGAGACAAAGCCTGGCAGAGTCCCAGAGTTAAGGAGGCAAAGCTGAAAGACCAGGAAGAATACAGAATACAGAAGAGAGAGAACAGAGAAAACCTGGAGACTGCAGGGGGTGATCTTTGAGCACAGTACCTATCAATGAAAGCACATGAGGAAACTACCAGAAGCCAAAGAAAAGATCAATCCAAGAGAATCAGAGGAAATAGAGCCCAGTACTCACACGAGGCCCTAACAGATTTATTCTCAAACAGCTACTCTTGAAAAACTCATAATTGATGGTGTTTTGAGTAGAGTACACAGAAAGGTCTTGCCTAAGTAATGGGGAACATTTCAGATCTAGACAGAGCTCAATGTCCACTAACAAATATATGTTAGGTCATAAATGAAACAACCAAAAGGATCAAACTGTTTCCACGTAACTTGAGTACATACCAGAAGTCAACACAAGATTTACAGGAATATGAAAATATTCAAGATGCAAAAAAATAAAATTTAGCATGTCCGCTACACACCTAGTAGAAGGCCTAAATTAAAGACTGACCATACCAACTGTAGGCAAAGTGAAGAAACCCAAACACTCTTACACTAACTAAGGGAATATAAAATGATACAATCACGATGTCAAACCGTTCAAGGTTTCTGAAAAAGCTAAAAATACCTCTACCATATGGGTAAAGCTATTCTACTTAAACCTAAGAAAATGTATGTCTATACAAAAACTTGTAACGAGTATTCACAACAACTTTATCTGTAATTGCCAAAACCTGAAAACAAATGAAATGTCCACCAACAGATGTGTAGATAAACAAATGGTGGGACATTCATACAATGGAAAGCTACTACAAAGGAAGAATCATCAATGCTAAGATGCATACTGTGTTCATGCATTAGATGATTCAATATGGTTAAAACGTCATTCTTCTCAAAATGATAGATGCTTTAACACAATCCCAATCAAAATCCCAGCAGACTTTTTTGTACAAGTTGACAGGCTGGTACTAAAATTCAGATGGAAATGCAAAGGATCGAGACTACAGAACAGTCTAAAGAACTCGGAAAAAAAGAAGTCAAAGTTGGAGACTAACATTACTGGATTTCAAGGAGTATTAGAAAGTTACAATCAAAAGCTGGTTATTGGCAAAAAGCAATAAACGGATCAAAGGAACAGAAGAGAAAGGCCAGAAACAGAGCCATACATATATAACCAACTGATTCGACAAAGGCACAAAAGCAGTGCAACGGAGAAAGGAGAGCCTCTTGACAAATGGTGGCTGGAGCAAGCAGATATGCATGCGCCCCCAGCCCCATAAGAAAAGGAACTTAGGATCCATACCTCACACTAGATATTAAAATTAACTAAAAATGGGTCATAAATGTTAAATCTAAAACTGTAAAACTTCTACAATATAGGAGATGACTAAATGACAGCAAAGCATGAAAAGGAAAATTGATTCGTACTTTCTGGAAGGCTCTTTGGGAACATATATTAAAAACCTTAAAAACTGGGGGCGCCTGGGTAGCTCAGTTGGTTAAGCCACACTGCCTTCGGCTCAGGCATGTTCCTGGAGTCCTCGGATCGAGTCCCGCATCGGGATCCCAGCTCCACGGGGAGTCTGCTTCTCCCTCTGACCTTCTCCTCACTCATGCTCTCTCTCACTGTCTCTCTCTCAAATAAATAAATAAAATATTTTTTAAAACCCTCAAAAACTGTATATACAGGGGCGCATGGGTGGCACAGCCAACTAGGTGCTGGACTCTGGCTTTCAGGTCACGTCAGGATCTTAGTACTGGGATCGAGCCCCACGTCAGACTCTGCACTCAACCCAGCCAGGAGTCTGCCTGAGATCCTCTCTCTCTCCACTTCTGCCCCTCCATCTTGCACTCTCTCTCTAGAATAAATAATAAATCTTTAAAAAACAAACAAACAAACAAAACTGTATATACATGCTCTCTGAAAAAATCATTCCAAAAGGTGGGGGAGGGCAATAAAAAAAAAAAGACCAAAAAAGGGCAAATTCATGAGAAAGTATTTACTAGGACAGTCACTGAAATATTTTTCTATTCCTTTTTCTCTGTGAACTACTAAATAATCGAAGATGATTCTACAATGCTACACTCTAAAGTTGTGAATTATGTGATGTAGGAAATATCAATACAAGAAATACGAGCCATCTCACACTATAGAATATAACCTTTTTTCAAAGATTTAAGCAATATGGAAACCAAAGCTCAGAAAATTTATAGTTTACCAGGGACAAAATGGAAACAAGAATCAATCACAGTGTAAAGGATTACAACATTTCTTACAGACATTTTCTGCAGTTTATTTCCTTCTGGGAGTCTTTCACTAATGAGCTTCATAATTTCTAAAAATTTCTTATAATTCTGTCATCCCTTCCTGTTCTATTTATAGTTATTTACATGAAAAGATACACAATCATAAGCAAGTTTTTAAGAAGTCTTTTCAAATAAGTGAAAATATAGAAAACATTTCCCCCAAATGTATGGAGTACTGAGTAATCTGAAACCCACCTCAACAAAAAAAAAAAAAAAAAATGGATTTACTACTTAAACTATAAAAACACAACAAAGGAGTCAACCATATTACATCTTACAGGCAAAAAGAATTATACAAAACAGGAAATAAAATTTTTTATTTTTGTTATTCCTAGGGATATCTTTCTAATCTCAGGCCTTTAATAATTTTTCTACCAGGATGAAATAAATTCCTGAATCTCAGTTTCACCCATATGAATTACTGATACTCAAATGTAAAGCAAATTTGGCTAACAAGCTATTTTTATAACTTTGCCACAGACTTACAAGTCCCCACAATATGAAAATATTCATGCAGCTTTAAATTAAAGACTAATGGAAGTAGTATACACTGGGTCAGGGGGAGAAAAACACAAAACAAAAGCAAGAGATGATGGGGAAAATTGTGCTAAGAGAATGAACTTATAAAAATCTTTACTTATGCAACGAAGCTAGATAGAACAAAGATATTGTATCAGATGGTGTCTAAAGCTATACTTTATTCCAAGATCTATAAATACTGGCCAACAGAAAGGTTTAATTTGGGTGTGAAGAAAATGAATTATTCCACTAAACTATTACGGGCAGAAAGGGGAGGATATCAGGCCCATAGTGGTATGGCTGGAAAAGTAAGCCTTTAATCAAAGCAAGAACTCCAATCTATTCTTATTTAACCTATATGGGTAAGATGTAGTTTCCACTCTATTTTTCACAAAAGGGAATTAAAAAAAAAATTCCAGGGGCACCTGGGTGGCTCAATTGGTTAAGTGTCTGCCTTCTGCTCAGGTCATGATCCCAGGGTCCTGGGATCAAGCCCTGCATTGGGCTCCCCACTCAGCAAGAAGGCTGCTTCTCCCTCTCCCTCTCCCCCTGCTTGTGTTCCCGCTCTCGCTGACTCTCTCTCTCTCTCTCTCTCTCTCTCTCTGTGTCAAATAAATAAATAAAATCTTTTTTTAAAAAATTCAAGAGCCAATGTGACATGCAACAAACACAGGACACAGAAAACATAAAATGAACAGTAAGCCTCGCTTCAACATCATATACCAATCTACCTCTTAACAGCTCTACCAGTGAAAATATGATACATACTCTGGAAGTTTCAAAAAGTAATGCAAATTCCAATGTGGATTCAAAAAATGGCTGACCAGAGTGAACATGAGATGATCATTTTATCATTCTATTTCTATATTAGAATGAGAGCTCATATTACAATGTTCCTATTCTACCAAAGTAGTGTGAGACTGGGAATGATTTTATTCCCCATTCTTTTTACCAGTTAAAGGACAAAAGTAGGGCAGAATAAAGTCTTTTCCCTAAAACAACTTTAAAATACACATTCTTAGAATTTAGGTACTTCTGTCTTTCCCTCCTCCAAAAAAGACTTAAACCACAAAACAAGTTTACATCTAAGAAACATTAAAAGAGAATAAATACTAATAGGGGTGCTTAGCTGGCTCAGCTGGAAGCATGCAGCTCTTGGTCTTGGGGTTGTGAGCTTAAGGCCTGTGCTGGTATAGAGATTACTTAAATAAACTTAAAAAAATACTAATTACGTTAGCCCAAGGGAATTTACAAACGGCCTTTTAAAGGTGCAGCAGAGAGCCCTGGGACAATTATTCTGAGTTTAGAAGATTTTTCATGTAGAGGGGAAGCTCTCTGAGGGAAAGAGGGCACTAGGTAGGGCTTCTGAATGACCACCACTTTCCCTTAAATATAACCACCCTCAATAGGAAAAATGTTAACACATATTGCTATATGCTAATCTCTGCTAATATCTGCTACACATATTAAGTAAAATATCTCTTCCAACCAACCCATAACTCTTTACCCTTGTCCTTGCCTCTCTGTAGATGGTGATGGTGGTAGTGAATGGTAGTGGTGGTGGTGGTGGACGTTGATGGTAGTGGCGGATATTGGTGGTGGTAGTGATGGTGGTAGTGGTGCTGGTGGATGGTGGCGGGTAGTTGTGGTGGTGGATGGTGGTGGTGATGGTGGATGATGGTGGATGATGGTGGTGGTGGGTAGTGGTGGTAGATAGTGGTGTTGCTGGTGTTGGTGGATGTTGGTGGTGGTGGTGGTGATGGTGGATGGTGGTGGGTAGTGGTAGTGGTGGTGGTAATGGTGGGGGGGGGGGGCGGTGGAGGATAGTGGGGGTGTATAGCAACATGCTCCAGAAAAGATACATGGTGAGGACTCACTGTCCCATACAAGGTCGAAAAGCCCAAGGCGGTGCCAACAACTAGTCTTGTGGGACTGTGCTTCCCAAAGGTACAGGGAGCACACTGTTGCCTTTCAGAGTACACCCTCCCACATACTTCTATTTGTCTTAAACATTTTCTGATATTATGGGATCTACATACTATGGCCCTGAAAGGGAGAACTTACATATGAAAAAGGAAAGTGTCTGAAGCCCACCAGATCTCTACAATGCCTTAAGATGCTGTTTATTACAGGGGCACCTGGGTGGCTCAGTGGGTTAAAGCCTCTGCCTTCGGCTCAGGTCATGATCCCGGGGTCCGGGGATCGAGCCCCGCATCGGGCTCTCTGCTCAGCAGGGAGCCTGCTTCCTTTCCTTTCTCTCTGCTTCTCTGCCTCCCTGTGATTTGTCTGTCAAAATAAATAAAATCTTTAAAAAAAAAAAAAAAGATGCTGTTTATTACACACATAGAATAAAAACAAAGAGCCCCTTCTTACATCTTGGATGAAAAAAGCAAAGTAGCAGAGAAAATGGATGGAGAGTATCTGGACCCTAGGTCTAGAATGTGTGTTAAGCCACGATGCCTACTTTGCTCTCTCGGGAAGGAATACGGCCCATGGAAGCCTTACAGGTGATGATATATGGGTGAAAGCAGACTCTTGCATCCAAGATGCCTCCCACCTCAGGTCAGTAACACAACTGGCCAGATTTGAAAGAATGTTCTCTTCTTAAGTGTTCCCTCCATCTCTCTGCAATAAGACTCTCCCATCTGCATCATCCTGTTCTTAACACAAACTGTCTTGATAAAATTGTCTTTACTATTTTGTAAAATGTATAGGCGACTAGGATACTCAAACTAGTGAATGATCATTTCCTAAAAGCATGTAGTATCACTTTAGAAGTCCCCCAGACAGGGGTCAGGTGTCCTGCCTGGGTGTTTCACCTCTCCCAAAGCACTTACTATACTGTAGTAAAGCAACCAGTGTCTATGAGCCCAGGACTAAAGGCTTTCTGAGATTAGGGACAGTGTCCAGCCACGGTTAACATTCCTAGCACTGAGAACAGACACCTGCTCCGACTGGGATACTCAATGAATTACTTATTGAATGAATAAGAATAAGATACTGGAAGGAACATGATCCACTGAAAGGAAATGGATTTGCAATTTCCAGTTCTGGTTCTAGAATGTCACCCACTTGATGTATAATTATGAAGAAGGTATATTAAACACAGCAATAATAATCCTTATCTACCAGCATTCATCATAATACCACTAGAGTAAATATTTGGATTTCTTAACTTCCTTCATTCCCTTTGGTAAGATCTGAAAGCTTAAAAAGAGTTCTTGGCTTCCTATGCACCCCAAGTTCTGCATGGGAACTGGCATAAAAGGCATTGAGAGGCTGTGAGGCCAAAGAGGCTTGGGGTCACCCTTCTGAGACCTTAGCCATTAGCCACAAAGGCTGAAAAAGGAAGGCTTTTACACAGCAGTGTCCATTCTCCAAATTTCCAAGGTGTCACGAAAGGAATGGGAGTCAACAGCTTCTGGATATGACCTCTAAAACCCCAGCCTGAGGCTTCAGGTGAGCACTGCCAACCTTCCCTTTCCTGGCTCTGCTGCCAGCTTAGCTCTGGAAAAGGCTTCAGAGGGAGCAGCTTCCCATGTGGCTCAGTTCTCTGTACCATCGTGAAAGTCCTCCCAGGGCCCAGCCTAGGATCTGACCTTCAACTGTTCCATCATTTCGTAAGCACCTAATTCCCAGTAATAAATCATATCCAGGCTGGTTTCTGTTTCTGTCACTGACTCTGACTGATAGGAAAAGCTACCTTGCTGCATACCTCATGATCTGCCAGGCAGTTTATTCATTTAATCCCTACACCAACTCTCGAGATAGGGAGGGTAACAAGGTAGAAAGTATTAGCAAGCCCCTTGTAAAGATGAAGACACTAAGGCTCAAAAGGGTTAATTAGTCTGCCAAAGGCACATGACGGAATCAACATTAATACAGGTATCTTGTCTAACTCCAAAACTTTTTTCCTACAATGCCAAATTGGACAAACATAAAATGGGTATAGCCATATTTATCTTTTTCAAAATAAATTTTAAAGAAATAAAACAGAAAAGCAGCAATCAGAAGACAGAATATTTGTCCAGCTACATAACCTTAGGTCAAGAACTCAGCTGTAAAATATAGAGGGTTTAGGGGCACCCAGGTGGCTGAGTTAAGCATCCAACTTGATTTTAGCTCAAATAAAGATCTCAGGGTCATTAGATCGAGCCCCACTCAAGGGTCCACTTTGGGCATGGAACCTGTTTAAGATTCTCTCTCTGCCTCTCCCTCTGCCTGCCCCCCTCTCTCCCTCTTTAAAAAAAATAGAATAGAATAAAACAAAATACAATACAAAATAAAACAAAACAAAATAAATAAAATACAGAGGATTTACAGAGATTATGTATAAAGTCCTTCCAGGCAGGAAGTTATAGAATTCAGTGTATATAGTACTGTACTTCAATGAAGCAATTTTTTTTGGGGGGGGGGGGATGGAGAGAGATCACAAGTAGGCAGAGAGGCAGGCAAAGAGAGAGAGAGAGAGGAGGAAGCAGGCTCCCTGCTGAGAAGCGAGCCTTGATGTAAGGTTCAATCCCAGCAACCTGGCATCATGATCTGGGCTAAAAGCAGAGGCTTTAACCCACTGAGCCACCCAAGCGCCCCAATGAAGCAATGTTTTTTAAAGATTATCTGTGGAGGGGTGCCTGGGTGGCTCAGAAGGTTAAGCCTCTGCCTTCGGCTCAGATCATGATCTCAGGGTCCTGGGATCAAGCCCCGCATCGGGCTCTCTGCTCAGCGGGGAGCCTGTTTCTTCCTCTCTCTCTGCCTGCCTCTCTGCCTCCTTGTGATCTCTCTCTCTGTGTTAAATAAATAAATAAAATCTTTTTAAAAAATTAAAAAAATAAAAAAAGGAAGATTATCTGTGGAAAATTTTAGATCAGCTACTCTGACTACAAAATGATTTTCATTCAGTTAGTAATACAAAAATACAAAACATAAGTCCACGAATTAAGTTAAAGGTAACACAAAACCTTTAAAGAAACTTAAGAATATCTAATTATTGGACTACCTCATTTAATAATCAATAAACAATGTGACATCAATTTTAAAGTATTAATATAGTATTAGCTTTGTTTAAAAAGATAATAACAACCATTAACATTCAAAGTAACAGATCAATAAGAAAATGTGTATCATAAAACATAATTAACTTGTCAAATAATAAGCCTCTGTAATATTTACAGTTGATAATAATCTGGTTAATGAGACACAAACTTGCCATAACTGCTAATTATAAAATGTCATTCCCCAAAAATAAAAACATTATAAAGCAGCAAGAGAAAAATATCCTTGTAAATGAACATTTATTACCTCTAATGCTCCAACAACAAAAAATAGATTGTTGTGCCAACTCCAATCAACAGGCAATAGATGCCTGGAAAGGGCTGAGAAGGGTCTCTAGGGACAGAGATTAGCCAGACTAGGCTCTGGATTCAGAAAAGGAGTGTCAGACTGACATCTATGTACCTATACATTTAACAGACTAGACTAAGAAACAACAGACATATGGGCTATATACTCTCATAATGGCAAACATCCTAAGAAATTACAGCAGATATCTAGAAATCAAGTATGTTTAACCTTATCCCTACTAGTAAAATTTGTGGTTAAACTACAAAAACTAGAATGAACAAACAGTTCTTCAAAGGCCAGGCCAACCTTCTCTTGTACCTCCCCTTCTCTCTTTAGTATTCCTCCCGCAGGTACAAAGCATAGTGGCTTGCAGGGGTCCACTTATATGTGCATTTGTTTCAATAAAAACAGCACATAAATGTATTTTCTCTTCCTTATGATATTCTTAACAACATTCTCTTTTCTCCAGCTTACTTTACTGTAAGTACAACATATGATACATATAGCATACAAAATATGTGTTAATTGGCTGTTTATGTTATCAGTAAGGCTTCCAGCCAACAACAGGCTATTAGCAGTTAAGTTTTTGGAGAGTCAAAAGTTACACACAGAGGATGGGGTGGGGGGTAGGGAGTGGGCCTGGCTGGCTCAGTCAGAAGAGCAAAAGACTCTTGATCTGAGAGTTTTGAGTTTGAGCTGCAGGTTGTATGTAGAGATTACTTAAAAATAAGATCTTAAGGAGCACCTGGGTGGCCGAGTCAGTGAAGCATCTACCTTCCACTCAAGTCATGATTCTGGGGTCCTGGGATCAAGCCCCACATAGGGCTCCCTGCTCAGTGTGAAGCCTGCATCTGCCTCTCCCTCTGCCTGCCACTACTCTTGCTTGTATTCTCCCTGTGTCTGATAAATAAATATCTTTAAAAATAATAACAATAAAAATTTTTAAAAATAAAATCTTAAAATCAAAAGTTGGACATGGATTTTTTTACTCTGCAATGGACTGATGCCCTTAACCTCTGCATTGTTCAAAGGTCAACTACGTTACAATTTCAACAAATGGGCTGAACCAATCTCAAAATAGATACAGCTGCTGACAAAGTGAGCCAAGTACTATATCAAAGAATTCTCCTAGTAAGCCACACAAAAGGACTAAGAAATGAAAGAATGCCATCAAGTGAACAGAAAAAACAAACTTTTGTTACTAGGAGTTCCATAAAGAGAACAGAGAGAACAGGACAACACAGAAACAGTAATCTTAGAAGAAAATAACCCTGAGCTGAAAACAAACTAAAGGTCCTTTCTCACTCCAACATATTCACCAAAAAATGCATAGAATGATTACTGAAGGGTCACCTGGGTGGCTCAGTCAGTTAGGCATCTATCTGCCTTTGGCTCAGGTCCTGATCCCAGGGTTCTGGGATGGAGCCCCATGTCAGGCTCCCTACTCAGAAGAAGTCTGCTTCTTCATCTCCCTCCCCGCCGCTCATTCTCTCCCTTACTCACTCTATCCCCTAAATAAATAAATAAAACCTTTTTAAAAAATGGTTCCTGAAATAAGTCCAACACATAGACATATTCTGGTAAAATCTCAGAACACCAATTCTAAAAAAGAAAAGCTTCCAGAGGACAAAATATGTTACCTACAAAAGAGTAAGAATCAGACTGACATCAGACTTCTTATCAACAACACTGGATTCCAGAAGACAATGAGGCAAATGCTCCAAAGTTATGAGAGAAAACTATTTTGAACCTACAAGTCTATAAAAAGCCAAACCAGCACTCGAAGTGTGATGGTAAAATAGAGACATTTTAAGGCAGGCAAAGATTTAGAAAGTTCACCACCCACAGACGCTTTCTGAAAAAAACTTTGATAGCGACATATTTCAGCAAAGCAAAACAAATGTAATTCAAAAATAAAGATGACTTGGATACAAGAAACAGTAGTGAGGGAACAAATCGAATGAGTTTTAAAACTGAGATCTGAACCTTAGGAAGGGGCTATGTAATGTAAGATGGACTTCCACGTAGAGAATAGTGAGAACAGCGTCTAGTGTGAGGTGCCATTGATATTAAATCATCACTACTATTTAGCAAATTCTAGAACTATATGTTGTATAGTTTCAACATTGGAAGGTAGAGGACAAGGAAGGAAGAAAATGTGAGCGAAATGTATTTCCTTATTCTAAGGGGAGAATACTGGTAAAACATTAAGATTAAACATGTCTGTTTAAATGGAAGGGTATCTGCTTCTTTTCCCCTTTACTGAGTTAACTACAAATTTTCCCCCCTACAAACAATTTTAGCAAAAGTTAAACTCAATATAAAATACGCAGGGGCACCTGGATGGCTCAGTTAAGTGCCTGCTTTCAGCTCAGGTCATGATCTCAGGGTCCTGGAATCAAATCCTCCATTGGGCTCTCAGCTCAGCAGGGAATATGTTTCTCCCTCTCCCTCTGTGATCTCTCTCATTCTTGCACTCTCTCAAATAAATAAAACCTTTTAAAAAAATGATATGCACTCTGCAGAACTGTGTGACAGTAAAGGATGAAAACCCCAGTCCTTAGAGTGGTTAAATAATAATGTATCGGGACACCTGGGTGGCTCAGTTGGTTAAGCAGCTGCCTTCGGCTCAGGTCATGATCCCAGCGTCCTGGGATCGAGTCCCACATCGGGCTCCTAGCTCAGCGGGGAGCCTGCTTCTCCCTCTGCCTCTGCCTGCCATTCTGTCTGCCTGTGCTCGCTCTCTCCCCTCTCTCTCTCTGATAAATAAATAAAATTTAAATACTTGGCTTGCAAGTTCTTTCCTTAAATCCCTTTTAAATAAATAAATAAATAAATAAATAATGTATCTAACTGTGGAATACAATGCACTCAGTAAAAGAAAGCACTGACATGGAAGGATCTCCAAGACAGAAAAAAAAAAAGCAAAGGCCAGAAAAAGTGATCTAATGTACCAGAAGTCTTCCAAAGGTGAACTTGAACCCCTTTGTGAGTACATGAAGACACCCAAAGGGAACACAAAGACACAGGTTTAAGGAGATGGGTTGATCTGTCTATCCAGTAAGCTCTACACCCAACATGGGGCTTCAACTCACAACCCCAAGATTCAGAGTCACATGCTCTACTGACTGACCCAACCAGGTGCCTCAAAGGAGAACAATGTTTAGATCAACTTCCTCAGACACTAGTTCTTGACCTGTCTGAGAACTAGCAGAGGGTAGAGGCATCTGGCTAACCCTTCTTTTCTTATCTCTACTCCCCCATCCCTCCACCTCCCCTAAATCTTATAGTAAAGCACAACCCAGAGGAGTAAAAACCTCCAGGGCACAAAACAGGGAGACCACTGGTGACAAAACAGAAACATAAAATAATCTCTAAGAAACCTCTTTAACCAGAGCTCCTGGGCGGCTCAGTCATTAAGTGCCTGCCTTCAGCTCAGGTCATGATCCCAGGGTCCTGGGATCGAACTCCACACCGGACTCCTTGCTCATCGGGAAGCCTGCTTCTCCCTTTCCCACTCCTGCTGCTTGTGTTCCCTCTCTCGCTGTGTCTCCCTCTGTCAAATAAATAAATAAAATCTTGGGGGAGAAGAAAAAAGAAACTCTAACCAAAATATCAGAAACACACACCCAGAGTAGGCTTTTGGGTCTTATAATATACTTCATCACAGAGAAGTGTGGTATTAAAATAGGAGTGTCTGACCAGTATCAGGATATTATGAATTCAGAAAGATCTGAGTTCAGATGTCTGTCTACCTATCAAATTGACAGGTAATGAACAATTTTCACTTAAAGACTTTACTTTTTCCAATCCCTGAATGGTGATCAAAAATTACCATCACTCCTTATAACATTATATGTTCACTATACTTCAAAAAAAATTATTTTAGGGGCACCTGGGCGGCTCACACAGTTAAAAATCCAACTCTTTAATTTTAGCTCAGATCGTGTGATCTGAGCAATGTGAGACTGAGCCCTGCATCAGGGTCCATGCTAGGCATGGAGGCTTAAGATTCTCTCTCCCTCTCCCTATCCCTCTCTAACAAAAATAAAAAATTTAAAGTTTTTTTTTAAATCACTCCTGAGAAAACAGTCCCAAGGCAGGGGGTTCTACAAAGAAAGAAAAGGAAAAAAAGGAAGCAGAGTCTATAAAAAATACTGAAGGAATTAATCCATTACATCAAGTCTCCAAGCATTATCAAGGAGTCTATCTTAGAACTCAGGAGGGGCACTTGGGTGGCTCAGTCTATTAAGCGTCCCACTCTTGGTTTCAGCTCAGGACATAGTCCCAGGGTTGTGAGATCAAGCCCTGCGTCTGTCTCCTTGCTCAGCCCGGAATCTGCTGGGGATTCTCTCTCTTCCTCTCTCTCTCTCCCCTTCTTTACACTTGTCCTCTCTCTCGAAAATAAATAAATAAAATATTTTTTATAGGGACGCCTGTGTGGCTCAGTTGGTTGAGCAGCTGCCTTCGGCTCAGGTCATGATCCCAGCGTCCTGGGATCGAGTCCCGCATCGGGCTCCTTGCTCTGCAGGGAGCCTGCTTCTCCCTCTGACTCTGCCTGCCACTCTGTCTGCCTGTGCTCGCTCTCTCTCTCTGACAAATAAATAAATAAAATCTTTAAAAAATATATATATATATATATTTTTTTTTATAAAACCAGATTTCAGAAGAGGGTAGTTGCCTTGGGAATGCACAGTGCTGACTTATTAAAACTGAGAAAAAGACTTTCCAACAAAGTCACTGTGATTTAACTACCTGGTTTGTCAATAAGGACTGGTTTCACCATTAAGGTTTACTGGTGATCATTTTCCATGACTGAATAAAAAAAATCTGTTGTTCCAACAATCTGATGAAAATATATTTAAATAAAGTTCATATTATACTGCATATATCAATTTACATATTTAAATGCATTTTAAGTACATACATAGTATAAAATTCAAACATTTTCTCAGACATAAATTTAAAATGCAAAGGTGTGTTTATTTATTTATTTTTTGCAAGGTGTATTTAAATAAACATTATTTCAACTTAACCAAACATTTCTGATGTATCAGATTAAATAAGGTCCCTATGAGGTTAGTTTTGTGTGTCAGATTGGCAAGACTGCAGTTCCTCTTAGTCAAAATCTAATTCAGGTGTTGCTATGAAAGTATCTTGGGTAGATATGATAAACATCAGCTGACTCTAAGTAAAGGAAATCATCCTCAATAATCTGGGTGGGCCTCATCTAATCAGTTGAAAGCCCTCATGAGCTTAACTGTATTGCTCTGAGGAAGTGATTCCACCAAGCAGCCTACCAATGAGGATTTTAGGCTTGCCTGACCAGACCCCAATCAGATAAACCAATTACTTGCAATAAATCTCCACATTTTTACATAAACCAGTTGGAGATTATATATGTGTATGTACATAAGAAATTATATGAATGTATATATTTAAAACCCCCAAATGCTTCTGATTCTGATAGAAAACTAAATTACACAATCCCCAGAGGTAAAAGAGTACATATAATTAACACTCATTTGTTAGGTGTCAGTAAAGCTTTTTAACTGTGTGTCTCAGAAAATGAGACCATGAAGGACTTTCAATGACTGGTTAACAAACCCTCTTCTGAGTGCCGTGGTTTCAAATTCTCTGTTTTCAGCAAAAGTGAAAGAAGGTCTAATTGAGTTATCAGCTGCTAAATCAGTAAAAATCACTTTTGATGAAAAACTGCTGTATTTTTCACACACAACTCAGAAAAACAAAGAAAAAGATACTTGTAAGCTCTGAGGGCAGAGTTTTCTGTTGCTTTGTTCACAGCTTATCACCAGAGATTAGAAGACTGCCCAGAACACAGTAGATCAAAATACATTTGATAAATGAATAAGCAAACCTCCACCATTCTCAACTACTTGTTTAGAGGACAACATTTTGTGAAAAGTTTCATCTATAAACCCCAAAATCAAAAAGAGAAAATGCCAAATCCTGTCTCATTCTAGCAATGAGTTACATTAATACAAGGATTCATTTAACTAATCAGGAGTAAGAGGAAGCCTCGCCTATCTCATTAAGAGATGATTTCCAGTAAAAGTGTATTTTTACATTTAGTAATTAAATTTTTATTTAGTAATTATATTTTTATTTTTTAAGATTTTACTTATTTGACAGAGATCACAAGTAGGCAGAGAGGTAGGCGCGGGGGGGGGGGGGGAGCAGGCTCCCCGCTGAGCAGAGAGCCCGATGCGGGGCTCAATCCCAGGACTCCGGGATCATGACCTGAGCTGGAAGCAGAGGCTTTAACCCACTGAGCCACCCAGGCGCCCAGTAATTATATTTTTAAAGATTTATTTATTAATTGAGAGAGAGCACAGTGGGAAGGGGCAGAGGGAGAGGAGAGAGAGCATCCCCAGCAGACTCCCAACTGGGCACAGAGCCCAATGTGGGACTGGATCCCACAACTCTAAGATCATGACCTGAGCCAAAATCAAGAGTCAGATGCATAACCAATAAGCCACCCAGGCGCATCAATAATTACGCTGTTTTTTTTTTTTTTTTTTTTTTAATAATACTTGAACTGTAATAAACCCAAAAGAAATTCTTAAGACTCTGAGTCTTTCAGGGGCACCTGGGTGGCTCAGTTGGTTAAGTGCCCAACTCCGGATATCAGCTCAGGTCAGGATCTCACGTTGAGATTAACCCTGGGTTGGGCTCCATACTGGGCATAGAGCCAGCTTAAGATTCTCTATCTCCCTCTCCCTCCTCCCAACCCCACTCATGCTTTCTCTAGAAAACAAAACAAAACTTTCCGGCAAAAACATGGTAGGCTGAAATTCTGTGGAGAAAACAAAATGGAAACGAGCCCGTAAAATTTCAAACTGTAGAGTAGAACTTGTTCTTCCTTTTTTTAACCTGTGATGGTGGGCAAATTTCTTTTCTACCAGAATACTTTCAAGTATGATATGATGATTTATTTTTAAATGTCACTATTTACAACATACCAGATATTACACCTTTGCAACTATTTCAATTTTTGTTAAGTAAGCACTACACCCAACGTAGGGCTTGAACTCAAAACCCAGAGATCAAGATTTGCATGCTCTATCGACAGCCAGCCAGGTGCCCCCACAACTATTTTAATTGTGATGAAAAACTTTAGATGTCAACTTTATCTTTTTTTTAAACTTTTTTATTTGAGTATAGTTGACACACAATGGTACATTACTTTCAGGCTGACCATAGAGTGAGTCCATAAGTTTACATATTATGTTGTGCTCAATACAGGGTAGGTATCATCCATCCCCATACAATCTATTACAGTATCATGGACTATATTCCTTATGCTGTCTTGTATTCCCATGACATATTCATTCCATAGCGGGAATCTCCCACTCCCCTTCACCCATTCTACCCATCCCTCCACTCAACCCCGTCCTAGCACCTATCAGTTTGTTCTCTGTATTTACAGTTCGATCCTGCTTCTGTTTATTCATTTGTTCTTTAGATTCCACATAAGGGAAATCATATGGTATTTGTCTTCTTCGGACATTTCACTTCACATTAATACTCTCTAGCTCCACCCATGTCATCACAAATGGCATGAACTCATCCTTTTTTAATGGCTGCGTAACATTCCAGTGCCTGTGTATACGTATCCTTATCCATTCATTTATTGATGGATATTGGGTTGCTTTCATATCTTGGCTATTGTAAATAATGTGGCAAGAAACACAGGGGTGCATATATCTTTTTCAATTAGTGTTTTTGTTTTCTTTGGGTAAAGAGGCAGAAGCAGAAATGTTGGATAAAATGGTATTTCTATTTTTAATTTTCGAGGAACCTCCATAATGTTTTCCACAGTGGCTACACCAATTTATATTCCTAACAACAGTGTATCATGGTTAGATGTCAACTTTAAATATATATGAGAGTAACTGTTTTTTAAATTTTTAAGGAGATTTAGAGAGCAGAAATATAAAAACCACTATATTATGCCATCATTTTTGTTTAAAAAAAAAAAAGAGCTGGGGAACAGGGATACACGTATATATGATTTGATCTACATACATTGATTTTCTCTAGAAAAGACACCAGAAACAAGTAACAATGGAGATCTGTGGAGGAGAAGGGGATTTTTACAGACCTGATATGGGAGGCTGAGCATACTGTTGTACCTTTTAAATGTTCACCCATATTCAAATAATTACCTCTCAAAAACAAAAATTTTTAACAAATAACTAAAATAAAAAATATGACGGTAATTATTGTAACACTAGAAATAGGATGAAAAATAGAAAATCTGATAAAACCAACACAAAGAAAGGAAGGAAGAAGATAAACACCCAGGATTTAAAATATTATTAAATGTAAAAGAAATAAATACCCTTTTTATAAAGATTTTATTTATTTATTTGACAGAGAGAGACACAACAAGAGAGGGAACACAAGCGGTGGGGGGGGGGGGTGCTGGGGGGGGGAGCAGGCTTCCCGCCAAGCAGGGAGCCCAATGTGGGGCTCGATCCCAGGACCCTGGGATCAAGACCTGAGCTGAAGGCACATGCTTATTGACTCAGCCACCCAGGTGCCCAGTCCTTAAATTTTCTTTTGGGTGTCATTATGGCCTCCTCCTACATGTTTTTCAGATGTATTTTCACTATCACTCATTTTTTGTATCATTTGCAATTGAAGATTATATTTTAAGATTTATTTATTTTAGAGAGTGTATGAACGAGTATGCAAGCAGCGGTGGGGGTGGGGGGAAGAAGGAGAGAGATAATCTCAAGCAGACACTCCCACTCATTGCAGACCCTGAGATCATGAGCCAAAATCAACAGTCAGACACTTAACCAACTGAGCCACCCAGGCACCCCGCAACTGAAGACTTTATTTCTCTTTTAGCACAATAGTTGCTTATAAGCATTTTCTAAATTTCTAAACTGGATACTAACATAGCTTGTTACCCTTTTATTGTCAATTAGTTATTCTGTTGCCTTATAGGCAGAATGTCCACAATGACAGTTGTGCATTCCTGCTTTTGGTACTTGTTAAGGTTTTCTTTGTGCCTTATTTATAGATGGATGTTATGAATAACAGTCTGTCTTTTAAAAGGAGAATGTATCCCACTCATTTCTTATCATTTGATATGTGTGGCCTCATTCTGGACATCTTATATTTACCTTATTGTTCTTCTTCCCTCTTGAGTGGGGTCTATTTGGGAACATTTTTAATTTATCTATTAATCCAGTAACACAAGTGAAGTAAAATCAAGTCATTTATCTGTATCCTTCCATTGGTTACCCTTAAACTGAGATAGAGTTAATACGGTGAACCATCAAACATAACTGAACAATACCTATACTCTTCTCCTTCCCTCAAATATGACTTTTAAGAGACTTATACTTTCCTCTTTCCTGCCCTATTTCTAACGCTCTGATAATATGAACTTCTTCAAGCAGATGACCTGCTGAGCACAGAGCCCTACGCGGGGCTCGATCCCATGATCTATAACATCATGACCTGAGCCAAAACCAAAAGTCAGACACTTCACTGAGCCACCCAGGTGCCCCTGATAATATGAACTTTCATTCCTAAATTACTTGTATCACACCTTTGTATGTTGAAAATACCTTTTGATTGCTCATATTGTTACTGAATTATCAACGCAAAATAATTTGCTCTTCTACTATCTAAGAAATATGATCCTCATTCTTTTAGTGGTAACTTTCCAAAAACTTGACGGGATCCTCAGTTTTTCTCTGGTGTGAAGATTTTTGTCTTACTTTCATTCAATCTAAAGATTCTTGTCCTTTAATTCTGGGGAAATGTTTTTCTTTATTTTTTAATTTTTTCTTTTTCATTTTTTTAATTTAATTTTTAAGTTTAATCTCTTTAGTTCTTTTTAATTTTTTTTAGTTCTTTTTAAATTTTTTTTAAAATCCCCCAATGTTCTTCTTTTTAATAATTTTCCCCTTCATTTATTTTTTACCTTTCATTTATTTTTACTACTTAAATTCATCAGTGTCTTTATCATTCAGTCCTTCTCTTCATTCTTTTATTTCAACAAGCCTTTTTAATTTCCCAAAATAATTCCTTACTCTGATTGTTCATTTATTTATAACTGTATTTATTTTGTAGAATCATTATATATATGCATAAATATATATGTACACAAAAATTCACAGATAAATGTTCCTAAATGTTTACTTCTCATAAATGTTTCAAAACTGGGCACCTAGGTGGTTCAGCTGGTTAAGCATCTAACTCCAGCTTGGGTCATGATCTCAGGGTCCTGGGATGGAGCCCTATGTCGGGCTTCCCACTCAGCATAGAGTATGTCTCTCCCTCTGAACCCGGCTTGTGCTCCTTCCTTCAAATAAATACATAAAACCTTAAATCAAACAAACAAAAAAACAAACAAACCAAAACTGGGGATATAACTTAGATATTTATCTCATTATTTAATCCAACCATATTATGTCATCTGTTTATGTTGATATATGTAAGTCTATTTTTTTTAAAGATTTTATTTATTTATTTGACAGACAGAGATCACAAGTAGGCAGAGAAGCAGGCAGAGAGAGAGGAAGGGAAGCAGGCACCTGCTGAGCAGAGAGCCCGACGTGGGACTCGATCCGAGGACCCTGAGATCATGACCTGAGCCGAAGGCAGTGGCTTAACCCACTGAGCCACCCAGGCGCCCTATGTAAGTCTATTTTCACTTAAATGGCTGAAAGGCATTCCAGAATATGTGCACTAAACAAGGTTTGTTTAGTTCAGTATTCTATTGCTGGACACTCAGGTGCCTCCTACTTTTGCTATTACAAAGTCACGCTTCCAGGGCGCCTGGGTGGCTCAGCTGATTAAGCACCTGCCTCTGGCTCAGGTCATGATCTCAAGGTTCTGGCATTAAGGCCCACATCTGGATCCTTGCTCAGTGGGGAGCCTGCTTCTCCCTCCCCCTCTCCCTGCTACTCCACTTGCCGTGCTATCTTTCTCTGTCAAATAAGTAAATAAAAATTCTTCTATAAATAAATAAATAGGGGCGCCTGGGTGGCTCAGCGGGTTAAGCCTCTGCCTTCAACTCAGGTCATGATCTCAGGGTCCTGGGATCAAGTCCTGCATCGGGCTCTCTGCTCAGCAGAGAGCCTGCTCCCCACCCCTACCCACCGCCTGCCTCTCTGCCTACTTGTGATCTCTGTCAAATAAATAAATAAAATCTTAAAAATAAATCAATAAAAAGAAAGAAAGAAAGGCCCATTTCCTTGAGTACTTGTCTATGATTAGTACCCAGTAATGGAAATACTGAGTTTTAATTTTACTAGGTATTCAAAAATTCCTCCTTTAAATTCCAGGTCAAGACAATATCAATCTTAACTGAATATAAATATTTTTAACTTTTTTATTACTTGAAACTTTAACCTCTAATTTTGGGGAATTAGAGAAATATTAAGAAATTTTTTTTTAGGGCACCTGGGTGACTCAAGTTAGTTAAGTTTTTGCCTTTAGCTCAGTCTGGGATCAAGCCATCAAAGCCCCACATCAGGTTCCCGGCTGAGTGGGAGAGTCTGTTTATCCTTCTCCCTCTCCTTCTCCCTCCCTACTCATGCTTGCTTTTTCTCTCAAATAAATAAAATCTTAAAAAAATTTTTTTTTTAATAAGCTCTATGCCCAATTTGAGGCCTGAACTCACAACTTTGAGATCAAGAATCACATGCTCTACTACCCACTAAGCCAGCAAGGCTCCAAGAATTTTTTTTTATTTGTACATACCAGTAACCTCCACGTTCCCAGCATTATGGTGAACATTAGCACATATATTAAGTCAACAAGAAAGACACAGTTTCTGTTGTTCTGCGATACTGAGTTTAGTGCAGTGGTTTTTCAATGTATACTAATCTACAACCTAAGGAGTCCTTTGGAAATGGTGGGTCTATGAGGGTGAAGGGAGGAGGTACCACAATAGAAATAGTACTAGTATTTCATATATAAAAGAATGTTAAACACCAAACTCAACACCAAAAAAAAAAAAAAATAATCCATTTAAAAATGGGCAGAGGACTTGAATAAACATTTTTCCAGACATAGAGATGGCTAACAGACGCATAAAAACATCCTCAACATTAGTCATCATCAGGGGAAGACAAATCAAAACTAAAATGAGGTATCACCTGACACCTGTCAGAATAGCTAGTATGAAAAAAAACAAGAGGGGCGCCTGGGTGGCTCAGTGGGTTAAGCCACTGCCTTCGGCTCAGGTCATGATCTCAGGGTCCTGGGATCGAGTCCCGCATCGGGCTCTCTGCTCGGCAGGGAGCCTGCTTCCCTTCCTCTCTCTCTCTACCTGCCTCTCCGTCTACTTGTGATTTCTCTCTGTCAAATAAATAAATAAAATCTTTAAAAAAAAAAAAAACAAAAAACAAAAAAAAAGAAAAAAAACAAGAAATGGTGTGCCTGGGTGGCTCAGTCATTAAGTGTCTGCCTCTGGCTCGAGTCATGATCCCAGGGTCCTGGGATTGAGCCCCGCTTCGGGTTCCCTGCTCAGCGCGAAAACTGCTTCTCCCTCTCGCTCTCCAACTAAACAGATGCTTGTGTTTCCTTTCTTACTATCTCTCTCTGTTTTAAATAAATAAATAAAATCTTAAAAAAAAAAAAAAAGGACAAGAAATAACAAGTGCTGGCAAGGATGTGGAAAAAAGGATGAGAAAAGGGATCCACTATGGGAATGTAAATTGGTACAGCCACTGTGGAAATTTTTTTTAAAAATTTTTTAAATTTTTAAATTTTAAATTTTTAAATTTTTTTTAATTTTTTTTTAAATTAAAAATTGAAATATGTATGATCCAATAATTCTACTACTGGTCATTCAGTACCCCCAAAAAAGAAAAACATTAAATTAAAGAGATATATGCACTCCCATGTTTACTGCAGCATTATGTACAATAGCCAAATTATAGAAACAGCCTAAGTGTCCACTGATCGATGAAAGGATAAAGATGCAGCGTGTGCACACACGCACACACACACAGAAATATTACACAGCCATAATAAAGAATAAAATCTTGCCATTTATGACATGCGTGGACTAGAGGGCATTTTGCTAAGTGAAATGACGAATGAAAAGACAAATACCGTACGATTTCACTAATATGTTGAATCTAAAAACAAAATGAGTGAATAAACAAAAATCAAACTCAGAAATACAGAGTACTGGTGGTTGCCAGTATGCGATGAGGAGCAAAACAGGTGAAGGGGATTAAGAGGTATAAACTTTCAGTTATAACATAAATAAGTCACAGGGCTGAAAAATACAGCATAGTCAATAATACTGAAATAACATTGTATGGTGAGAGATGGTAACTACACTTATCATGGTAATATTACATAATGTATAAAATAGTTGAATCATTGGGGTGCCTGGGTGACTCAGTCCTTAGGTGTCTACCTTCAGCTCGGTTCATGATCCTGGAGTTCTGGGATCAAGCCCCACACTGGGCTCCCTGCTCAGCAGGGAGTCTGTTTCTCCCTCTCCCTCTGCTGCCTGATTGTGCTCAGCTCTCTCTCTCAAATAAATAAAATATATTTTTTAAAGATTTTATTTATTTGACAGACAGAGATCACAAGTAGGCAGAGAAACAGGCATAGAGAAAGGAGAAAACAGGCTTCCCTCTGAGCAGAGAGCCCAGGCGGGGCTAGATCCCAGGATCCTAGGATCATGACCTGAGCCGAAGGCAGAGGCTTAACCCACTTAGCCACCCAGACACTCCTAAATAAAATTTTAAAAAATTAAAAGAACAGTCAAATTACAATGTTGTACATCTGAAACTAATTAAAAAAAAAAAAAAAGAATGTTAGACAACATATAGATATACAATATATAGCAAAACACAGTCCAGTACAAGAGAAATTTGATTCTCGTGATTTTCAATGTCCCTCTGAACATTTATATAGGTGAAGAACATAACTCTGTTACTGGAAACTAGAGTTAGTTCCATTTTATGTAGGAGAACAGAAATACTTTAGATATGGTTTTAATACAACTGACTTTTTCCAGGAATGCAACTGTCACATAAAAAGAGAAAAGACTATTTTGTTTTGTTCAGAACTTACCAAGAGCACCATTCTGAAAAGTCTCAACAAATATTAGCGTTCCTAATGCAACATTTCAGTCAAATCTGTAACTGCTACACTGCCAGCAATTCCATGTGTACACACAGACATTTCTTTTTTTTTTTTTTAAGGTTTTATTTATTCATTTATTTGAAAGAGAGTGAGCAAGCATGAAGGGGGGAGAGGCAGAGGGAGAAAAAGTCTCCCCGCTGAGAAGGGAACCGATGTGGAGCTCCATCCAAGGACCCTGAGATCATGACCTCAGACACAGGCAGACACTTAACCAACAGCCCCACACAGACATTTCACAACTTCATTATGTCTTCCACTATAGTCCTGCCCCAATATTTACACATATTGAAATACAGTACATATATTATATTATACATTGTATTATAAATTGTTTTCTATTTCAATTAGAACATAATATTGAGCTTGAGTTTTATATATTTATTTTTTTTTTAAGATTTTATTTATTTTTTTGACAGAGAGAGATCACAAGCAGGCAGAGAGGCAGACAGAGAGAGAGGGGGAAGCAGGCTCCCTGCTGTGCAGAGAGCCCGATGTGGGGCTCGATCCTAGGACCCTGGGATTATAACCCTAGCAGAAAGCAGAGGCCTTAACCCACTGAGCCACCCAGGCGCCCCTTGTGTTTTATTTTTTACATAAGTTACACTATCGATCAATTTCACTTCAGAATAATAAAGTGGCATTTTTCCTGACTTGTTCTTACTGTAGCCAAAAATTAAGTATGAGGAAAATTTTCAGCATAAGACATCACTGCAAGATCATTTAGTCAATCTGTCAAAAGAAAATAAGGTTCAGGAGCGCCTGGCTGGCTCAGTCGGTTAACCGTCTGCCTTCAGCTCAGGCTATGATCACAGAATCCTGGGATCGAACCCCACGTCAGGCTCCCTGCTTGGTGAGGAGTCTGCTTCTCCCTTTGACCCTCCCCTCTCTAGTATTCTCTCTTTCTCACGCTCTCGACCAAATAAATAAATAAAATCTTGAAAAAAAAAAAAAAGCTTTAAGAAAAAGAAAATGAAGTCTATTTAAAGAAAACAAAGATTTCATTAAATACTTTCAGTAGGCAGTGATGAGCTTTAATATTGATCTTAAAATGTCATTAAAATTACACAAAAACAGAAAATCTATTATGATCCTGTTCCAGTTAACTACTGCTGAGTTAGGAATCACTCCAAAACTCAATGGCACGAACAACAACCATTATATTTTCTTCACAGGTTCAGTGAGTAAAGAATTCAGACACAGCACAGCAATCTTGCCTTTGTTTCACAATGACCAGGGCTTGAACTGGAACTCAAATGGCTAAGACTGGACCAGCTGGTGGTTCCTTCAGCACCTAGGCCCTCAGCTAGGGCTGTGAACCAGGGCACCTATCCAGGCCCTCTCCATGGGGCTGGGCCTTCTCGTAGCAGAGTGGCTGAGTTCCCAGCAGGAACATCCTGAGAGCAAACATTCCCAGAGAGGCAGGCAGTAGCTGCATGGCCTTTCATGACCTAGTCTTGGGAGTCACACTGCATTATTTCCACTATACTGTACTGGTCCCAAAAACATGGACCCCATCTAGCAATGGAAGGAATGTCAAAGAATTTGGGGGCCGTATTTTAAAACCACCAGGGCTTGTTTTCAGCCAACCAAGATCCTGAAACAAAGTAACTGGTAGCCTGGCTGTTCTTCAGATTTGTTCCCCTGCTAAATTAAAGCTACAAATATTTGTATACGCAAATATAATGAACAAGACACACGAAGACTCGGAAGATAATCAAGACCGGGCCCCCAACATTAAGGAACCTAACCGTGAGCACTCAGAATATGCAAACTGTGTGCTAAGTCCAGGAAAGCAAGCTGGAGAGGGCAGATGTATTTAAAAAAAAAAAAAAAAAATCAATTTCCGTACTTTAAAGTAACAATTGTGATTACTGGTTACAAATCTTATAAAAAGAGGTGCTAAGGGGCACCTGGGTGGCTCAGTCAGTTGATTATCCAACAAGTGATTTCAGCTTAGGTTGCGATCTTTGAGCCGTGGGATCGATCTTTGAGCCGTGGGATCGAGCCCCAATTTGGGCTCCATGCTTAGAGGGGAATCTGCTCCAGATGCTCTCTCCCTATCCTTCTGCCCATCCCTGCCATACTCTCTCTCCAAATTAAATAAATAAATCTTTAAAAATAAATAAATGAAAGGAGCACCTGGGTGGATCAATTGCTTAAATCTCTGCCTTCGGCTCAGGTCATAATCTCAGGGTCCTGGGATCAAGCAGGGAGCCTGCTTCTGTCCCTCCTCCTTCTCCTCTGCCCCTCCCCACCCCATGTTCTCTATCTCCCTCATATAAATAAAATCTTTTAAATAAAAGAAAAAATATATAAATAAATAAAGGTACCGATTATTTTATAAAATCCCATTTAAGTCCAAAAATCCTATAAAATACAATAAACATCCTATATCTTTTTAATAATTATAAATATACTACCTGAACTTAAAAAAATAAAGTTCCCAATAATGCCCTTTGACACCAAGACATTTTATAAGAACACAATGACTCAGACCAGGATGTGATAAAAACTGGGTATAGAGGTCACTTCACCTTTTACCACATCCTCAACTGTCTTATTTAAAATTTTAAGATCAAGGACGCCTGGCTGGCTCTGCCGGAAGAGCATGCGACTCTTGGTGTCAGGGTGGGGAGTCCAAGGTCCACACTGGGTGTAGACATTACTAAAAAAATAATTAGTTAATTAAGAATGTCAACACTACTTTCTGATTCTAGTCAAAATAATAATACAAAAATGCCAGAACCATCAATAACTTGGTAAACAATATGAATAGGACTTAAGGTAGGCAGGATCAGTCTCTCAGTTCTCTCCAAGAGCTAATTCTGGTTTTATAATTCTTAGAAGGAATAAATAAATCTCCCCATTTTCCTTTCCTTTCTTTTTCTTTTTCCTTATTTTTTTTAAAGATATTATTTATTTGACAGAGATACAGCAAGAGAGGGAATACAAGCAGCGGGAGCAGGAGAGGGAAAAGCAGGGAACCCAATGCAAGGCTCGATCTTGAGACCCTGGAATCATGACCTGAGCCGACGCCTAAAAACTGAGCCACCTAGGTGCCCTCTTCCTTCCTTTTCTTCTTCACAAAGCCCCAAGTGTGTGCGTGTTGTAGTGGAAACACACAGGCAAAAAGAATGAACATTCATCAGAAAATGACTATCCTCATTCATCTCATTTTCCCTACATCTCAACTTCATCCCCCAGTAAGTGACACAACAGGTGCGAAGTTAGAAAGAAAATTCTAATGAAAGAAGAGAGCTGTTAAGTATAGTAAACACTTTACTTTTTGCCTGACAGGTTAAATACAGCAGCAGGTGACTCAAAATTTAATTTTCTAAAGCTTTACAATTTTTACTTAAAAATATAAAATCTTAAGAGAGAAAAAAAAGAGGGGAGGGCATCTAGTTGGCTCAGTCCAGAAACGATGCAACTCTTGATCTCAGGGTTGTAAGCTTGAGCCCCACACCGGGTATAAAGACTACTGAAAAATACTTTTTTTTTTTTTGAGAGACGGTGCTAGTGGGGAAGGGGGAGGGGGACAGAATCTTAAACAGTCTCCACACTCAGTATGAAGCCCCACATAGGCTTTTGATCACATGACCCTGAGATCATGACCTGAGCTGAAATCAAGAGTTGGATACTTAACTGACTGAGCCACCCAAGTGCCCCTCAAAAACAAGATCTTGGAGCACCTGAGTGGCTCAGTCAGTTAGTATCTGTCTTCAGCTCAGGTCACAATCCCAGGGACCTGGGATCAAGACCTGCATCGGGCTTCCTGCTCAGCAGGGAGTCTGTCTGGTTCTCCCTCACACTCTCCCCCTCTGTGTATGCTCTCTCTCTCTCAAATAAATCAATAAATCTTCTGCAAAAAACTTTTTTAAAATAAATAAATAAATAATAAAGCTTTACATTTTAGGAATCACAATATAAAAGTATACAACATGTCAGAAAACATGAGAAGAAGACCATAAAGAGTACTGATGAAATTTACTTCTGAAAACCCTATCACTCCTGAGAACCATGCCCATTTGATTCCAGGACCCTGGGATCACGACCTGAGCCGAAGGCAAATGCCTAACGACTGAGCCACCCAGGCATCCCCAATATTCCATTTCTAATAGATTAAGAGAATTGATATGGCTTTTTTTTTAAAGATTTTATTTATTTATTTGACAGAGAGACAGATCACAAGTAGGCAGAGAGGCAGGCAGAGAGAGAAGGAAGCAGGCTCCCCGCTGAGCAGAGAGTCCAATTCGGGACTTGATCCCAGGACCCTGGGATCATGACCTAAGCAGAAGGCAGAGGCTTTAACCCACTGAACCACCCAGGTGCCCCTCGACATTGCTTTTAAAAACAAAGTATATACTCTGGCTTTTCATGAAATTACCTTAAAGTCAGATTTCTTTTAATTCTTAGAAAAGACAACAGAAGAGGTGCCTGGGTGGCTCAGTCAGTTAAGTATCTGCCTTCTGCTCAGGTCATGAGCCCAGGGTCCTGCTCTTCGGGGAGTCTACTTTCTCCCTCTACCCCTCCTACACCCAGTCCACCCCCACTCTGCTTGCTCACTCTCTCTCTCAAATATATACATATATAATATATAATAATATAATATGATTAATAATATAATATTTTATATATATACACATATATGTATATATACATAATAACACCATGAAATATCCAATCTGTTAAAAGTACATAGCAATCTAGGCATTGCACTCCTCATCTCAAAATAAAGTCTCTCCCCCTGTGGTCAGACTGTGGTCTCCAAGACCATTTCCCAGTAAAAGGAGCCAGGACTCCACAGAGATGAAGTGTGAGGCAAGAAGTGTAAAAGATGAACCTGGAACATCTTGTCATATCAGAAAAGCAAGTAAGATAATAAAGATTAGGGGCACCTGGGTGGTTCAGTGGGTTATGCCTTCAGGGTCCTGGGATCGAGTCCCACATCGGGGTCTCTGCTCAGCAGGGAGCCTGCTTCTCCCTCTCTCTCTCTGCCTGCCTCTTTACTTGTGATCTCTGTCTCTGTCAAATAAATACGTAAAATCTTAAAAAAAAAAAAAAAAAGATAATAAAGACTACTAAGATCATTTCAAAATGACTCAAGAACCAACCTAAATGAGCCCTCTGGCCAAAGGAGTACTACCTTTGAGGATCAGTAAAGATAATAACTGAAGGGCGCCTAGGTGGCTCAGTCTGTTAAGCATCCACCTTCAGCTCAGGTCATGATCCTGGGGAGGGGCTCCCTGATCAGTGGGGAATCTGCTTCTCCCTCTCCTTCTGCCTCTCACCCTGCCTGTGGTCTCTCTCACACATGCACTTTCTCTTTCTCTCTCTCTCTCTAATAAATAAATAAAATCTTTTTTAAAAGGATAATAATTGATGTATGTCCAAATCCTTGAGCTCATGATGAAACTGGTGACCTCTGGAGCATGCCAGGAACCATCTCATTATTTTTAAAACTAGTAATAACTAAAAAAAAGGAAAAAGCACATCCAAGCCTTTAAATTTAACCTGCCTGAACCTGAAGATTAACCTGATACATTAACCTGAAGATCAACCTGATAGATGTAGGGAATATTCACTTCACAGAAATAGTCTACCCAGTAAATGAGGGGATGATAGAATTAAAAACACAATTTTCACAAGTTTAACAAAATAATCAAGGCAATCATCAATCAACAATGATAACATTACAAAAAGATAATTTAAAAATTATGTTTTTATGAGCACCTGGCTGACTGAGTCAGTAGAGCATGTGACTCTTGATCTCAGGGTTCTAAGTTCAATCCCCACATTGGGTGCAGAGATTACTAAAAAATAAAATCTTTAAGATGAAAATTCTGTTTTTACTCTTTGCTATTAAAGACATTAGTAGGAAATTTTGCAAAATCTGAATAAATCTAGATTGGTATACCATCATCCTTGGTTAGATAAGAAACTCTCCTTTTTAAAAAAAAAAAAGATATACACGGAAGTATCTGTGTATATATCAGGAATTATGGGAAATAAGTCTTGAACTTACTTTGAAATGGCTCAAAACAGAATAAATACTTACTAGAGCAAATAGAGTAAATATAATGGAGCAAACAGAGTAAAATGTGAATATTTTGGATGAATAGCATATGAGATTTCTCGGTAATGTTGTTAGCAATTTTTCTGTAAATCTAAAAATTATTTTGAAGTACAATGTTAAGGGAAAAAATATAGAAACAGGCAACAATACATTATGGATCTCATAAAAGAAGTACACAGCACTACCTCATGAAGTAATCTTGAACCCACTATCTCACCTCTCCCCCCAAAAAACCCTATGACTTTAGATCATCTAGAATCTGAACCTAACTATCCATCTACAGAAAAAAACATGGTAAAGAATACAACAGAGATGAAAGAACAACTCCAGACCAAAGGAAACTACAGAATGAATCACCAGTTATCTTCAAATATTGAGGGACAGAGACAAGGAATATGAATCAATATCCACACAAAAATCTGTACATGAATGTTCACAATAGTTTGTTATTCAAGATAACTAGAAAGTGAAACAACCCAAATTGTCCATCAACTGAAGAATAAACAAAATGTTTATCCATCCAATGGAATATCATTCAGCTGTAAAAACAAATGAAGGAATTCAGGCAATAACATGGAAAAAACTTGAAAACATTATGCTAAATTTTTAAAATACAGAAACAAATTATTTTTATTAGGGGTACCTGGCTGGTTCCGCTGGCAGAGCATGCGACTCTGGATCTCCTGAGTTCAAGCCCCAGGAAGGGCACAGAACTTACTTAAAAAAACAACAACAACAAAAACCCACATGCACATATTATATGATTCCTTGATATGAAATGTCCAGAAGAGACAATCTATAGGGACAGAAAGTGTACTGGTGGCTTCCAGAGGCTAAGAGGAAGGGGGAATGAGAAGTAACTGGTTTCCTTTTGCAGTGGAGAAAACATTTTGAAATTAGATTGTGGTAATACTTACAGAGGTTTGTAGGTATACTAAAAACCACACAATTGTGCACTTCAAAAGAATGAATTTCCTGCTATGTGAATGATGTATCAATTAAAAAAATGAACGGACAAGGAAAAAAACACTGAAGAGTACTATCAATCAATCATAACCTATTAATCTTATTTGGATCTTGATTTAAACAACTATAAAAAAGAAAAAATTATAAAAGAAAAAACATGAAAACTAAGTGGATACTTGATAATACTGTTTACAGAATCCTAAATAATCAAAGAAAACTGAGTAAGTTAAAGATTGACCACATAGTTGCCAAGTATCCCCCCCAAAAAAACTTACTAAATACAAAGGGACACCACCTTGACCAAGTCATCAAACCTAACATAACCAGTATTAAGACAAACCAATTATGTGCTTCTTAATACAATACAGAGAGGGAAACAACATGACTTTCGTGGCATCCCTTAAAAAAAAAAAAAAAAAAAAAAATAGCCTGCAAGAAAGAACATAACATAACCTGAATCTAATCATGAGGAAACATGAGATGAACACAAATTGAGCATTATTCTACACAAAATAACTGGCCTGTTTTCTTCAAAACTATTAAGGTCAGAAAACACAAAGACACAAACTGGTTCCATTACAAGAAGTGACAATAAAGTACAATGAGTCTGGATTTTACTGTAAACTAAGAAAAAATATACATAGCTATAAAGAGCACCACTGGTACATGAAATCTGATTAAGGACTATGAATAATGGAGGGTTTTTTTTTTTTTTTTAAGATTTTATTTATTTATTTATTTGACAGACAAAGATCTCAAGTAGGCAGAGAGAGAGGGGGAAGCCCCACTGAGCAGACAGCCCTATGCGGGGCTCGATCCCAGGATCCCGAGATCATGACCTGAGCAGAAGGCAGAGGCTTTAACCCTCTCAGCCACCCAGACATTCCTGTTTCTTGTTTTAAAATATTTTATTTATTTATTTATTTGACAGAGAGAGAGAGAGACAGTGAGAGAGGGAACACAAGCAGGAGAAGCAGGAGAGAAATAAGCAGGCTTCCTGTCAAACAGGGAGCCCAGATGCAGGGCTCGATCCCAGAACCCTGGGATCATGACAGGAGCTGAAGGCAGACACTTAAGGACTGAGCCACTGAGGTGCCCCTGAAAAATGGTTTTGTGTGAATATTAGGTTTCCTGACTTGTTTACTCTACTGTGATTACGTAAAACAATTTCCTTGCATTTGGAAAAGCTAACTGAAGTCTCCAACTCACTCTCAAACAACTCAATTTATACATATAAAAAGAATGATAAAGTCAATAGGACAAATGTTAATTGCTGAATCTGGATAGAGTATGCGGGAGTTTCCTGTATATTCTTGGCACTCTGAATGATGCCGTATCTTTTAGAAATACATACTACAATATTAACAGATGAAATGGTTAAGACATCGCTGATGAGCTTCAAAATAGGGGGTGTTAAGGGGTACAGATGAGTTAATTGGTCATTTATTGATAACTATTAAAGAAAAGTAATGGAAACATCAGGAGGATTATACTATTCTCTATACTTATGAATGTTTGGAATTTTCTGTAATAAAAAGGTTTAAAGAAGTCCACAATGGAAAGGTTTTTAAACAGAGAAACTGAGGCTCAGGAAAGTTAAGTGGCAACCACACCCAGGAGTTCAGCTTTGAAATCTTTCCAATGTATGACTCTCTCTCCAATAATCCTCCTTTAAAACCTTCTTATATAGTAAGAACTATCCAGGCGGTTTTATTCTCCCCACCTGAAATTCTGGTCAATACCAAACAGAAATACAGTAAGATACTTCCGACACCACCTTTGAGAGTAAACTCAGTAAATGATGGAAGAAACTGACAAATGCAGACAGAGGTAATCCACCCAAAGAAGAGATCTACAAATTGCTGAGGAGGTAGAAAACCAACTGATGTTTAGTAAGCACCTATTTATGTCCTTAGATCATTTAATCCTCACATCAATGCTGGCACAATTTTTTCTAATTTTGGTAAAATATATATATAACACAAATGAGGTGATTCTTTTTCAATCTCATTTTACACATGAGGAGAATGGAAATAAGAAATTAAGAATTTTCCCAAGACAAAGCAGCAAACTAGCAAAGCAGAATCTGAACCCAGGACTTTCTCTAAACTACATGCTTGCCATTATACTATTTGATTGACTCTTAAATCTCTTAAATTTAGTTTCTTTTTTTTTTTTTTAAGATTATTTATTTATTTATTTGAGAGAGAGACAGTGAGAGAGATCATGATGAGCGAGGAGAAGGTCAGAGAGAGAAGCAGACTCCCCGTGGAGCTGAGAGCCTGATGTGGGACTCGATCCCGGGACTCCAGGATCATGACCTGAGCCGAAGGCAGTCGTCCAACCAACTGAGCCACCCAGGCGTCCTCTTAAATTTAGTTTCTAAGAGTCAATACCAAGAGCCTAAACAATTCTGGTTTTCTACATCTACAAGCTTCCATGAACAGTCAGCAGACTCCCTAACAATCTTTATACTACCACCTTTGCTGCAGCAACTTTACAAGCTACATTAAAAGCTAAATTAAATCCAGAAGTATATGAGTATTAACGAGACATTTTATTTTTCTTAAGCTTATGTTGTAAATGGTAAATAAAATCCAAATAATTTTGCAAAGCCACTATTACAACACACTGAATTCATAAACTTTAGCTATAGCCAAAATAACTGATTAGTATATCATTTGAAAAAGGAATATTTTGGTCTCACACAGGATAGACAGATATAAATGCCCTAAATCTGTCAATATATAAATTATAAATATTATGGAACTCATATCATTCTAAAGAAAAAAATAGAAATTTTGAAACACTAGGAACTACATGGGCACCTATGTGGCTTAGTGGTTAAGTGTCTGACTCCTGATTTCAGCTGAGGTCATGGTCTTAGGGTTCTGGAACTGAGCTCCACACTCAGCTCGGAGTCAGCTTGGAATTCTCTCTCCCTCCCTCTGCCCCGCCCCCACACTTTCTCTCTCTCTCAAATAAATAAAAAAATAAAATCTTTAAAAAAAAGAAAACACTCTGAACTACAGTAGGAAATATAGTAGGAATTTAACATATGAAACAACCAATCTGCCTGATCAAACCAGTGATCCAGTGGAGAAGTGATTATCAAAGAGACACAGAACAAACCTGTGCACATGATAGCCTCCCTTACCAAAACCTTCAAAAGCTTCAGGATCTACAAGACCAGAGCATTACAAATCAGTGTCAAACTGAAAAAGACACATACATATGGTCCTAGTCTCATATATTTTGTAGCATGAAAATGGCTTCAAAATAAAGTACTCATATTCCACATATTTCTTCTTTCTTAAAATTTAAATCACTTTTTTTTTCTTTATGATTCAGTTTGTCATTTTAAAACTCAAAGGGGTAGAGCACCTGCTGGCTCAGTCAGCAGAGTACGTGACTCTTGATCTCGGGATTGTGAGTTCAAGCCCCATGTTGGGTACAGAGAGTTTTTTCTTTTTAAGATTTTATTTATTTATTTGACAGACAGAGATCACAAGTAGGCAGAGAAGCAGGCGGGGGTTGGGGGGGGGAGCAGGCTTCCCACCGAGCAGAGAGCCCAACATAGGGCTTGATCCCAGGACCCTGAGATCATGACATGAGCAGAGGCTTAACCCACTGAACCACCCAGGTGCCCCGGGTGCAGAGATTTCTTAAAAATAAAATCTTTTAAGAGATAAGTAAAATGAAAAACAAATTTTAAAATTAAAAAATGACAAAAGGAGCTAAAATAGGTCAAAGCTATTGAATCGGGGGAAAACATAAAATAAAGGTTAATGGACAAACAAGGGCTCAGAGTTGCTATCTACAGGAATTCACCATATCTAAATATCACTTTGCACTTCTTTTTCTGGCAAACCTTTTTCTCATACATACCTAATTCTATATACATAAAATAAATAATTAGAACTTTTTAAAATCTAACTATTAACCAGTTGCTTTAGAAGGGGAAAAATGTCCTCCAAAATACCAATAAAGTACAAATGTCCTCATATTTAAATCTTTTCAAAACCACCACTGAAAACTGCAGATGGCAAAACACTACCCTGATTGTCTGCGGAAGCCTACTTGCAAAGAGTTCTATTTCAATGTATTGACTAATATACATGTGATGCAACATAAGAAAATACATACTAAAAACTGAGCACCACCCAAAAAATTACTCCCATCTAAACTAAGAGGAAGACAAATGGGAAAGCAAAAGGCTACATGTGATACAAGAAGTATTTTTTTCCTATCATAGAAAACAAAAACCTTAAAACATTTTTTAATTTTCCAAAAAAAATTAAAAAGACAATTAACTTACTAGCATGCTTGTCTGCAAGCATTATAAGCGTGTTCGAAATATCTCGTCGTCTATAAAAGCACACTACTTTTGCTTCCACGTTGCCAGTTGCAGTCTAAGAAATAAGAAAAATAAAAGTTATGTGTACTGAATAGTAGACTCAAGCAGTTTCTAAAACAAAACTAAATACAACACAATTATAAGAACACTCTCATTTATAGTGTGCCAACCCCAACTGCGGGATAATCAGAGAGCTAAAAAATTTAAATGAGGATAAGTAGCATTTGCAAAGGTTCCAAGTGAAACCGAAATGTCAAACATACAATAACTTACTGGCATTAATTAAACTAAAGTGATCAGATCGCTTTAATGAACCAGAGAATGAAATCTGATTAGCCTTGAGAAACTAGTACCCCAAATTTTAAAAGCCACAATGTAACTTATTCAAGACAGTTAAACATATTTCCTCCAAACCCACTCCCAGAAGCATAGGCTAAGAGTAAAATCACGCAGCCCTCCTAAACATGATGGGGAAGCTCTGTGAATGCAGGGAGCCATCACCCAGAATGGAACAGACGACTCAGAAAAGCATTCTCCAGCCCAGGTACCTCTATGAATCCGTAATAGTTAATATTCTCAGTTTCTTTATCTTCACATGTGAAAGTATTAAAAAACTTTGAGTTATGAACACTGAAGCTCTTATTTATTTTCGACTACCATCTAGAATAGAACCAATATTCAGTTAGGTTGTAATTTTCTGCAGCTGGGGCCCAGGCTCCTACTCTCCTATTCCTTATGAATTCTGAGAACTTTCAAGGTCAATCATTCATTACGAAGTTCCTTGTAGAAACACACAGATTACAGTCAAATTCCAGTTTTCCAAAAAATTTGAGAACAAATTTTCAGAATTTCTCTGGACTTACGGATATATTCAGACATAAAGAAATAAGAATATACATATGCTGCAGTAAATGTGTCGATTTTATGAAGATCAGTAGCAGTATTTTAGAATGAGAAACAGTCATGGAGAAATTTGTCCCTTTGAATTGAAATCATATTAAATCCTAACCAAAGTGCTTCTATATTTCACAATATTGTGATCAAATACATCCTCCAGAAGTAATGATCCAGCAATCTAATAAATGAACAGGCCAGTATTTCTTGTAAATAAAATCTATCAAATGACTATGATTACAAGCTCTTTATCAGTTCTGTTTTAAGACAAAAGCATGTTCAAAACACAAAGCAAGCATTTAAAGGCATATTTTTTCCTACCTCTCTAGTGAGTTCCTCCACTAGGAATACTCTATAAAACTAATTAAATTCTTATTTAAACCTGCTTGAGGTAGAGGGGCATAGTTCAAAATAAACATTCTCTTCTAAACGATGCACACGCTTAGCTATTAGGTATTTTATAACTACAGTATTCCTCTTTCCCTCTACAAATACACACACTCACACACATCCTTTCAAGCATGCCTCAAAAGTTCAGCTACTCAAACTGTGGTCCAAGGCCCAGTCTACAACTCCTGCTGCATAATGAAATGAGAACAGAGACTGAGAATGTGTGTTAGAGCATTTGGTAAAATTTAACCTACTGAACCTAATAATGAAAAATGAAGACTTGTTGGGTGCCTGGGTGGCTCACTGGGTTAAGCCTCTGCCTACTTGTGTTCTCTCTGTCAAATAAATGGATAAAATCTTTAAGAAAGAAAAAGAAGACTTGTGAACTTCATTTTTCTTTTTTTTTTTTTTAATTTTATTTTATAAAAGCAGTTTGAGATAGTGAACCGTCTTAAAAATCTTTCAGCACAGGGCGCCTGGGTGGCTCAGTGGGTTAAGCCGCTGCCTTCGGCTCAGGTCATGATCTCAGGGTCCTGGGATCGAGTCCCACATCGGGCTCTCTGCTCGGCGGAGAGCCTGCTTCCTCCTCTCTCTCTCTCTCTGCCTGCCTCTCTGCCTACTTGTGATCTCTCTCTGTCAAATAAATAAATAAAATCTTTAAAAAAAAAAAAAAAAAAAATCTTTC
Organism: Mustela nivalis; assembly: GCF_964662115.1. Lineage (NCBI taxonomy): Eukaryota > Metazoa > Chordata > Mammalia > Carnivora > Mustelidae > Mustela > Mustela nivalis. The sequence goes on along the minus strand of NC_139027.1, from coordinate 34,049,908 downwards.
AGCACAAATAGTTAGCCATGTACCGCTCTAAAGACCTAGGTTAGGAGCTCCTGGCTGGCTCAGTTGGTAGAGCATGCGACTCTTGATCTCAGAGTTGTGAGTTTAAGCCCCACACTGGATGGAGAGATTACTTAAAACCTTAAAAGGGGTGCCTGGGTGGCTCAGTGGGTTAAAGCCTCTGCCTTCGGCTCAGGTTCCAGGGTCCTGGGATCGAGCCCCACATCAGGCTCTCTGCTCAGTAGGGAGCCTGGTACCCCCTCTCTCTGCCTGCCTCTCTGCCTACTTGTGATTTCTGTCAAATAAATAAATAAAATCTTAAAATTTAAAAAAAGGTTAAAATTTTTTTTAAAAGGCGGGGGTGCCTGAGTGGGGCAGTCAGTCGGTTAAGCGGTTGGTTGGAGATGGAGCCCTCCACATTCAGCAGGGGATCTGCTGGAGATTTTCTTTTCCTCTCCCTTTGCCCCTCCCCACCATTCATGGGGCATGGGAGCTCTCTCTCTCTCTCTCAAGTAAATAAATAAATCCTTAAAAAAAATAAAAAAGATGAAGCCACAACAACAGCAATTTCTTTGCCGTGTTCTTTTCTCCATTTAGGTTGCAGCCTCTTAAATCCCTATTCTGTCAAGCACATTTACTAAAATATCTTCTATCGATAAGGGGCTTTTCTTAAGCTCTAAAATCATTTATTTTTTTTAAAAGATTTTATTTATTTATTGGACAGAGAGAGAGAGCACAAGTAGGCAGAGAAGCAAGCAGAGAGAGAGGAGGAAGCAGTCTCCCTGCTGAGCAGAGAGCCAGATGCGGAGCTCAATCTCAAGACCCTGGGATCATGACCTGAGCCAAAGGCAGAGACTTTAATCCACTGTGCCACCCAGGCACCCCTAAAATCATTTTAGTCAACCTTTCATTCATGTCTGTTTCTATCCCAACTTAGGAAACACTATTAAAACAAAAAGAAAACAGAAAAACCCACTACAGGGGCGCCTGGGTGGCTCAGTGGTTGAGCCGCTGCCTTCGGCTCAGGTCGTGATCTCAGGGTCCTGGGATCGAGTCCCGCATCGGGCTCTCTGCGCAGCGGGGAGCCTGCTTCCTCCTCTCTCTCTCTCTCTCTCTGCCTGCCTCTCTGCCTACTTGTGATTTCTCTCTGTCAAATAAATAAATAAAATATTTAAAAAAAAATAAAAAATAATAATAAAAAAAAATAAAAAAGAAAAAAAAAAAAGAAAAACCCACTACACATACACTTTACATTTCGGAAAGTGCATGGTTTGCCTAAAGTAAAGAACAAGGGAAAAGTGACTTTCCTTTCCCGATTTCTGTCCTTATCCCCAAGAGATCCCAAGTGGTAGGAGATATCTTACCTTGGGTTTCATGAGGGAATCTCCTGAATCTATGTGCAAATTCCTATATATGCAAATGCAGATGGAGGTAGAGGGTATCATCAAACACTCAAAGAAATTAGTGACTCCCCTCTCCCAACCAAAATGACAGAAGGCACGAAACGGTAAAATGAATCTCAGAACAAGTCACATGGCCAATAAAATGTACAGACTATGAAGGTACACACAAGTTTTACAAAATACGCATCAAAAACAAAACAAAAATAGCAAGTAACATGCTAATTTTTTCACGAGCTTAACTTCTAAAACTTTCTGAAACTATACTGTTACTATGAGCCCAAAGCTTTCTCTCACATGCATGCAGACACAATCTTTACAAGAACACCCAACTTAAACAGTAACTAAATAAAATTAACCAAAAGTTGTTTTCTCTTTTTTTTTTTTAAGATTTTATTTATTTATTTGACAGAGAGAAATCACAAGTAGATGGAGAGGCAGGCAGAGAGAGAGAGAGAGAGGAAAGCAGGCTCTCTGCTCGATGCGGGACTCGATCCCAGGACTCTGAGATCATGACCTGAGCTGAAGGCAGCGGCTTAACCCACTGAGCCACCCAGGCACCCCAAAAGTTGTTTTCATAATTTTAATCTTATATTCGCCCTCCAAAAGATCACCTTCATAATATCTGAGTACAAATTAGGAGAGAGGAAAAAAGGAAAGATAATCAATGTTGAACTGTGTTCATCAACTGATATTTACTTTTGCACCTAAAAGTTTCCAAAACTTTTAGGGAGATAAACTGAGACAAAAAATCTATTACTGGGGGGGCGCCGGGTGGCTCAGTTGGTTGGACGACTGCCTTCGGCTCAGGTCATGATCCTGGAGTCCCCGGATCGAGTCCCGCATCGGGCTCCCAGCTCCACGGGGAGTCTGCTTCTCCCTCTGACCTTCTCCTCGCTCATGTTCTCTCTCACTGTCTGTCTCTCAAATAAATAAATAAAATCTTTAAAAAAAAAAAATCTATTACTGGGGACATCTGGCTGACTCAGTTGGTGAAGTGTGCAACTCTTGATCTCGAGGTTGTGCATCTGAGCCCCGTGTTGGGTGTAGAGATTACTTAAAAATAGTATCTTTTTAAAAAAGTTATTACTGTAATTTTAAAAAATGAAATATTGTAGTCCAGCTTTCAAACTGAACAAGTAACATTGCAAATAGGATTTTTTGCTACAGAATCTAGGGGCACCTGGGTGGCTCAGAGGGTTAAGCCTCTGCCTTCGGCTCAGGTCATGATCTCAGGGTCCTGGGATCAAGCCCCGAATCAGGCTCTCTGCTCAGCAGGGAGCCTGCTTACCTTTCTCTCTCTGCCTGCTTCTCTGCCTACTTGTGATCTCTGTCTGTCAAATACATAAATAAAATCTTAAACAACAACAACAACAACAACCAGAATCCATTCTGTAAAAGGGAATTTTGGGGCCACCTTGGTGGCCCAGTTGGTTGAGCATCTGCCTTTAGCTCAGGTCATGATCCCAGGCTCCTGGGATGGAGCCATTGAGCCCTGATCTCCCAAGTCGTTAGGCTCCCTGCTCCGTGGGGAACCTGCTTCTACCTCTCCCTCTGCTTGCTGCTCCCCCTGCTTATGCTCTGTCAAATGAATAAACAAAATCTTTAAAAAAAAAAAAAAAAAAGTGAATTGTCTATAACAATGGTGACTGACAGCTTATCCTAGGAATTTTGTTACAAAAACACATTCTATCCAGAAGATAATTAACAGGGGCCACCTGGCTCCTGGCTGGCTCAGTCAGCAGAACATTTGGTTTTTGATCTCAGGGTCCTGAGTTGAAGCCCCACTTTGGGTGTAGAGATTTCTTTTTTTTTTTTTTTTTTTTTTAAGATTTTATTTATTTATTTGACAGACAGAGATCACAAGTAGGCAGAGAGGCAGGCAGAGAGAGAGAGAGAGAGGGAAGCAGGCTTCCTGTGGAGCAGGGAGCCCGATGCGGGGCTCGATCCCAGGACCCTGAGATCATGACCCGAGCCGAAGGCAGCAGCCCAAACCACTGAGCCACCCAGGTGCCCCGGGTGTAGAGATTTCTAAAAATAGATATTTAATAAAATAGGTTAATGTCCTTTTTTTTTTTTTTTAATTTTTTTGATTTAAGTAATCTCTACACCCAATGCAGGGCTCAAACTCATGACTCCAAGATCAAGAGTCACATGCTCTACCAAATGACCCAGCCAAGAGCCTCTAGGTTAATGTCTTTTCCTATCCTGGCTTGATTAGAATGTATCAAGTGTTCTTAAATTCATTATTTGGATTTCCCATCGTGTTAACTTTCCCCACTTTGCCAACTTAACCTCTGATCCTCTCAGGGCCTTTATCTGGAAGACTAATGTGGCCTCTCTCCCATGGCTACCTCTTTCTTATTCTTTAGGCCTCAACTTCAATGTCCTTGAGATCCTTTCCTTTTCTATCCAAAAGAAGGGACCTCTGCTATTCCCTAAGTCAAGGCTCTTGTTTATGTCCTTCTTAAAAGTTAACATCAGGATGCCTGGGTGGCACAGTATATTAAGCTTCTGACTCTTTGTTTTGGTTCAGGTCATGAGATCAAGCACTAAGTCAAGTTCCCTCCTCAGCACAGCATCTGCTTGAGGTTCTCTCTACCTCTCCCTTTGCCTCTCCCCCTACTCATATTTTCTCTCTCAAGTAAATACATAAATCTTAAAAAAAAAAAAAAAAGTTAACATCATTTTTGCTATTTTCTTTATGCCTGTTAATTTGCCTTTTCATGTACCCACCCCCCCCATGAGAATGGAGACTCTGTGTGGGCAGAAAACATGTCTGTATTGTTCACTGTTATATATCTGAGCCTAGTCTAGTGCCTGGTACATAACAGGTACTCAATAAATATTTGTTTAGTGAATTATTTAAAATAAGATATCCTTTCCACATTATTTCAGAAATAAAGGCCCTATTGGACGCCTGGGTGGCTCGGTCAGTTGAGTATCTGCCTTCAGGTCCTAGGATCGAGTCCTGCATTGGGCTCTTTGCTTAGTCTGGAGCCTGCTTCTCCCTTTGCCTCTGCCTGCTGCTCCCCTTGCTTGTACTATCTCTTTCTCTCTCTATCTGACAAATTAATAAGTAAAACATTTTTTAAAAAAAGAAAGTCCCTATGTATGGGATGCCTGGGTGGCTCAGTCAGTTAAGTGTCTGCCTTTGGCTCGGGTCATGATGCTGGAGTCCCAGGATGGAGCCCCACATCAAGCTCCCTGCTCAGCAGGGAGTCAGCTTCTCCCTCTGCCCCTCCCCCAGCTCATGTTCTCTTTCTTGCTTAGTCTCTTGCTTCCAAATAAATAAATATATTTTTTTAATGGCCCTAAGTAAATATTTAGTATTTAGTCAATCTGACTTATTTACCAATAATCCATTCATTCAAACTGCTACCATCTGAAAGTACAGTCTACTCTCTCATAATTCAGTCCTCCCCAGCCTGCATAAAACCATTAATATATGAAGGGCTCTCTGCTGAAAGCAGACAGCCAGTGAGAAGGTAAGGATGGAAAGTGAGGGATACTTCTGGAGTGAAGAGTAATATAATGATAAAGGAGTGTGAAATGAGCCAGGTTCAAGCCAGGTGTGCAACCCAGTCACTTAACCACTGTGTCCTTCACAACAACTCCAGGATGCATCTATCCTAAAGGTTTAAGGTTATTCTGAGGCAAAAAAAAAAAAAAAAAAGTAAAAATATGAATCCCCAGATCATATGCTTCCAGAACACCATGATCTGATGTTTGCAAATTTAGCACAGCTGCAATTTTCCTTCTACTTGTGGGATTATTTGGCTGATGCTTGTCTCCACTACCAGACCTATTTTTGTTCACCCTTGAATTCCTAAAAGCACATATCTAAAAATGCCTGGCAGGTAGCAGGTCCTCAGAAATATCTGAAAAATGAATGAATCAAAATACTTTGTAAATGGTAAAGCTACATGCAAGCATTAACGTCAGACATTTGAGAAATTCATTAATTCAACAAATATTTACCGAATGCCTTAACTATGTGCCAGTCACTTATTCTAAGGCACTTGGAATGCATTAGTGAACAGAAAAGATCACCTCACACAGAGCTTACATTCTAGTCTGGGAAAATGGGCAATGAAAATAAACACAATAAGGAAGTATACTGGAAGGTGATAAATGATATGGAGAAAAGAGTAAGGCAGAGCAAGACACAGGGGATTAGAAACAACTTGGTGGCCCTAAGGTATATGCATATGAAAACAGCCAAGAGTCTACTGTGCTTAGAGCTAAATGAGCAAGGCAGAGAGCAGTAAGAATGGAGGTCAGAGGGACAGGGAGCAGGCAGAGAATATATCTCAAAGGCCAACATTTTTCTTTGTATCCTAATTAATTCTCTAAATAAATAAACTGATAATCAGTTTCAAGTTGCTATACTCTTATACATCAATAACATAAAAGAGAAGATCAGAATAATGCTCCAACATTTCCCACCCAAAGACTGATCTAATCCTAAAGCCATTCTCTTCATTTGTTGGTGGTGGTCTCTAATACAACAGAATTTTTATAAATGCAAGGTCCATGGGGATCTCTCCAGAAGCAAATCAAGATCTCAGGGTTCATCGCGTGCCTGGGTGGCTCTGCCAGCAAAGCATCTGGCTTTGGCTCAGGTCATGATCCCAGGGTCCTGGGACAGAGACCCACATCAGGCTCCCTGCTCAGTGGGGAGCCTCCTTCTCCCTCTCCCTGCCACTCCCTCTGCTTATACATACTCTCTCTCTCTCTCTCTCTCTCTCGTCAAATAAATAAATAAAATCTTTAAAAAACAAACAAAACTCAGCATTCATAAACCAGAAATGCCCTAAATCAGACTTTGCTTCCTGGGACTCAGAATTGGCCCAATCTCTACATGGTACTTTGGGGGAAATGTATAGCTAGACAGTCCCCAACATTTTAACACTAGGAATTCTCTTAAGCTATAAAAATAACCTTCAAAGCTGGTTGGGAAGAAACCAGAGCACCATTAGTAATCCATGGTTCATACTGTTTATGACTTTTCATATGCCCCCATTATAAAAGCTCACCTATTACAAAGTCACAATGCTTCTGATGTCCTAGACACAAGCAATCAAAAACAAACCTTAATATAAAAGTTTTATTTACTTAAGGCCTAAAGTAGGAAGCTACTTTACATTGTACCAAAACTGTATTCTTTTTTTTTTTTTTTAAAGATTTTATTTATTTATTTGACAGACAGATCACAAGTAGGCAGAGAGGCAGTCAGAGAGAGAGGAAGGGAAGCAGGCTCCCCACTGAGCAGAGAGCCCGATGCGAGGCTCGATCCCAGGACAAAACTATATTCTTATTAGTCAGTCTTATCCAAAATTTTATAAATTCCCTTTAATACTTTATTTCCTAGCTTTCTCCTTCTAAAACTAGAAGAGAAAAACAATAATCCACCAAAAAAGGGAGAAAAACAATTATAACTTTAAATGTAAAAAAGGGATTGAGTTACAGGAGTGCCCTGCCTTGAGAAACTCTCAGCAATCAAAGGAAATCTGCAGATGTTAAATACTTCGTAACATTTAATATCATAGGTAATTATACAAAGCAAAAGAATATTCAGAATTCTGCATGACTGTCTACTCTGCAATCGCTACTTTCAAAGAGTCTAGGAATGAAAGTAAAATCACCCCTTATGCCCTTTACCTAATTACCCTTCAAAGGAAACCAATTATTTTTTAATATTAAAATCCTAAACATTCAGTGTATATATACCTTGTTAAGTTCTTCTATCCTTCTGATTAGATACGGGTTACTGGAGGAATTCTCAAAGTAGACATAATCTGTAATTAAAGGAAGTAAAGAGCTTAATCTTTTCAACAGAAAGTTCACATTTGTCAATCTATGACTTTCTATATTAGGCAATGCACATTCAAAATGAAGCGCGTAATTCATTCCCGGGGAAAAGCAATACAACTTTAATATATTTTCTCATATGCCTACTATTCACAGACCCTTATTTTCCTGGCATTTTCATTTCAATTAATGTGTTATCAAGTTCTCCTAGTATTTGGAGCCACTCATCACTTCTTTACTAATAAACAAAAAGACTTTTCTCATCACCGAGTAGTCAGGGCTGACTAAACAGGTCTTTCATGCTATAACTGCTTCCACATCTTTTCCCTCCAATCCAATTTACCCTGGAGTATGCTTCTCACATGAAACTATTGACCTAAGACAAATTCAGAGCATCTTGAGAAGCTTAGCAGCCCAAAGTACATTTCAATCACCAACTTAAAAAAAAAAAAATCAGGTGAGCAGAGTAGGTGAGAGGAAACACATTGACAAACTTTTCCACAGCTCTATTTGGGATGATGGGGGGGTGGGGGCATGAAAGGGGGTTCCCTTTCTGAAAGAGCTCTCTGGAGATGATACGGGGATTTTGTTAGGCTCTTTAGCAAATTTAATCCAGATCCATTTAGGGTCCTGTTATAAAGAAATCACTGCAGGCTTTCAATTAAAAAAGATAAAAATTTTCAAGTGTGGCTTTTCCTCTCATGTAATAGGCTCCCTGGAAACTTCCCACTGTGTGTTTATTTGAAAGGCTGGGCTGCATTGTTATTGTCTATCTTAGTGGCTCTTTCCAGTCTCTCTTCTGCAAACTGGCCTCATTTGTCCAGGCCATTCCCACCACCATCCATCAGGAGCTCAGCTAATGAGCAGAGAAGAGCAAGTCTCACACACAAACACGCCACTTATCTGAATTATTATTTTACCAAGAAAGAGGGAGGAGGGCGTCGTGAGTAGGGAGAAAGTTTGTTTGACCTTATTTCTCTCTTCTGCAGAAGGTTGGGAAGGAGGCAGTCACCAGAGCAAACGTCCAGGCAGAGCTCAACTCCCCACCTCTGGCTGCAGTGCCCGGCCCCACTAAGCCCCATCTTGGGGGGCTGGGCAAGAAACGGGAGGGGGAGTGAGGAAGGAGAGGTGCAGGGCCCTGTCCCCGCAAACAGGCCTGTCCAGCTGTGCCCCCGGCTCTGCCCCCATCTCCCCCACCCCACACTCCCACTGAAGGGGAGGAGTAGAGCCAGGGGGATGTTCCCCGGTCCCCTCCAAGCCCCCACTGCCTGAAAGCCACGCGGGGAAAGACCACCCTATTAGGGGGCTCGACGGCCGATACCCAATGGGGGCGTCCTGGAAGGGGGCGTCTGAGAATTCACACCCCCCAAGTAAAGGCCTGGCCCTAGAAAACTGAGCGGGGTTGGGAGCGGAGGGGGAGGGTGGGCGCCGGCCCCCGGAGGGCCACGGTCGGGGGAGGGGCGGGTGGCGGGGGTGGGGAGCCCCGGCCCCCTCTGCGGGCCCCGGCGCCCCCCACCCCTGCGCTCTGGGCCCGGGCGCCCGCCGCTCCCGGCGGTTAAGGTGAACTCGCCCGGATCCCCTACTCCCGGAGCCCGCTCCCAGACGGGCCGGGTCGGGCCGAGCCTTCCTACCTCCGACCCGGTACATGTTGGCCGCCATGTCCGCCCGCCCGCCCGCGGAGCCCGAGCCGAGCCCCGCCCGCCGCTGCCGCCGCCGCCGCCGCCGCCGCCGCCTCAGCCTCAGCCTCGGCCGCCGCCGCCGCCGCCGCCGCCTCGCCACGGGGGGAGGGGAGGGAGGGACCGAGGGGAGGGGGAAGTGAATGGGAGGGGACGCCGCGGGGTGGGGGTAGGTTCCCGCCCCCAGCGACGGGCCAGCACGGCCGTGACGGCCGGGCCGGGGGAGGTCGCTGCGGGGCCAGCGGGGACCTGGGGAGGGCGGCGGTTTGGGGGCCCTCGCTGGAAGTGGAGGACCCTAGGGCAAGGGTCGTGGCCGAAGCGGAGGCCTGTATTGGCGAACGCAGACCAGGAGCTGTTGGATAATTGGGGTGGGGGCAGGGGCTCAGACTCTCCCGAGCCCATACCGCCCCCGCCAGTGTACCCTGTCACCTAGCGACCCCTAGACAGGTCTTCCTCCCTGCTCTGTCCCTGGGGAGCCCTTGCATGCGAGACCTCGAGCACGTGGGTGCCTGCCTGGGACAAACACTTGGAAACAAATAAGTGCACGCAGCAGAGCACCTTCATCACGGTGATGTTAATGCGGAGGGCCTGGAACCTGCAGGAGGACTCCAGGTGCTACCAGCTTCACCAGGGAGAGACCCTGCTGGGACGAGCCTAGAAAAACTGAGACCCTCCCAAGTTCACCCCAACTGCATTGACAGAACTATCAGCGTTCACCCCAAAACTGGGCTGAACAGAACACACTCCTGCACACGCTGAGGCCTTGCCTCTAGAGGCCTATATACGGTGCTGCCCCGCCAGGACAACTGGCCCTTTTTGCCAATAGGAGAGCAAGGCCCTACCTGTTTACCATTACCGCCCCCCCCCACACATACACACACAAAGGGGCAGATAGTTTCAGTCACCTTGCTGTTGATGGACTGCTAATTAGTTATGTGCCTAAAGCTTTTAAATCATTATTTTCCCATGCTAATTCTCTAAGCATTCCCTGTGTTCTCAGCCTCCATTCCCTCACAGAAGCAAACAAAAAACCAAACTGAGTTGAATCTTAGTTGGCAATCCCCCAAATGAACGCAAACAACTTTTTTAAAAAGCCAACCCAGGGCGCCTGAGTGGCTCAGTCAGTTGAGTATCTGACGCTTGATTTTGGCTCAGGTTATGACCTCAGGGGCTGGGATCCGGTGGGCTCCATGCTCAGTGGAAAGCCTGTTTGGGATTCTCTCCCCCCTACCCCTACCCTCCCCTGCTGCCCCCACCCCCACGCTCTCCTGTGCCTACTCTCTTACTCTCAAATAAGTCTTTTTAAAAGTTTTGTTTTAGGGGCGCCTGGGTGGCTCAGTGGGTTAAGCCGCTGCCTTCCACTCAGGTCATGATCTCAGGGTCCTGGGATCGAGATCTCAGGGTCCTGGGATCGAGTCCCATGTCGGGCTCTCTGCTCGGCAGGGAGCCTGCTTCCTCCTCTCTCTCTGCCGGGCTCTCTGCCTGCTTGTGATCTGTCTGTCAAATAAATAAATTAAATCTTTAAATAAAATAAAAATTTTGTTTTAAATTAAAAAAAATAAAAAGCCAATCCATTCCAAAATACTCCCAGACATTGTTGTACAATCCTGGAAAAGTTGATCCCTCACTGTTGTGGGCTGGGTTTGGAGTTGCTGGTGATTTACAGTAGCTACATGTTGGTGACTCTGGGTGTGGGGTCTGTGCAGGGATGGGCAATGTCCCTAGAAAAGAAGATTGTGTTTTGTTTGTATGGTGATGGCATTTGTGATGGTCCATTATCACAAATTATTAAAGTGACAATTTTCTACATAGTTTAGGCAAAGTAAAAAATAAAGTAAGTCACCTTTGCCTGAATTACCTGGATGATTTGTGTGACCCAAGTTTCTTCAGGTATAAAATGGGAACTTTAGTTTCATTTTGCAGGTGGGGTGAGGATCAGCTGTGATGATATATGAAAATACTTTATAAACCATTCAACATACAGCACTATGCAAATAACAGGTGTCTGTTGATTTTATTAACTCCATAAAGTTTCAAATTCCCAAGGGTTTTATGCCATGGGTACAATGTGAGCCTGTGTCAGCTCTTCTGAACCAGAGGGGAAAAAAAGCAGAAGTGTTCTGTTATGCACACAGAATAGCTGTTGTTTATCATAATCCTTTTACTGGAGATCCCACAGAAAACATATTGTGACATATCTGACATCGCTCTCTCCATTTCTGTGCTGACACATAAATAGGTTGAATAATTCGCCGGGAATCATTCAGCAAACCGGTAGCAGTATTAGGATTATAATTCTGCCCTTCCCTCTGGTCTAGCATTCTCTAAACCCAAAAGACTTTCTCCAAGGGAAAAGGCCCCCTGAAAACCATAAACCACGAAGAAATGCATCACAAGCTTTAGAGGGTTTGTCTATTATTTTTAAGTAAATGAACAAATTCTCCCCTTCAAAATATTTCTCTGTTTCTATTATTTCTGTATTTCTGTCTCATTTCCCCAGCTTTGTGCACCTTACCATGTGTTTGTGGTGACTGTACTCACCATAGTAAATGGGTGTAAGGTGCCAAGAAAACTCCCTCCATCCATACCCATCTCCTCCCCCTTAGGAACAGCCTTATCTAAAAGCCCCCCCAGGAAAGGCCTCAGAGACTTGTGGGGAGAAGCAAGAAGGTTGATGGCACCAGAACCCAGGGCCTTTCCTTCTTCCAGATTCTGTATATTCAACCTCTTCTACCTCTAGCTCTTGGGCCAATGACTTCTTCATAGGACATGCTCAGTATCTGACAGCATAAATAACCAACGAATCACGGGCTCAATATCGTTAGGGATCTAGGTACTGAGTTAAATGCAAGGTACTTTGTCTATGAAACTTACATACCTCTGAATATCTAAGGGGAACTCCCATGTGGGAGTTGAGTGAATTTTGGAGATTAAAAGAAATCCTCAGGGACACCTGGGTGGCTCAGTTGGTTAAGCAGCTGCCTTCGGCTCAGGTCATGATCCCAGCGTCCTGTGATCGAGTCCCACATCGGGCTCCTTGCTCGGCAGGGAGCCTGCTTCTCCCTCTGCCTCTGCCTGCCATTCTGTCTGCCTGTGCTCGCTCGTTCTCCCTTTCTCTCCCTGACAAATAAATAAAATCTTTTAAAAAAATAAAAAATAAAAGAAATCCTCAAACCAGACAAAAGGTGGAAAAGTCTTAACCTTCAAAGACAGCAAAGGCACCTCTATCTCCACAGGCTGCATGATTCAGGTCACAACCATGTCATCAACCAACCCAAACACTCCTAATTTGACGGTTTAGCTTTAAGGCCTAGAGCAAGACTCTAACACCTCTGAGCCTTAAATTCTTCAAAATATGATTAGGGATTGACACCTATGGCCAAGGCCTATGCTAAAAATTTAAATATAGAGAGAGTTTGGCACATGTTAAGAACTTTCTATATGTTAGGTCCCTTCTCTCTATTTCAGCCATCCTCACTGCTAAAGAAGAGGTGTCTTCTTCTTGCCAGAAATCCCAGAGCAAATCCAGCCTCCTGTGGGTAAAATTTCCCGACATGGCTGTTGTGATTCAAGAATCGTGATAAGGGGGGCGCCTGGGTGGCTCAGTGGTTTGGGCTGCTGCCTTCGGCTCAGGTCATGCTCTCAGGGTCCTGGGATCGAGTCCCGCATCGGGCTCTCTGCTCGGCAGGGAGCCTGCTTCCTTCCCTTCCTCTCTCTCTGCCTGCCTCTCTGCCTGCCTCTCTGCCTACTTGTGATCTCTTGCTGTCAAATAAATAAATAAAATCTTTAAAAAAAAAAAATCGTGATAAGGGATTACCTAAGGGCCCAGGCCCTTCCTGTTCAATTTCTAGCGTCCCACCACTTAGCTGAAGAGAAACAGATGTTCAAGAAAGCAGTAGATGGTACAGAGTTGGTTTTTGTCAGTCTGAGGATGGAGTCATTTTTGTTTGGTTTTTGTTTTGTTGCGTTTTTTAAAATTTTTATTTATTTATTTATCAGAGAGAGAGAGAAAGAGAGCAGGGAGGCAGAGTGGCAGGCAGAGGGAGAAGCAGGCTCCCTGCTCAGCAAGGACCCTAATGCAGGACTCGATCCCAGGATGCTGAGATCATGACCTGAGCTGAAGGCAGCCGCTTAACTGACTGAGCCACCCAGGTATCCCTGAGGATACAGTTTTCATTAGGATCTACGGAGATGGCCATAGAGTTTGGAAGCTTTGTGATAATTGAACTCAGGAAAGGAACTTGGGTGGAGGGGGTGGGTCGGGGGAGTGTAGAATGTAAATAATCTGAAAGTAGATGCCAGGCTTTGGATAAAAGACTGTATCTTTTTCTTTCACACTCTCTCTTTTTTCTTTTCTTTCATTAACTTATGTAGTAAAATTCTTTTGGAAAAAGGCCAGCCTGTCTCAGCTATTCTAAGGAGGTCCTGGGTTTTAAAGTGTATGAGTGTATCCTAGGAAAAAGGTAAGCATAGGACGGCAAGAATTAAAGCAAGGAGCCCTTGAAGGAAAGGAAACCCAAGACAGGCATTCTTCTCAGGTCAGGGAGCTTTTCCTTCCATCCATCCCTATGTTGAAAACATGAAACTCAGAGCCAATCCCTGAAGGTCTTGGTTTTGGAAGTGTGCATTTTAGGGTTCTGTAGTTCTCTCATGCCCTCAAAGGGGAACTGACTCAGCCATTGGGTGGTATCCACAGGAGGTTCTTACTCTGGTGACAATACTGCTTCCAGGCAGCAGAAAAGGGACCAGAAGTCACAATGGGGACAAGGGTGAACCCCAGAAAATTTGAACTAATTGATCTTAGTGCTTTCCTTTTTTAGCCTGTCTAGTGCTATGAATCTGATGGTTGGACAGTTCCAGGTATGGAGTCAGGAGAAAGAATTCTAAGGGACAATGGGAATGTCTAAGGGGTAGAACAGGGAGTGTTTATAGGAATGACTCAGGCTGTAGTAAAGAGGATTAGACAAGGCAGAGAGTCTAGACAGCAGATCAGTTGGCAGTTTAGTAAGAAAGGATGATGGCCTGACCTAGGGTAGAGGCAGTGGGATGTGAGAAAAGTAGAAGGATTTGTGAAAGACTTCGGAGGTAGGGACTATGGGATCGGGTGACTTTGCGGAGGCAGGGTGTGAAAAGGTAACACTACATTATGAGTAAGTCAATGAGAAAAGATATGAAGCAGTGAGTTTAAAACACTGTAGAGGAGGGAGTGCCTGGCTGGCTCAGTAGGAAAAGCACGAGGTATTTGATCTGAGAATGATGAATTCAAGCCCCGTATTGGGTGTAGAGATTATTAAAATAATAATAATAATAATAATAATAAAATAAACTTTAAAATATTAATTAATTAATTAAAGAAAATACTGGGGCACCTGGCTGGCTCAGTTGCAGTAGCGTGCAACGCTTGATCTCAGGGTTGTGAGCTCAGGCCCCACATTGGGTGTAAAGATTACTTTAAAGAAGAAAATAAAATCTTCAAAAATGTTTTTAAAATGAAATACAATACTGTAGAGGAAGGAATTTGGGGGAGGAAGGATAGTTGGCAGATTCAGTGTTAAATGGATTATGTTCAAGGTGCTTTTGGAAACATCCGAATAGATGTTTCCTCTTTAGACAGAGGTGGATGAGTAGGCCTAGAGCTTGGAGAGAGATCGGCGCTGGAAATATCCACTTCTGTGTCACCATCTGCACAGAGCCCAGCCTGTCTTGTCTAAGAAGTAAACCAAACCCAGGCCTCAGGGGAAGAAGCAGGTTCCCTGAGACCTTCAGCTTGGGTAAAAACAGGTTTAGCAGGTCCAGGTTCAGGAGATCAGAGTCCAGGTCCAAATGTGCAAACAGGCAGGGCATGGGCAGAGAGCAACACAAGTCACTGACCAAGACAGACAGTGAAGACAAAGAATGCCCAGGGCTGACCATCTCACAAGGGTCAGTGAGTGAAATTCTCAGATACAGAGAGAGAGTTTTGCTCCCAGCTCTGGAAAAGCAGGCAGGGTTGGGAAGAAAGAAAGCCAGAAAAAAAAGAAAAAAAAAAAACAGGAAAAGAGAAGGGATACAGTCTGAAAAAGCAAACCTGACTATTTCCTACCTTACCTTCTTGCCTCTAAGATGGTGTAGTGGGTTGAATCGTGGTCTCCCAAAAGATGTGATGACCTAAAACTCATGAATGGCATCTTATTTAGATAAAGGGTATTTTCAGATGAAATTAAGGATCTAGAGATGAGATCAGCCTGGATTGGAAGGGCCCCAAATCCAATGACAAGTGTTCTTATAAGAGACAGAAGACACAAAATGAAGAGGAAAAGACCACATGATAGTGGAGACAGAGACTGGAGTTACTTGGTCATAAGCCAAGGAATGTCGAAGATTGCCAGCAACCACCAGATATTGGGGAAGAGGAATGGAATGGATTCTCCCTTAGAGCCCTCAGAAGGAATCAACCCTGCTGACACCTTGATTTCTCTGTGTGGAAATATGTTTCTGTTGTTTGAAGCCACCCAATTTGTAGTAATTTGTTATGGCAGTCCTGGGAAACTAATACAGATGGTATCCACAACTCAATTTTAAGTAAACATAGATTCAGCCAGAAAACACTGAACACTGTATGCAGAGCCTAAGGGACATAACATAAGAGAAGAAAAGAGAGACACGCAAAGAAAAAGGGGGATCCAATACCACTTCATCTATGTCCTGTCCAAACCCTGGAGACAAAGCTTGGCTGTGCTTTTGGTCTGTCTCTCCTCCTAGCTGTCACGGTTGGCTTAATACTAACAGAAAAATAACCACCAGATGCTATGATCCCTAGCTAAGAACCAGTGGAGGCATCCCAACATTTTTTCTTCACCAGCACACCTGAAGGATGTCACACATTCCCAGTAGCAGCAGTCAATTATCAACATGGTGGTGCACCAATTAACCTTTCAGTTGGGTTCCTTTGTCAGAAAGTCTTCTGGCCCCTGAGATCCCAATCCATACTTCTATGGTAGGTAGTATGGTAGAGGTTACCAAAAATATAAGGCCTGTCTACAGAAGTGCCCTTTCCTTCAACAAATATGTATTACGCACTATTGAAGGCATTGAGGACATACCAGTGACTAAGAGAGTCAAAACACTTGTTCCCCTGGAGCTTGTATTCTACGGGGCAAGACAGACAATGAGCAAGTAAAGAAATCAATAGATACGCTAGTATAGAATGATGAATGTTCTAGAGAAAATAAATCAGGATAAGGGAATAAAAAATGATGGTGGTAATCAGGGAAGACCTCTCAGAAGTATTAAGAACTGAAAAGAGACCTAAATGATGGAATGGAATGAACCATTGGGATATCTGGGGAGCAACATTCCAGGTAAAGGGAGTAGCAAGTGCGAATTCCCCAAATCAAGACTCTGCTTGACCTGATCATGACCTAGGAAGGACAGTGTGAGTAAATGAGATCAGGGAGGTGAGCAGGGACAAGATCACGTAAGGCATGCTAGGCCATGGTAAAGAGTTGGGATTGTATTCGAAATATAATGGGAAGATTTTGGATGATTTTAAACACAGGAGTGAGGGAGACCGATTTATGTTTCTTAAAAGATTACTTGAGGAACACAGAATTGAAGGGGGAACGTTATAACATCCAATTCAAAAGAGCATGATTGTTGGGACACCTGGGCAGCTCAGCCTGTTAAGTGGAAGACTCTTGATTTCAGCTCCGATCATGATCTCAGTGTCCTGAAATTGAGCCCCTGTTGGGCTACCTACTCAGTGGGGAATCTGCTTGTCCCTCTCCCTCCTCCTCCTCCCTCCACAGGTTCTCTCACTCTCAAATAAATTTTTTTTAAAAAGCTCATGTCTAAAAAAGCAAGATTGGGACACCGAGGTGGCTCAGTTGATTGAGCGTCTGCCTTTGGCTCAGGTCATGATCCCAGGGACCTGGAATTCAATCCCAGTCAGGCTCCTTGCTCAGCAGGGAGTCTGCTTCTCTACCAGCCCCTCCCTCTGCTGTGCACCTCTCTCTCCTTCTCTGTCTGGCAAATAAATAAAATCTTTAAAAAATAAATAAATAAAAATTAAATTTAAAAAAAGCATGATTGTGTTCTCTGGTGTTATCAAACGGATACTAGGAATTCAAGACTCGCCAATCCAAAACAATTTTTTTCAAAGATTTATTTATTTATTTGAGAGAGACGGCACACAAGCACAAGAAGGGACAGAGGGAGAGGGGAAGCAGACTACCTGCTTAGTAGGGAGCCTGACACAGTGCTAAATCTCACAACCCTGAGATCACGACCCTGACATCATTACCCTGGGATCATGACCAAGAGTCAGACGCTTAGCCTCCTGAGCCATCCAGGCCCCCCTCCAAACCAAAATGTATGACAATGCAAAACCAAAACTCCTGCTGTGTTTCATTTGGTATAATAATGAAAGAGACCACTTCTAACTCTATTTGTGGTTCTGAGACCTGTATCTAATGGCTATGGGGAAAATGGCAACATATACTGGCCACTTTAAAAAATTTTGTACCAAATCATCAAGACCCATGTTTGGAGGTAGAGATTACTATAAATAAATAATAAATAAATAAATAAATGCAAACAGTTTTGTACCAAATCATAAAAGATTATCTAGGGGCCCTTGGGTGGCTCAGTCGGTCAAGCAGCTGCCTTTGGCTCAGGTCATGATCCCAGGGTACTAGGACTGAGCTTCTCATGGGCTCTTTGCTCAATGGAGAGCCTGTTTCTCCCTCTCCCTCTGCCTGCCACTCTGCCTACCTATGCTTTCTATCTTGTCTACAGATAAATAAGTAAAAACAAAAAACAAAAAACAAAAAACATTACCTAATCATATAGGCTGTTTTTCTCCTTTAGCTCTAGTACTGTGATAGCTTTTCACAGGCCATTCACCTAGTCTTTTGGCTGAATTGCATCTTCATAATGGGGGCACATAGTAAGACCAGTGAATCCCATGGGTATGAGCCACTTACTGCATTTTTTCAACTTAAGAAAAAGCTTCTTGGTTGTAAGCAATGACATGTGTAATAGCATGGCCTGAAATAAAGCCTTTTGAAACTTAAAAACAAAAATAAACAAAAAAACCCACAAACAAACAAAAGAAAGATCACTTGAGCTGCTGTGCAGAGGATAGACTGTGAGGAATATAAACAGGTAGACCAGGTAGGAGACTAACATAGTTTAAGGAGGAAGGAGATAACAAATGTTGGGAATAGAATTGTAGTTGTCACAGCCAATGGAGATACTTTATTTTATTTTTTTTTAAGATTTTTTTTTAATTTATTTGACAGAGAGAGACACAACGAGAGAGGGAACAGAAGCAGAAGGAGTGGGAGAGGGAGAAGCAGGCTTCTGGCAGAGCAGGGAGCCTGATGCGGGGCTCAATCCCAGGACCCTGGGATCATGACCTGAGCCAAAAGCAGATAGGTGCTTAATGACTGAGCCACCCAGGCGCCCTGGAGATACTTAAAAAAAAAAAAAAACATTTAGTTATTTAATGAAGAGAGAGAGAGGTGGGCAGGGACAGAGGGAGAGAGGAAGAGAAAATCTTGAAAGAAAATCTGACGCCAGGCTCGATCTCAAAACCCTGAGATCATGACCTGAGCTAAACTCAAGAGCTGGACACTTAACCAATTGAACTACCTAGGCACCCCAAATGAGATGCATTTTTAAGGCAGACCCAACAGTTCTTGCTGAAGGATTGGATGTAGGAGATGAGAGGACAAAACCAATGGACTTCTGAATGCTTGTAGATACATGTTCAGAGGTGTTAAATAGACAAGTAGATATGGGCTCAAACACTCAGCACAGAGACCCAGGCTAAAAATGCAAATCTGTGTAGGCAATCCATGAAGCTAAGGACTGGTCAGATCAGCTAAGAGAGAGTAGATGGAGAGGCCAACAGAAACCAGAGCCCTGGGGAAATCCAGCATTGCTAACATGTTCTGTACCCAGGCTGCACCAGATGAGCTACTACAATACCAAGCCCTACCTCTAGAGATCCAGATTTAATCAGTGTGGAGTGGATTCTGATTTTCAGTTAAAAAAAAAAACAACTTTGGTTGTTCTAATAGATAGCCAAGATTGAGAACTACTTGTAATAAACCAGAAGAGAAGCACTGAGGGAGTAGTGACGGAAGTGGGAGAAAAACTAGAGGATACAGGTCCCAGAAACCAAAGGGAGGGGTTCCACCGTGATAAATCACGGCTACAGATGACCCCTGGATTTGACAGGGCGCCAGTCATCGGGACCAACTCCCTGGTCATCTTTCATTCGGTGGCTCCTGACTCTCCCCATACCAAGGCAGTTCAAAATGAATTCGCAGAGTTCTGGCCCTAGTTATTCTACAGAGTAGATGACTCCTGGGGTGGGTGGGAAGGGGGGCTTATGAAACCCTCAGACTGGAGGATGGAGACTAGACCTTGCTCTTTTCATCAGCTCATTTTCTCTGTATCTGTAGGTTTATAGCAGCTGCCCTTTCTAAAAGAGACCGAGGGAAGTTTATTTGCACTCTTGATTTCAAAAAGCACAGAATATGTGAAAGGGCTCAAAGCTATACTTTGAACTTCTGGATAAATAAATCGTTGTTTAGGTTTCCTTTTATCTCTGTAGAGTTTTGGAGGGAAAAAAAAAAAAGCGTGAGTGTTACAGAGCTGCCCCAAGGAGCTTTTTCTACAAAGCCGGGCCAGACCATGTCATTAATGACGACCAACACCATGCTTCCCATCTAATTGCACAGATCACAGCACTGAGGGGCTAGCTCCAAAAAGAGGGCACCTGGGGGCAGTTTAATCTTTTTGAGGTTTTGGCAAAGAATACCCAGGGCTTGTCCAGCCAAATCCCGTCATAGGTTCCTTCCCGTGAGAGAAGACAAAGTGTGCATCCCTTGGAAGCCCTGACTTTCCCTCCGGGCTTCTGGTATAATGGGGTGAAATTTGGACTGTGTACTTGGAATAGAAGGTGGAGTCCATGTTAGGAGCCAGAATTCTGGAGGAGGAGGGAGAACAGAAGGTTCTAGCATTTCATGGAGTCTCCTTATTCCTGTGCCCTGGAACCCAGCTGCCTCCTTACATTTGGCGTCTGGATCATTGGTTCCACATTCACACGGAATCTAGGTCAGACCTGTTCTAAGAGGCCCTGAAGTCTCCCCACCAGGTTGGAGCAACCAGGAAGGCGGAGTCCGGAGACTGTGAGGCGTAGGTGTTCCTGCTGCTTCCTGCTCCTTCCACTCTCCTCACCAACACACACACCCTTGCACCCCCGCATGGTCCTCGGATTGGGGCTGCCATGGGGACAACACAAGGACTCCGTACACGAGTAGCTTTGAGAAGTCCTCAGGCTCAAGGCGGATTTCTCTGTTGTAGTCCAGCTTCTCCCAAAGCGGCTGCTGGAGAGGGCAGGCCCTGAGACTTGAGAGATGGCTTGACTCCCAGCTGGTGGCATGTTCCTGGGATCAGATGCATTATTTATGACGCTGGTGTCAGCATGGCTCCCAGGCACCAGGGGAAATGGAAAAGGCACTTGGGCCTGGGCTGATTAAACTAAATATTTAAACAGGAATCAGGAATTGAGGCAAAATTCATTTTTCTTCACTAAGGCAGAGAGCGCCACAAATGACTTCAAGGCTGAGGACTTCGTAAACACCCTGCAGGTCATAAGAGAAGACAGAGAGCCCCTGCTCCTCCACAGTCAGCTCCCTAGTCCTCTCTGGAGCCAATCACAAGGGTGTGTGGGAGACTTGGGAGTCAGAGTAGGAGAGGGGAGATGGGGGAGCAGGCAAAAGGTTTGAGCCATGATGGGAATGAGATTAGGAGACACCAGGACAAAGTCAGGCTGGGTTCATGCTTCTGGCTGCTTTTTCTTTCTCCAGACTCCTCTTCCTGGTCCATTAAGATCTGTTCCATTACATTTCCCCACATTATTGCACTTACTTTTTGATTAGCTGGAAAGAGGGCGGTGGGGTGTCAGGCAATCATGAACCAATGCTCTTGTCTTAATTCTTCCTATCCCACCAGAGACAGGTCCCAGGTGAGGAAGCCAACATCTACCCGCCTGCACATTAACACGGAGGATACCGTGTTGGGCTCCCTGCTCAGTGGGGAATCTGCTTCTCTCTCTCCCTCTCCCTCTGTTTGTGCTCTCTCTCTCTCTCTCTAGCTCTCATCCTCTCTCAAATAAATAAAGTCTTTCTTAAGATTTTTTTATTTATTTACTTGACAGAGAGAGAATCACACGTAGACAGAGAGGCAGGCAGAGAGAGGAAGAGAGGGAAGCAGGCTCCCTGCTGAGCAGAGAGCCCGATGCGGGCCTCGATCCCAGAACCCTGAGATCATGACCTGAGCCGAAGGCAGCAGCTTAACCCACTGAGCCACCCAGGCGCCCTAAAGTCTTTCTTAAAAAAAAAAAACAAACAAACAAAAAACAGAAATCTCCAGATCTGAGCAAAGATGAGATCTGAAAAGGAAATTTCCTGGTGGAAGAAACACTTGTCATTTGGTCTGGCTCTTCTCAATGTTGTTTCCTCCCTGTGGGGTTTTCTTCAATTTATTTCCATACCAGTCACCATCCCTGGCCCCCAGGGATGTGATTTTCTCAGTCCCAGCGTGAACACGCTCCCTTTTCCTCCCATTATAGCTGAGACAGGCTGACATTTTCAAAATTAACTTTTACAAGAATTTAGGGAAAGAGAGGGAAATAATTGCAGAAAATACATATGAATAAGTTCAATTCAGTTCGACATTTATGGAAAGTCTTGTGCTTAGCCAGCGTGTGCTATGTTCTGGGGTACCTTGATGGATAAAATGGCATTCTGGTCCTCCAGGTATTCACTTCCCAATGGAGAGGCAGTTGTGAATATATGATGAGGTATAATCTAATAAGATAAGGGCCACATTAGTCCAGAATTGGGAGTAATTAAAATGGCCTGCTGCAAGGGGGCAGAGCTGGCCAGAGAAGGCTTTAAAAGAAGCTAATATTTGGGGCACCTGGGTGGCTCAGTGGGTTAGGCCGCTGCCTTCGGCTCAGGTCATGATCTCAGGGTCCTGGGATCGAGTCCCGCATCGACTCTCTGCACAGCGGGGAGCCTGCTTCCTCCTCTCTCTCTGCCTGCCTCTCTGCCTACTTGTGATCTCTCTCTGTCAAATAAATAAATAAAAAAAAAAAAAAAAAAAAAAAAAAATAAAAGAAGCCTAATATTTGATCTGGACATTCAATTAAAATAAGGATTTTGCCTGGTAGAGTCAGAAAGGATATAACAGACAAAGGGAGCAACATATAGAAAGTACACACATGGGGGCGCCCAGGTGGCTCAGTTGGTTAAGCAACTGCCTTCAGCTCAGGTCATGACCCCAGGGTCCTGGGATTGAAGCCCCAGTTGGGCTTCCTGTTTGGGGAGGAGTGGTTGAGCAGTGTGGGGAAGAGGGGAGGGGAAGAGTCTGTTTTCCCCCTTCCTTCTACTACTCCCTCTGCTTCTTGTGCTCTCTCCTGATCTGGTAAATAAATAAAATCTTAAAAAAAAAAAAAAAAAAAGGATGAAAGAAAGAAAAGGAAAAGAAAGGAAAAAAAAAGAAAAAAGAAAAGAAGGGGTACGTGGGTGTCTCAGTGGGTTAGGCTTCTGCCTTCAGCTCAGGTCATGATCTCAGGGTCCTGGGATCAAGCCCCACATGTGGAGATCTCTGCTCATCGGGAGCCTGCTTCCCCCACTCTACCTGCTGCTCTGCCTACTTGTGATCTCTCTCTCTTTGTTAAATAAATAAATAAAATCTTTAAAAAAAAAAAAAAGAAAGAAAAGGAAAGGAAAGAGAAAAGAAAGACACATGTGGTATATGAGAACCAACTGTAACCTTGGTTCAAGTCCAGGGTGCTAAGGAGTTTGACCTAATCCTATGGTGCCTATAGGCAATGGGGGAGATCACATGATTATGTTTGTGTTTAAGTAAGAAGTATAATAGTGGCTAAAATTTAATAAATTATCATTTTGATTTATGCAACAATCTCCTATGAGTTAGGTTGGCATAAATACCTGAAGTTTCTAGACCTGCAGTACTGACAATAGAGCATGGGCTAAAATATTGCCATCCTATGAAGGAGGCAGTCTCCCTAGAAGACTTGTTTTTAATTTCAACGGAGAGAAATATTTAAGACAACAAGGGATAAATCAGAGTTTATAGATTAAGTTGCGTTAGAACTTTTATGTTACTGTTAGGGACTGAATGTGTCTTCACAAAATTTGTATGTTGAAATCCCAATACCCACAACATGATGGTATTAGGAGGTGGGGCGTGTGGGAGGTAATTGGGTCATGAAGGTGAAGCCTCCCCAAAAGGGACTAGTGCTCTAATAAAAGAGACCCTAGAGAGCCTTAGCCTGGAGTGAGGATATGGTTGGAAGCCTTAGCCTGGAAGAGGGCCTTCAGCACAACCTGACAATGCTGGTACCTTGATCTTGGGCTTCCAGCCTCCAGAAGTGTGAGGAATAGATACTAGTTGTTTATAAACTTCCAGTGTATAGCATACTGTGGCAGCCTAAATGGTCTAACACCTAAATGGTCTAACATACTTGGGAAAGGCAAGAATGACCCAAATACGAGGAAAAGCAGTGTTTTTGCCTGAGGACCCTTCAGAAATCCCAGCTGTCTATGGCACCTGGGTGGCCCAGTGGGTTTAGTATTGACTCTTTTTTCTCCCTCTTAATGATTTTATTTATTATTTGAGAGACAGACAACACAAGCAGGGGGAGTGAGAGCTGGAGAGGGAGAAACAGGCTTCCCGCTGAGAAGGGAGCCCTACGCAGGGCTCGAGCCAAGGACCCTGGGATCATGACCTGAGCTGAAGGCAGATGCTTAACCAACTGAGCCACTCCGGTGCCCTAGTATCCGACTCTTGATTTTGGCTCAGGTCATGATCTCAGGATCATGAGACCCTCCATGGGGCTCCTGCCTCAGCAGGGGAGGCTGCTCTCCTGGGTCTGGGGATATTCTCTCCCCTGCCCGGGCTCCCCAGCCCCGCCGCCACTGGTGCACCAGCAGCTCTCTCTTTATCTCTGTATAAAAATAAATAAATCTTGGAAAGAAGGAAGGAAGGAAGGAAGGAATGAATGAATGAATGAATGAATGAATCCTGGCTGTCTAAGGCCTCATGTGTCTTGGAGGATGAGGTCACCAAGCCCTAGAAAATTCTTTTCGGGAGGTGCCTGGGTGGCTCAGTAGGTTAAAGCGTCTGCCTTCAGGTCATGATCCCAGGACCCTGATCTAGCCCTGCCTTGGCCTTCCTGCTTCTCCCTCTTCTCCTCCCATGACCCCTCAGAAAATTCTTTTCAGGAAGAGCAAATAAAGATTTTGGAGCTCCTAAGAGAACTGGTCATATAAGTTTAAGAACTTGAAAGAGATGTTTATTCAGACCTGTGAGAGAGACTTCCAGATGTTGAGAACTCGGAGATTTTTAAGGACCTAGAATTATCCCAACTTAAGAAATCAGGATCTGAAGATCTGAGGACTGAGGTTGCCCAGGCCCTTTTAAAAATGAACTGAAGAGTTACAGGTGGCAAACTACAATAATTTTTTTTTAAAAAGGTAATCAGGGGGCGCCTGGGTGGCTCAGCTGGTTAAGCATCTGCCTTCGGCTCAGCTCATGATCCCAGAGTCCTGGGACTGAGTCCTGTGTCGGGCTCCCAGCTCCATGGGCAGTCTTCTTCTCCCTCTGAACCTCTCCCCTCTCACACTCTCTCACTGTCTCCTTCTCAAATAAATAAAGAAAACCTTTAAAAAAAATAAATAAAATAAATAAAAAGGTAAACGGGCTCTCCGCTAAGTGAGGAGCCTGTTTTCTCCTCTCTCTCTCTGCCTGCCTCTCTGCCTACTTGTGATCTCTGTCTGTCAACTAAATTAAAAAAAAAAAAAAAAAAAAAATCTTAAAAAAAAAAAAAAAAAAGAACTGACCACAATTTATAGACTCCCAAAGATATGGCCTTGTGTTCGTTCTGCCATCTATCTCTGACCCTAAGTATCTAAGAAATTTAGTAGGAAAAAACTGACCTCCCCCCTTAAAAAGCTACAAAATACGAGTGAATAAGACAGGCTGATTAAAAC
Organism: Mustela nivalis; assembly: GCF_964662115.1. Taxonomy (NCBI): domain Eukaryota; kingdom Metazoa; phylum Chordata; class Mammalia; order Carnivora; family Mustelidae; genus Mustela; species Mustela nivalis. The sequence goes on along the minus strand of NC_139027.1, from coordinate 34,024,945 downwards.
ACATACGGTACAATTACATTTTAAAAACAACAACAACAAAATTCGGGGTGCCTGGGTGGTTAAGTTGGTTAGGTGTCCAACTCTGGATCTCAGCTCAGGTCTTGATCTCAGGGTCCTGAGTTCAAGCCCCATGTTGGAACCTCCTTAAAAAACAAACAAAAAGAATCACAAATTATATATCTATAGTGTAAATATATAGGCATATATAAATGTATTCAAGATGGGCTGGGACGATCTACACCCAACAGTACTTACCTCTGGCTCTGGGGGCAGGGAGCTGGAGATGCGAGAAAAATAGCTCAGTTATCTTCTGTGTACTTCCATACTGCTTGAAGTGTTGTTTTTGTTTTTTTTTTTAACAATGGGAAGGTTTTACATTTTCATCAAAAACATTTTTTAATTAAGAGGGAAAAAATGAATAACATAGACACAAAAATAATAGATTAGAACTTCCTGAAGTCGTTTATCTGTCCAGAAACCTTCACTTCTCTTGGGTATGAGGACTGCACCCGTTTCCCTTGCACCCACCCAAGACTCGACCAGTCTGTTCTGCAGAGAAGTGGGGAAAGACAGTGAGCCAGAGGGGAAAGGCAGAAAACCTCCCCAACCTTCTAGGGCACCCCAGATTCCTCTGCCTTTCTGAGGGATAGCCTCATTCCACCCCTGGATTCTAGAGACAGTCCTCTCCCTTAATAACACATTTCCTTTTTTTTCCGTCTTTAGCTTACATAAACCCAAACCAAAAACCAAAAACAAAGGAACAACCCAAAACAAAGAAAACAAAACAAACAAACAAACAAAAATCAAACCAAACCAACATAACAAAAAACCTAATAGAGCCAAGAAGATACCAGATCACAAATGCCTATGTACACCAGGCTAAGGTGAAACTTTTTTTTAAGGATTTTATTTATTTATTTGACAGACAGAGATCACAAGCAGGCAGAGAGGCAGTCAGAGAGAGGAGGAAGCAGGCTCTCTGCTCAGAGAGCTCTGTGGGTCTTTGATCCCAGGACCCTGGGATCATGACCTGAGCCGAAGGCAGAGGCTTTAACCCACTGAGCCACCCAGGTGTCCCTAAAGATTTTTTTTTTTTTAATTCATTTGAGAGAGAGCATGAGCAATGGGGCAGAGGCAGAGGGAGAGAGAGAAGTGGACTCCATTCTGAGCACGGAGCCTGATATGGGGCTCAATCCCAGGACCCTGGGGTCATGAACTGAGCCGAAGGCAGACTCTAACTGAAGACAGATGCTTCACCATCTGAGCCATCCAAGTGCCCCTAAGATGAAACTTTTTTCTGTGAAGACACAGGGAGACTCTGAACGGTTTTTCTGTTTTGTTTTGTTTTGAAATTTTATTTATTTAAGTGATCCCTACTCCCAGTGTGGGGCTCAAACTTAAATCTTGAGATCAAGAGCCGTTTGCTCTTCTGACTGAGCCAGCCAGGCGCCTGGATTCTGGAGGGTTTTAAGCAAAGAAGGATGTGACAAGCATCTTAGAAATACCTCTCAGGAGCAGCAAAAAGGACAAATCTGAGAAGGGCAAGACTAATGCAAGTGGGATAGGGAAGCTGAAGGGGAAAAAAAAGTCAGATGCTTAACCGACTGAGCCATCCAGGTTTCCTGGAACTCCATTTCTAGAAAGGCTCAGTCCCCTAGCCATTTACTCATGTTCTTTGTTTATTTGTTTGTTTAAGATTTTATTTATTTATTTGGCAGAGAGAGACACAGTGAGGGAGGGAACACAAGCAGGGGGAGTGGGAGAGGTAGAAGGCGGCTTACCAGTGAGCAGGGAGCCCGATGCAGGGCTCGATCCCAGGACCCTGGGATCATGACCTGAGCCGAAGGTAGATGCTTAACCACTGAGCCACCCAGTCACCCCCATTTACTCGTGTTCTATATTTTACCTTGCATCTGAATAAACCAAAGAACCTATGTTCCTACTCCAAGGGGGAGGCAAGAAAGTTAATCATTCTGAGTTTCATCCTAGGCCCCCAAACAACTGAAGACCTCTAAAAAGAACTAAATTTCAGACATGTTCCAAGAGAACAGGCTCAAACAAATCTCCGTGGACACTGGCATCAATATCCCTACCTTTGGTAATTTATAGAGTAACACCTGCCGTTCACTTGCTCTTGATCAGACCCTACCCTGGTTTCCTGAAGAAACACGTACGTGGACCCCTTTCCAATATAAATCCCCAGTCCCAAGCAATGAAGAGACTCACTCTCATTTCCTTTCTGAGTCTCCCAGACACTCTGTCTGCTATACTCTGTCACTCACCCTCTTCCATAAACAGCTTCCTCTTGGCTCAGGTTTGATTTCTATCCTGTGCAAAGCCAAGGACTCTCTTGGCTGGTCCTGTGGGACCCCTCTGGGTCTTTGGACCTGGCCTGCCTACATCCAGTTATAGAAAGCTTTTTTAATAGTCCAGTTATTACAGAAAGCTTTTTTTTTTTTTTAAAGATTTTATTTTTAAGTGCTCTCCACACCCAGGGCGGGGCTCAAACTCACCACCCTGACTGAGATCAGGAGTCTCATCCTCTACCAACAGAGCTAGCCAGGCACCCCACAGAAAGCTTTTTCAATAGTCTAAGTGAGGGATGGTTTTAAGAGCTTTCTTCATATTCTGCTCTAAACCTGCTGATTGACTTAGATTTACTTTCTTTTTGAATTATTCATGAACTTACGAGAGAGAGAGAGAGAGAGAGAGAGAGAGAGAGAGAAGGAAGGAATAACCGAATCCCTACAATCCCTACAATAGCTACAGGATCCTACCCCTGATTTATACCTCTATCCTTCTCTCTGTACGTTGGTCTTTTTTCTTCTCTCCTAGCCCACTGCAGCTCAACCACACCTTTCTCCTGGTTATTTTCTGGCCTTCCCAGACACACTCATCGGCCTCAAGGCCTTTCTAACACTGCTTAATCCCCAAACTCTCTCCCTCACCTGCTAACATCTTAGCTCAAACACCACCTTCTCAGTTCAGCCTTCCCTGCGCATACTATTTAAAATTGTAACTTTTGCCCCACTCCCAACACCGCATATTGCTTTCTCTTGCTCTGTTGTCATCTGAAATACCACATATTTCGCTTATTTGTTATCTGTTTGTTCCCATAAAATGTAAGCTCTTCAAGAACAGGTATGTCCATCTGTCTGCTCAATCCACTGATGTCTTCTTTTTTTTTTTTTTTTTTTAAGATTTTATTTATTTATTTGACAGAGAGAGAAGAATCACAAGTAGGCAGAGAGGCAGGCAGAGAGAGAGCGGGGAGCAGGCTCCCTGCTGAGCAGAGAGGCTGATGTGGGGCTCTATCCCAGGACCCTGGGATCATGACCTGAGTTGAAGGCAGAGGCTTTAACCCACTGAGCCACCCAGGTGCCCTTCAACTGATGTCTTCTTAAGGTCCAAAACAGCGCCTGGCAGCCAGAAGATTAATGAGAAATACTCATAATTTAAAGAGTGAGCCAAACTTCTCATCCGCTAGTCCAGCAAGGTATCATGTTACAAAAGTAACCACTGGGGGAGCCTGGGTGGCTCATTTAGTTAAGCGCCCGATTCTTGATCTCAGCTCTGGTGGTGATCTCAGGGTGGTGAGTTCAAAACCTAAGTAAAAAAAAAAAAAAAACCTTCACGAGTTCTGTAGTATCTCTGCAATGACATCCAGATTCCTTAGTGCAATATTCAAAGCTAGTCCTTTATAATCTGTGCCTCTGGGGCACCTGGTAGAGCATGTGACACTTGATCTTGGGGTTGTGAGTTTGAGCCCCACATTGGATGTAGAAATTACTTAAAAAAAAAAAAAAACCTTTAAAAAAATAAAAAGCTTTAAGAATGAACAAACAAATTAATACATAAGTAAAATCCATACCTAATTTTCCCTTCCCAATCTCACGTCCCACACTTCTTCATGTACCCAACCCACCGGCTCCTTGAGCAGGGCGTGGGCTTTGACTCAGCCTTGACCTCCACACCTACATTCTTAGGACTGGCCTTCCCTCTCCCCTAACCCCCACCGCCAGGCACTAGACCCTCATCACACATGTTACTACCAGGTTTTGGGGGCCTGTCCCTCCACTGTTCCAAAGGGCTCTAAACCTGGCTGACTGTCAGAACCGTGGGCGATTTGTTTTCTTCTTTCTTTCTCTCTTTCTTTCTTTTCTTGTTGGTTTTCTTTTTTACTGGACTCCCAGGCCCCATCCTAGATCTACAAAATCGAAGTCTCTTTTTGGTTTGACTGCGAAAATAGATGACCAAAGTCTGGTGACCAGGCTAGGCTGCAAGCGGTTGCTACCCTTAGACTTGATTATATACATTTTTACTTCAAAACAAAAAAACAAAAACAAAACAAAACAAACAAAAAACCTAAAAGACAGAAGTCCAGGGAAGTACAGAGTGTTGCTTCAGTTTTCACAAAGCCAAGGAGGAGGGAGGAAGACATTCTAATGCAGGGCCCAGGCCTGCCAGCATCCCACACAGACTTCTCACCCCGTGTGGGAGCGGGCCGCACCCTCCACTAATCTCCCTGCCGCCTTTGTGTGAGCGGAGCCACTTCATTAGCATGTAACAATGGAGACCTCCTAGGTGTCCCCCTGGTTTCCATTTACAATTTAAGTGCCAGCAATCTCCCGGAGTCTCCATTGTCATTGCTATTAGCTGAACTTAATGGTTTTTTATTAAAACTATTAGGCCTTCCTTCTCTCCTTCTCTCCCTCCCCCCACCAGGTTATCTCCCGAAGGAATTCCAATCACCTTCTCAGGAATGGCTCAGGGACCCTTCCTTAAGTAACGCCATTGTCATTGTGATTACCAGGATGCCCAGTCCTTCTCTCGTTTCTTTGAGTTTTCCTGGGGTGGCAAGCTCCAGACACTCCGCTTACAAGAATTTTGATCACCAGAATTTTTGCTTGGAAGTCGTCCCAACTGCCTTGAGAACAGTGAAGACGAGAGGTCTCAGGTGCCAAAGCCTGGTCTGGAATCTCAACTCCGCCCCGCCTCACTGACTTGGGGAGCTGAAACCCCCCAGCTTCCATCTTCACACCTGTAAAGTGTCCGGCAGCTCTTGTATCCCAAACTTCTGAGGATCACATGCAATCTATTGAAAATGGTTTGTGGACGTCAAGCCCTCTCAAAAACATACCAGACACCAGGCACGCAGCTTTACATGTTTTATCTAACGAGACAGGCAGTATGCTCAAAAATTCCACACATAAATAATACGATTCCTCCTTGACATTGCTCCCTGTGTGTACATGTCCTCACCTCCCCTTTATGAACTCCAACATGTCTGGGCACCTCTTGCACTCCCCTCCACCCCTGGAGCATGGCCGTCATTGCCCTGGTGGTCCCCTAGAGTATTTCTCTCTCCTGAAATAGTGACAAAGCCTTGTGTTTTCTTAAATTCTTTCTACCTTCCAGATGGATTTCTTTGTCTTGCAAATCCCTTGGAGCCACGCCCCTAACATGCTCCCAGGCATCCCCTGCAACCAAAGCTGGGCTCACAACCCCCTAGTCCCCAGTCGCCCTCCCTGCATTCTACCAGCTCTGCTATGCGACAGTGAGATGCTTAACACCATCAAAGCTGCACCTGTGTTCCTTCCATCTCCGGGCCTTCGTATCTGCTGACCCTCATCCCTTTGACTCCACCTGGCAATTCCTTCTTGGGGCTAGAAGGAACTCTTCCCCAAGCGCGTGGGGGGATGGACACTCCTCTGGCCTCCCTTGGCACTTGTGCCTAACCCCATTACTGCGCATTACATTTCTGCTCATTGTTCTGGAATGCACATTCTGGCATCTAGGTCGGCAAATACTTGTACTGGGAAGGGTGAGAAATTGACAATATCGTGGAGGGAGATGAGGTGGTAATGCCTGGTGCCTACTGGGAGATGAAGCTGGACAAGCAAAAACTAAAAAATCAAGAGTCTTGGGGTGCCTGCGTGACTTAGTCATTTAAGCATCTCCCTTCGGCTCAGGTCATGATCCCAGGGTCCAGAGATCGAGCCCCACATTGGGCTCCCTGCGCAGTGGAGAGTCTCCTTCTCCCTCTGCCCCCCATTCATGCTTGCGCGCTCTCTCTCTCTCTCTCTCTCTAGTGCTCTCTCTCTCAAAATAAATAAATAAAATCTTAAAAAAAAAAATCAAGAGTCCTGAGTGCTAAGAAACTTTGGGCTTTATTCTGTAGGTGATCAGGGAGTTGTTTTTTTTGTTTTTTTTTTTTAATATTTTATTTATTTATTTGACAGAGAGAGATCACAAGTAGGCAGAGAGGCAGGCAGAGAAAGAGGAAGGGAAGCAGGCTCCATGCTCAGCAGAGAGCCCGATGCGGGACTCGATCCCAGGACCCTGAGATCATGACCTGAGCGGAAGGCAGCGGCTTAACCCACTGAGCCACCCAGGTGCCCCGATCAGGGAGTTTTTATGCAGAGAGCTATAGCGGGTTTATGTTTTTAATGAGATAATCTGATTCTAGCAAGGAAAATGAACTGGAGGATGGAGAATAAGTAAGGAAGTTAGTGAAGAAGCCACTGCAATTGTCCAGACAAGACGTAACAGTGCTTAACCTAAGGGGGCAGTTGTGGGGTTAGAGATAGGGGCCAGAGAGGACGCCGGGAAACTCAGTGATAGTTAGAGGGAAATGTCTTTGAGTGCTTGTTTGGTTATGTGGTAAACATGAATTTGTAGGGGAAGATGTCTCTGTTTTGGTCATAATGAATCTGGAGTATTTACGGCCCTATCGGGCTTGGGTGGAAATAGATATCTAGAGCTGAGTGTAGCAGAGATAACTATGATAAAGACTTATGAGTCTTCTCTACAGAGGTGACTGTTAAAACTATATACGAGTGGAGAGGATCACTAAGGGGAATATTGTAGAATGAGGTAAGAATCTAGCATTTCTTGGGTATGTGTCTCTTCTTGTTACAATATCACAAATCCATAAATCAAGTGATATTACTTAATCCATTTGTGAATTCACTTGAGGATAACTCTCTTTGTTTTTGTTTTTGTTTTTTTTTTTAATCTCGATGGTCACATGACCAAGCTGTTTTCTGCAACAATCCTCACCTGGACCTGGGGTACTACAGGCTTCTACTCTCCATGAGACCTAAACAAACATGACATTGATCAAAGGATGGGCTGCTCCAGGTTAGATACCAGTTGGTTGTCAACTACCAGCTCTTGCCAAGGAGCCAGGCAAGAAATGGACAGGGTGGTCTTTGGTGTTCAGTATCTCTCTTCTCACATTTGAGGATCTGTAACGGGAAGTTCTCAAGAAAATTCTAACAACATAAGCCCATGACCTACATTTTCTGATAATTCACTCACACTCCCATCCCCCACAGAGGAAGCTGGGACAAGGGCCCCGTTTGTCATTGGGGAAGAGAAACACCCCCGACTCAATTATTCAACAAGGTGAAGTATGACAGGGACCTGGGAGTCTGTGTAGTTGATCTAGGAGCACACACATGTTTTGGAATTTTGGCGGGGGGGGGGGGTCAGCTATTTTCTTCTATGAGGACAGAGGTAGCTCATCTGCAGAGAAAGCAGAATAAGGCAGGGAATATCAGTGTAGTCTCAAAGAGAGAGAAAGGCAGAGACAGAGAAAACACATCCAAAAAAATGGAGAAAATGGCTGCCTTGGCTCCTTACCACCCTCTGTTTCCAGATTTCCCTCCCAAGGTCTGTTTTTTGGATCTATGGCTTCTGTCTTCCTTTTGGCCCAAGCTGATCTGAGCGGACTGCTGTTATTTACAGCCACAGAGGGATCTACAGCAGCCATCCGGTCGAGGGCCTGGACGGGAGAAGTGGTTAGAATAGGTATTACCGAGAAGACTTGGGGAATGCCTAAATCCTATCAAGAGGCTGAAGTAAATCCTGAGGGCTGAAATGGATTTAGTGAACGCTATAAACTCATCAACGGTTCCAATGACCAAAGAAAGGCTACTGAAGGGTACAGGAGTTCAGTACAAAATGGGTGCTTTGCAGCGTTTATTGAATGGCTAAAACGAAAAGGCCCACATCAAGCTGGGCGGGGGAGATTTCACAATAAAGGGAAAATACTTGTTCTGCTTACATCCTTTTCACTTCTCATTTTGGCAAAGGTTTCTAGAAAGGTAATGCCCACTCTTGGCGGTAATGGGCATTATGTTTCTTAAAAAGGTTTTATTGGGGTGCCTGGGTGGCCCAGATGGTTAAGTCTCTGCCTTCAGCTTGGGTCATGGATGGTCTCTGGGTCCTGGGATGGAGCCCTGCGTCGGGCTCTCTGCTAGGCAGGGGGAGCCTGCTTCCCCCTCTCTCTCGGCCTGCCTCTCTGCCTGCTTGTGATCTCTCTATCTATGTCAAATAAATTTAAAAAAACATTTTTAAAAAAGGTTTTATTTATTTATTTGACACAGAGAGAGAGTGAGAGAAAGAGCACAAGCAGGGGGAGAGGCAGGCCGAGGGAGAGGGAGAAGCAAGCTCGCTGTTGAGCAAGGAGCCTGATGCAGGGCTCGATCCAAGGAGACTGGGATCATGACCTGAGCTGAAGGCAGACTGCTTATCCCACTGAGCCACCCAGGCACCCCTGTAAAGGGCATTAGTTTGTCCATCCCCAGTTGAACCCTTTCTCCTCCTTCATCCCAGTTGACCCCTGTGAGGGACTGGACAGGATGTTCCATGCACGCTGGACCATCCCGAGTCCTTCTCTGGCATTTTAAAATTTGCCAGCCAGAGAGAGGAGGGATGTCACAGCTCCTTTCTCGTGGTAGATGGATGCTCTGAGGCTGATTTGGTTGACAAATCCCCAGCTGGGCAGCACCCTCGGGTCAGCAGCAGGAAGGAAAAACGCAGATGGATGCAGAGGGTGGGATTTGAGCATCTGACTCCAGCCCTCCCTGAGCGAGGCCCACAGCCCCTGCCTTTCCCGCAGTTTGGTTGCATGAGCCAATAAAGCCACTGACTGGGATCCCTGTGCTGTGCTCAAAAGTGAGGCATGAGGGACCACTCCACGAATCACCTGATTGCCCGTGAGGCAGGATTGCCGGAGAGATGGATGGTCTTCGGCCCGTCTCTGTGCATAGACTTGATTTGCTGTATGCCCTCTCCATTTGGGGGAAGCCAAGGGAGAGATCTTTGGAGGGTTGAGGCCCTGTGGCCTTTTATCTACACGCCCATGCTGGAAGCTGCATGACCATTCCATGAGTCCCTTCAGGATGACACAGTTCATCAACACTTATCCCCTCAGGGGACTGATGTGTTGCTTGCTCCAGTATTCATTTTCCTCTTCTTAGTGACAGAACCTTGACTTTATTGAAGGTAGCGAGTCATCTTTCTCAAAGGCATTTCCCATTCTCTCTCTCTCTTTCTTTTTTAAGTAGGCTCCACATGGTGCCTGGAGCAGGGCAAACCCACGACCCCGAGATCAAGACCTGAGCTAAGGGGCGCCTGGGTGGCTCAGTGGTTTGGGCTGCTGCCTTCGGCTCGGGTCATGATCTCAGGGTCCTGGGATCGAGCCCCGCATCGGGCTCCCTGCCCCGCAGGAAGCCTGCTTCCCCCTCTCTCTCTCTCTGCCTGCCTCTCTGCCTACTTGTGATCTCTGTCTGTCAAATAAAAAAAAAAAAAAGACCTGAGCTAAGATCAAGAGTCAGATGCTTGGGGCACCTGGGTGGCTCAGTGGGTTAAAGCCTCTGCGTTTGGCTCAGGTCATGATCCCAGGGCCCTGGGAGCAAGCCCCACATCAGGCTCTCTGCTCAGCGGCAAGCCTGCTTCCCTCCCCTCTCTCTGCCTGCCTCCCTGCCTACTTGTGATCTCTCTCTCTCTCTCAAATAAATAAATAAAATCTTTAAAAAAAGAGTCAGATGCTTAACCTACTGAGGCTACCCAGGCATCCCTCCCACTCTCTTTTGACATTGGTACATCATGTGACAGTCTGACTAATGAAATGCAGGTAGAAGTATTTTGTGGTACTTTTGAGGAACCTCTCTAGTAAGAAAGAAAAGATCTTATTCCCTCCCCTTTTCACCTTTCTTCTGTCTAAAACTTGGAATTCTAATAGCCTTCTTGAACCCTGTGACAATAAACCAGTGATAACTCCGTTGTCGTTCAGGATCTGGGTTCCATCTATCTTTCTGCTCTATCTTCATTAGCTCATTGCTTGTGGTCCGGGACAGCTGTTACAAATCCGTTCAGCACTTCTTATTAGGTTCACTTACCTATAACAGACTAAGTCCCCCCAAAAGTAGCACAACAAGGCAGAAGTTCATGTCTCTCAAAATTTTTTTTTTCTGCAGTGGCTGGCTGGCTCAGTCAGAAGAACATGAAACTCTTGATCTCAGGGTCGTGAGTTCAATCAGTTCAATCCCCAGGTTGGGTGTAGAGATTACTTAAATAAATAAACTTAAGAATTTTTTTTTCCTTAAAAAAGGAAGTTCTGTCTTATTCATACTACTGTTAATTGGGTTCTTTGTCTTACATGCAACTAAACCTAATCATCCATCAAGTAATACTGGTGTATATTGGAGGAGTCAATGATGGAGCCAGTTCCAGTCCACTGTGAGTTAAGGGTACTTCCTCAAGGGAATCTGCTCCCAACCTTTGGAATCTTCCCAAACTAGTTAGGGCCTTCACCAAGCAAATGAGGTAGAGTGAATCCACCTGAGCTACTTCTGCAAGGAGGGATGCTGAGAGGGTGTTACTCTTAACTGCTGCCTCTTTACTGAGGACAAGACTTCAGGTTCCATATGGAAAGTTCCCTGCTTCTTTGTCTCCTCACCTGAGGAGGTCTCTCTAGGGCCTAGAGTCCTGGACCACCAGGATCCAATAATGTGAGCCATATATGCAATGTAAAATTTTCTAATAGCCACATTAAAAAAAGTAAAAAGAGACTGGTAAAGTTAATTTTAATAATAGAGTTTACTTAACCCAAAATATACAAAATATACAAAACTTTCAACATAGTGTAACCAATATAAACAGAATCATTATAAATTGTATTGGATCAAACATAATTAATATAAAAAGTATTAATAAAATACTCTGCACCTGGGGCTTCTGGCTGGCTTAGTCATTAAAGCATGTGATTTTGCTCTTGGGCATATGAGTTTGAGCCCCACATTGGGCAAAGAGTTTACTTAAAGAAAAAAAAAAGAGGGCACCTGGGTGGCTCAGTGGATTAAAGGCTCTGCCTTCGGCTCAGGTCATGATCCCAGGGTCCTGGGATGGAGCCCCACATCGGGCTCTCTGCTCAGCAGGGAGTCTGCTTCCCCCTCTCTCTCTGCCTGCCTCTCTGCCTACTTGTGATCTCTCTGTCAAATAAATAAATAAAATCTTTAAAAAAAAAAGATATTTTACAGTCTTTATTTGTTCCAAGTTTTTGAAATCCAGTGTATATTTTATACCTACAGTGCATCTCAGTTTGGGCTGGCTACATTTAAGTGTTCCATATGGCTAGTGGCTACCATATTGGATGGAGCAATTGGATAGGAATTGCTGGCTGTAATCTGCCTCTGGTTGTAATCTCATCTTGAAGTTTTTGCTTCTCTGCCTGACTCTTTGTATTGATGTTTTTGTTTTGGTTTTTTTTTTTTTTTTTTTGGAGTGCTCTTGGATCTTTTTGATTTTCTTTACCTCGTGGTCCATATAGTCATGGTCCAGCCCCATCTCTCTTCTGTGCCTAACCTTGACAACCCCAGATGTCTGAAAGGGAAGTTCAGATGTGCGAAGTTCGTCTAGTGCTCCTCAGATACATGGCTGATCCTTCACACTGGCAGTCTCACTCCAAATGCCAAGAGTTAAGATCTTGCAAAGGAAACAGAAAGCGTGGGAGGCAGAATCGCCTGATGAGTGAGGTTACTCTTGATGTTAATCACTTGGGAAACTGGCAAGTTCTCAGATTGGAAATAAAAACTGGAGCACAGGGTAAGATCAGGTGCAGAAAAGCTTTCTCCCTTGGCTCTCAGTTGCCCAAAGGGTATTTGAGGTCATTGTATGGCTCTTGGCATCCAAGAACAGGCAAGGACCTGGAACAGGAGGGTTTGAGGCCCAGGGCTGGTACATTTGTACTAATTCCCGTGGATAGAGCTCTGATTTTCAGACAGCACTCTCTGAAGCTCCTAGTTTATGGAGATCATCTGGGGGCTGCCTGGACTAGAATATAAGGGGAGTAGAGAGGATGCCTAGTGGATAGAACTCCCTAGAGGATAGAACTCCCCAAACTCCCCTCAACCTGAACAGAGCCTCTTTTACTTATTCATATATTAAGGTTTTGCCTAATAATTAATTTTTAGATGGTGCCACTACTTAAAAACAACAACAACAACAACAACAACACCTAAAACCTGAAAATGACTGAGATGATTTAAAAAAAACTGATGCTCAGAGAGGATAGGTGATTTTCCTAAGATCACACAGCTAGTCAGTGATAAAGCTAGGATTCAAATGACCAGGTCTATCTCATAAAACTTAGCTCCTTTTATAAGAGAAGTAGGTAACTTCCTTGGCTTACTTCAAAGATATGTGCTGCCTGGAAAGTCATGAGGCCAAGAAGAGATCTCATGGAAGAATGAATCTTTATTTATTTATTTTGAAAGATTTTATTTATTTGACAGAGAGAGATATCACAAGTAGGCAGAGAGGCAAGGGCGGGGGGAAGCAGGCTCCCTGCTGTGGGGCTCGATCCCAGAACCCTGAGATCATGACTTGAGCCAAAGGCAGAGGATTAACCCACTGAGCCACCCAGGCACCCCAAGAATGAATCTTTAGCATGTAGTGATGGGATCTGGGCATAATGAACTCTGGCTGAGAATGTGCCCTAACAAACAAAGAAGTCCTGGGACTCTACGAAGAATTCTGACATTTTTAATTTATTTATTTAATTTATTTATTAAGAAACTGTGTGTGTGTGTGTGTGTGTGTGTGTGTGTGTGTGTGTGTTTGTGTGTGTATGTGTGTGTGTAGGTTTGTTTTTTGTTTTTGAAAAAGAAAACTGAGGGCTGGAGTGGCTGGCTGGCCCTGTCGGTTAAGCATCTGACTCTTTTGACTTTAGTTCAGGTTATGATCTCAGGGTTGTGAGATTAAACCCTGCATCGGACTCTGTGCTGGGTGTGGAGCCTGCTTAAGATTTTCTTTCTTCCTCTCCCTTGCTCCTCCCCATCATCTCCCTGATCTCTCTCAAAAAAAAAAAAAAAAAAAAAAAAAAAAAAGAAGGAAAGAAAGAAAGAAAGAGAAAAATGGTTTGAAATATTTAAGAATGCTGAAACCTGAGTCAACATGGCTTCCCTGGGCTCTTCAAGCCTATATTATCTTTGTCTATTTGTAACACCACAGAGGTCAAGAGGACTTGTGCCTTAAGGGGCTCATAGCTGCATACAAACATATTATCAGGATCACATCCAGTTGTTCTCCTTCTAAACTAAACATTCAACATAATTTTTTAGTAAAAAAAGAGAAGGAAGGAAGAAAGGGAAGAAAAGAGAGAAGAAGGAAGGAAAGGGAATGACTAACAGGAGACAAAGCCAGGCAGGCCTCCTCATTATTCCTCCAACACACTTAGCATGTTGCTGCCTCAGGGCCTTTGCACTCCTCTTTCCCTCTTCAAAATCCTCACACCTAACCCCTTTCCTTCACTAAGGTCTCTGCTGAATAGAAAGCGCTCCAACCCTTCCTTTTCTTCATAGCATTTTTCACCCAACATATTATTATACCTACTTAAAAAAATTTTTTTTTAATTTATCTATTTTTTTTTGTCAGAGAGAGAGAGAGAGAGCAAACAAGCACACAGGCAGTGGGAGCAGCAAGCAGAGGGAGAAGCAGGACTCTCACCAAACAAGGAGCCCGATGTGAGACTTGATCCTAGGACCCTGGCATCATAACCCAAGCAGAAGGCAAGTGCCCAAATGACTGAGTCACCCTTGTGCCCCACTTTTAACTTTTTAAAAAGTTTATTTATTTATTTATTTTGGGGGGGGGAGAGCACGGATGGGGGGAAGGGGCAGAGGGAAAGGGAGAAACCCACTCCCTGATGGACCCTGGGATCATGACCTGAGCAGAAGGCAGATGCTTAATTGACTGAGCCACCCCGGTGCCCCTATTATATACCCACTTTATTTATTTATTTATTAAGATTTTAGTTATTTATTTTACAGAGAGAGAGACACAGGGAGAGAGGGAACACAAACAGGGAGATTGGGAGAGGGAGGTGCAGGCTTGTTGCTGAGCAGGGAGTCTGGTGCGGGACTCAATCCCAGGACGCTGGGATCATGACCTGAGCCGAAGGTTACTGATGCTTCACTGACTGAGCCATTCATGTGGCCCTATATACCTTCTTTAAAAAATATATCATGAAACTTTATTTCACAGTTTTGAGGAGTACTGGTCAGGTATAGAATGTTTGTATTTACTTTTTTTTTTTTTTTAAAGTAGGCTCCATGCCCAGTGTGGGGCTTGAACTCACAATCCTGAGATCAAGAGTCACTTGCTCTACTGACTGAGCCAGTTAGTGGCCCCTGGATTTACTTCTTATGGATCATTTCCATTTCTCCATTAGAACATAAGCTCCTAAACCATAGAGACTTCATTTTGTTCGCTGCTGTACTCTCAGATAATAGAACAATGCCTATTGCACAGGAATTTCTCAATAAATGTTGAATGGAAGAATAACAAAATAAATCGTGGTCCAGACATAGGGGGAGTTCGGAAACAGCGGCCATCTTCCAAGGGGCCCAGAGATGAGGGTGATTGCAGCTGCCCTCAGGGTGACTGTCATTTGTCTGGGTTCGAATGGCAGAGCGCAGTGAATTTGGCAGGGCCAAGAGAAGTCCCCAAGAAGGCATTAATCACCTTGGCAGCACCCTGAAGGCCTAGGGAAGTGAGAGGCACAGGCAGAGCCATGAATTGCGACCTCACCCAAGATTTTTTTTAAGTAAGGTCTATGCTCAATGTGGGGCTTGCACTCTCGACCCAGAGATCAAGTCACATGCTCTACAAACTGAGCCAGCCAAGAGCTGTTTTTTTAAACAGCCACCTGCAATCATTTACTTAATCAATGCAGTTTTAACGAGGCCCCACAATGAGCATAACCAGGTGCCTGTTGGTTCACCTTCAACAAGAATTGTGTCTTAGGGAGTATTTGAAAAATACAAGGAGAGGGCAAACAACCAGCTTCAGAGGCAGGCAGCCACTGAAAGCCAGACCCTTTCCCTGGGCCTGTGTCTGGGTGACAACGCTCCTGGATAGCTGATTGGTGTTCGTGTTGGTTCTGGACAATGATTTCTAGGTCTAGATGGGGTTATCTGGCTACGGACTTTGGGTGGCATTGGAGTCCCTGAGTACTCTGTCTCCCTGGGAGAGCTGTGACATCCAGTTCTTTCTCTGTGGCAAAAGAGAGGTTGGAATTGAAGTGCATTAGTAATAGGACTAGATGGGGCACCTGGGTGGCTCTGTCGTTAACCACCTGCCTTCAGCTCAGGTCATGATCTCAGGGTCCTGGGATCGAGTTCCATGTCAGGCTCCCTGCTTAGCAGGGAATCTGCTTCTCCTCCTACCCCTCCTCCTGTCCATTCTCTCTCTTTCTCTCTCAGATAAACAAATAAAACCTTAAAAATAAAAAAAAAGTAATAGGACTAGATGAAGCCATGATGCTTCACCTTCAAGAGACCCACAGGTTCTTCAGGCTTTGGTAACTCAGAATGATGTCATATACCCATGCCCAAACACAAGTTGTGTGTGTGGTTTTTTTTTTTTAAGATTTTATTTATTTATTTATTTGAGAGAAAGAGAGAGAGGGAGCAGAAGAGAAGGGAGGGAGAAGCAGACTCTGCGCTTAACGTGGAACCTGACACAGGGCTTGATTTCATAACCCCAAGATCATGAGCTGAACTGAAATCAAGAGCCAGAGGCTTCACCAATGGAGCCACCCAGGTGCCCCCAAAGTACAAGTGTTTAGGGCCTAGTGCTTCTGGATACTGAGACAAGACAGCACCACCCAAAGACTGGAGACATCTACCTCTAGCATAAATCTAGATCGGGGTATGTGAAGAGAGACATAGGGATGAAGAGGGTCATAAACTTTCCAAGACAAGGGCTGCAACCATTTCAGGTGAATACAGATTTTTTTTCAGGAGGCCAAGCAAAGGGGATTTGTAAGGAAAGCGGAATCAGACTAGAGGAATGACCCGCAACCCCCAGGAACTGTTTTGAGTGTTAGATGGCTTGAAGAGCTTCAAGCCTAGGACCGTGGTCACCTTTGCTCGAGTCAGCACGCCCTGGTTGAAGAGATACTCTGGGATGGCCATCTCAGGCCATAACACAGTGCCTCTGTTTCTAGAGAGTTGATTGTTTTCCTTGTGGGGAGAAGAGGTTTCTAAGTTACTCTTCTGAAGAGAATCCCCAAATTCAATGACTTAAAGAACAAAGAAGCTGGTTTCTCTTTTGAATAATGTCTGAGAGGAGTATCTAGGTCAATACTAACTTTGTTTCTTGAGGTTATTAATGGGCTACGTTTCTTCTTGTGGCTCCTCCATCTCCTACAGTCTTATTTCCCTGGCTGAAGCTGGGCCATCATCACCTTGTCCAGATTCTAGCAGTGGGAAGGTAGGAAGAGACCCTGTGTCAGCCCACTTTAGAAACTTGAGGCCAAGTTCAAGGAATAGAAATTGAACTATGAATCCTTTGAGCATAAAGACCTATTAAAAATTAATCTTTGTGGGGCATCTGGCTGGCTCAGTTGGTACAGCATGCAACTCTTAATCTTGGGGTTGTGAGTTTGAGGACCATGTTGGGTGTAGGGATTACATAAAAATAAAATCTTAAAAAAATTCACTTTGCATTTTATATCCCCAGAACCTAGCACAGTACCTACACATAAATGTTGCCAATAAATACATGTGGAAGTTTGTGTTTGTCAAGTTTCTTTTAGTTATAAGAAAATATTATTGAGAGCTTAGTGGGAAGCTTCTCTGCGTGACTCCCTAGAATTTACAGAAAAAAGTTAAGCACGAAGTCTCAGGAAGAACAGGAACTAGCACAGCTACAGGGAACTCAGCAGCTGGTTCATGGACATTTTCTGTAGGGCAATACTCTGGATTCAGCTCCCCAAACCCTCGGACTTGGTTGTTATTGATTCATTGAACACTCCAGATCGACAGGCAACAGAATGTGGCTGTCCCAGGCTGGCCCAGCTGTCATCTCCTATCAGTCAGCCCCAGCCAGGAACGGGGAGGAAAAACACAGACAAGACCCCTGGGTGCCAGCCCAGGGTTTTGGACATTTCCAGAAAAGGGAAAATTGTCCCATGAATTATCATTCAAATGCCTGACCATATCCCCTTTTAGGAAGTCTTAGAAGCTTCTGTTTGTTAGGTGCTGGAGCCTGGCTGAGCCGGTGTAGCCGCTAAGCAATAGGGTGGGCTCTTCAAAGTCACTGAGCCTTGGAGGTGGTTTCAAAAATGCATATAGCTTGGAACACACACTAGGCAGTGGTAATCTTGGCAGGGTCCCAACTTGTTATTTTCATGCTTTACAAATTTCCCAGGAGGGTCTGGCAAGTACCTTGAGGGTCTGATGAACCCCCACCATAAGTGTGGGTCTATGTGCTTCTGGAGAATCCGGATCTTCTGCCTTGCCCTGCCTGTGGTTGGACCCGAAGGATGAGCAGAAGTTCAGTCCAATCTCCATTCCACCACTAAGACCACACCTTGGCTTCTTGCCCTTCCCTGAGCCAGAAGCATGGGGCCTCCAGTATTGCTAAGTAGTTTGCCTAGATGTCCTATTCCAAGAGGCTTCTCTTGAAAGTGGGTGGAGTGGGGTGCCTGAGTGGCTCATTTGGTTGGATGACTGCCTTCGGCTCCAGTCATAATCCTGGAGTCCCGGGATTAAGTCCTGCATCTGACTCCCTGCTCGGCGGGGAGTCTGCTTCCCCCTCTGGCCTTCCCCCTCTCATTCTCTCTCTCTCTCTCTCTTTCTCTCATTCTCTCTCTCTCAAGTAAATAAATAAAATTAAAAAAAGAAAGAAAGAAAGAAAGAAAGAAAGAAAGAAAGAAAGAAAGAAAGAAAGAAAGAAAGAAAGAAAATGGGTGGAAAAAATATTACTCCAGAGCCACAACTTATCTGTCCTAACCTTCCTGGAGATGCCACTGTGCTCTGACACAAACAGGAGACACAGATATTTTATATTCTCCAGTGAGTAACCCTTCATGATCTTGCTTGTCGAAGTGAAGAAGGGAGGCTGGCTGTTAACTGTCTCTCTGTCTCCCCAGTAGGGTTTAAAATTAGGAAGACTGCTCAGTCAGCCTTTGTCACACAGCTGGAAAGATTAGGAAATTAGCTATTTGTGTGAGAACTTGGACAGCTTGACTCAGCTGTTTTAGAAGGCATCAGATACAATTATCTGGCAACTAGCCAGCCTAGATTAGCCAATCGGACAAAGGGACTCCCAAACTGGCTTGAATTAATGAGAAGGAGAAGGTTCTACCTACTCTAGAGCGCCATTCATTCCTTTTGAACTCTCATTCATGGCCCTGTGTGATGATACCTGGTTTCCAAGTGGGATATTGGGCTCACCCAGCTTGAGTTACCAAGGGTTCAGGAGGTTTATTGGTTATTAACTGCTGTGTAACAAATTACCCGAAATCTCAGCAAGATAAAACAGCATTAGCTCCGTTTCTGTTGTTAGGAATCTGGGCACAGCTTCACTGGGTAGCTCTGGTTCAGGATCTCTTACATGGCTGCCGTCAGTTTGCCGGCTGGGGCTGCAGTCACCCCAAGGCTCAGGGATAGGATCTGCCTCTGAGTTCACTCACATGGCTGTGGGCAGGCCTTGGGTCCTCTCTGACTATTTGTTGACCAGAGACATCTTCTCCTTGCCATATGGGCCTCTCTGTAGAGCAGCTCATGACATGGTAGCTGGCTTCTCTCAGAGTGAGCAAACGAGAGAGAAGAGACAATGTCCAAGATGGAAGCTGTAGTCTTTTTTGGAACCTAATCTTGAAAATGGCATTGTTTCACCTTGACTGTGTTTTATTTGTTAGAAGTGGCTCACTAGGTCCAGTCAAAAGTCAAAGGGAGGTGATTCCCTGAGATACCACTGGGGGTCATCTTATGGGCTGCTTACCAGAAGAACTCTCAGAGATACGATGCCACTAAGGGGTTTGTCAGTTCCAGGAGATGCCAGGACAGAGGAGTGGTGTTTATCAAAAACATGGACTCGAGGCCAGAGCTAGGAAGCTGGGACGTTGGAGTAGAAAGGCCAGGCAGAAGAAGAGCCAGGTTGGGGAAGATGTGGGGGAAAAGACCAGAGAGGTAAAGTACCATTCTCATCACCTCATATCAAAAGGTACTTGCTATTAACATGGTATCATTGGTGAGGTTCACCATTTTGTTCAAATTCTTCCAGTGTTCACCACTGGAAACCCTTTTAGTTGACTTTTCTGTAGATTTGACACACTGCCCTCATGGCAGTGGTTTCGTTTTGTTAGCACTTCCTAACTTGCTGATGCTATAAGATACTCTAGGTTCATTGTGTATATTTCTTGCCTGGTCCTAGACTCAGCCATTCCTCCAAGGAGCCTTGGTTCCTTTTACTGGAGAATGGTATTAGAAACCAAGATCTGGGTGGCGCCTGGGTGGCTCAGTGGGTTAAGTCGCTGCCTTCGGTTCAGGTCATGATCTCAGAGTCCTGGGACCGAGCCCTGCATCGGGCTCTCTGCTCAGCAGGGAGCCTGCTTCCTCCTCTCTCTCTGCCTGCCTCTCTGCCTGCTTGTGATCTCTGTCAAATAAATAAATAAAATCTTAAAAAAAACAAACAAAAAAACCAAGATCTGGGTGCTGGGTGTGCTCAACTCAACTGTATTTTCAACTTTTATAAATAGTGTGCTGTACTTTTGCAAAGGCCTACTTTGGTTTCCATTAAGGCTTTCTAGTTTCTTTGTATACTTTGATATTAATTCTCTCTTCTGCTTTCTCTCTACATTTAAAGGTGCTTCCATGGTCTTTGTTTGGACTGATGTCCATGGGTTGCCATCACTAGATTCTTCAGTCACATTTACTGTTTCAACTCCAGACTTAAGCTCCTGTAGCCATTTCCTTCCTAATGTAAGGGTATTGATTGCCATTTTGCAAAGTAAAACTATAATATTTGCCTTGAGTTTGTAAGCCTGTAAAAATTAGAATTCTGTAAAACCACTGTTGGGGAAGGAGAGAGGTAGCTTGGTTGAGTTGGGACCCTAAGCCAGAAAAGGCTTGAGTTTCATGAACACATGTCCATTTTTTGAGCTTCATAAAAACCCTGGATCATGGGGCGCCTGAGTGGCTCAATGGGTTAAATCCTCTGTCTTCGGCTCAGGTCATGATCCCAGAGTCCTGCGATCGAGCCCCACATTGAGCTCTCTGCTCAGCAGGGAGCCTGATTCCCTTCCTCTCTCTCTGTCTGCCTCTGCCTACTTGTGATCTGTCTGTCAAATAAATAAATAAAAATATTTTAAAATTTAAAAATTTTTAAAATAGGGCGCCTGGGTGGCTCAGTGGGTTAAGCTGCTGCCTTGGCTCAGGTCATGATCTCAGGGTCCTGGGATCGAGTCCCGCATCGGGCTCTCTGCTCAGCAGGAAGCCTGCTTCCTCCTCTCTCTCTGCCTGCCTCTCTGCCTACTTGTAATCTCTCTGTCAAATAAATAAATAAAATCTTTAAAAAAAAAATTTTAAAATAAAAATATAGGGACGCCTGGGTGGCTCAGTGGGTTAAGCCGCTGCCTTTGGCTCAGGTCATGATCCCAGGGTCCTGGGATCGAGTCCCGCATGGGCTCCTTGATTGGCAGGGAGCCTGCTTCTCTTTCTGCCTCTGCCTGCTTGTATGCGTGCTCTCTCTCTCTCTCTCTTTCCTTCTGCCTGACAAATAAATAAATGAAATATTTAAAATAAAATAAAATAAAATAAAAATATTAAAAAAACTGGATCAAAGACAGACAGAGCAATATTTATGGTGTTTTTGTTTTTGTTTTTAATAATTTGTCTCTGTGGCTACTACCCTGAAACTCAAATATGGCCCCAAATCCCTTTCCCTTCAGTTTAACAAACACAAACCAAGCTTCTTCAGAAAGAGCTTTCAAAATAAACACACATACGCATGTATAAATGAAAATGTGAAAGCACTGATTTTTTACCAACAGCACAAAAAATGGTGAGCTAACAGCACAATTTTCTTGTCCTGAGATAACCACGATTTGTCCAACTTTCTTTATTGTAGACCTGGGCTTCTTCAAACCCTCACTGCTATCAGTCAGCCTGAGGTGAAGGAGGGAGGCCAGATGGAAGTCTAAGGTCTTTCCTTGGCCTTCCTGGAAATGAGCTCCCAATTGCCACTCAGACCAGCCTGGGAAGCCTGGTTGTCTTGGCACTTCTCTGGCCCTCTCAGATTCTCCCCAATTCCCAGCCTACTGATTCCAGTGCTCATGGTCTGGGCTTCAAATCAGGTAGGCCTAACTTTCCAAGTGTCCCTTCCTGTGTCCTGCTTTCTCTTCTTTTCCTTCTTCTATGGGGTGGGGGGCGTAGGGTGGGTGGTCTCTCTTTATTTGCCCTGGAAGTTCTACTCTTTTTTTTTTTTTTTAAAGATTTTATTTGTTTATTTGACAGACAGAGATCACAAGTAGACAGAGAGGCAGGCAGAGAGAGAGAGAGAGGGAAGCAGGCTCCCTACTGAGCAGAGAGCCCGATGCGGGACTCGATCCCAGGACCCTGAGATCATGACCTGAGCGGAAGGCAGCGGCTTAACCCACTGAGCAATCCAGGCGCCCGAAGTTCTACTCCTTTCTCTGTCTAATAAAGCTATCCAAAGAATATTCCTGATGGTCCTTACAAGTCTGGTTATACTCTTTCATGGAATTGAATTCCTTGATAGCTTTAGGTGTAGTGTTACCTTTGCCTAGGTGGTATCTGGAAGGTACTGCCTCCTTAACTTAGAACCCATCCCTTTTCCAGTGTGAGGTCACTGCTTTCTCTTCTTGGCCTCCTAGTGGCCCTCAGAAAGGTTCTTTTCTTAGCCTTGGAAATGTTCAGTTCTTATTTTGTTTTTTGTTTTTTTTAAAGATTTTATTTATTAATTTGAGAGAGAGAGAGAGAGAGAGCAAGCCCAAGCAGGGGGAGTAGCAGGCTCCCCACTGAGCAGAAAGCCTGATGTGGGGCTTGATCCCAGGACCCTGGAATCATCACCCAAGCGCAAGGCAGATGCTTAACTGGCTGAGTCAGCCAGGCGCCCCTGAAATGTTCAGTTCTAAGGATGTCTATTAAACCAAGAAGATTGACCTACTGAAGCTCAATGACTACAAAATCCTTTCTCAGTCAAATTCTGTACAGGGACCTGTATTCCAAGTAGTTCTCATTTTGTCCTTAAAATCCCTCTGACCTAAATTGGTTTTTGCCATATACATCACTACAGTTTAATATCTAGAAACACCTTAAGGGGCGCCAGGGTGTCTCAGTGGGTTAAGTCTCTGCCTTCGGCTCAGATCATGATCCCAGGGTCCCGGGATTGAGCCCCACATTGGGCTTTCTGCTCAGCAGGGAGCCTGCTTCCCCCTCTCTCTCTGCCTACTTGTGATCTCTCTCTGTGTCAGATAAATAAATAAAATCTTTAAAAAAATAAATAAAAATTTTAAAACAAAAACACTTAAGCATCTAACATGGTATTGTTAAGGCTGAGATAAAATGGGCTGCCTGCCCGCTGAGGGGGTAACAGGAGACACCAGCCTTTCCTATTTGCCTAGTTGATTATTTAGCCAGTTAGAAGTCAGGGCAGAGTGAACATTCCTCTAGAGGATCCCATAGTGACTGAATCAAATGAAGTGGCAATGTTACTCATATACCTTGCATTTTCACAGTTTGGGAGAATCAACTGAGTGGCACCGTTCAGACTGGTTTCCTTGAGGGTCCTAGAAGCTAGGTGATATCTCAGCAATATTTAATCTATATAGTATATAAATATCACTCTCGACTTCGTTACTAGGGAGAAATCACAGTGAACTCTAAATTGAAAGCCCCGAGGAATGCTGATTCAGTGGAAGTTATATTCGCATTTTCTCCTTTCTGTAAGAATCTGTCACTGTTGAGATAGACCACTGGGATAGTCATTGAGCGTTTGCTCATAATCCCTTGACACTAAGTTAAATACGCACTACATCTAGAGAAGATAATGCCTTGGCATTGTCCAATGAAACTTGGTAAGCCTATTTTTTTCTTTCTTTGGAGATTTACACTGACATTTACTCTAATTGTTCCTGCAGTTTCATCCATCACAATAGAAGCTAGTGGAAGGGTATAAAAAGCTTCTCAGTGTTCCTTTGCTCCGAAGATTTTTATTTGTGATTACTTTCCTCTGGAAAGAAAAAATCATCCTTGGAAGACTAGTACTAGCAAATGTTAAGCAGAGGGCAAGGTCCCTTGCAGGCATAGGAAGAGCCTATCTGAAGATAGGATCTGATGTCACTTGGCCACGTGGCGTTACAGCCGGCAATACATTTTAGCATTTTTTGCTGAGCCATAGCCTCTGTTCTCTGACCCAGGCCTTGGACAGGCTTATAGCAACCTAATTGCATCTGCTCTAAACCTCCTTTAAAAACTGTAAATCTTCCAGATTGCTGTATTTCCCAGCTTTCCACTAAAAGCATCCTTTTTGCTAACCTGGGAAAACGTGTCTTAGGGAAAACCAAGGCTGGGGTTTTGCCATAGAAGAGTACAGGATCACACAAACCAGAACTGGATGATTTCTATCTCCAGGTAAGAACTGGAGAAAAAATAGCCCCTATTTTAAATCCTGTACCTTAGAGAAAAATGCAATTGCCGTTGAAGAGGGTATCAATTATTAAGTGTAGACTCAATGCTATTTTGGTTGCATCTACAATGAGAAGATCATTTCCAGGAATACCATACGCTTTGTTTCAGTCAACCCCAGCCCCAATCTTTTCTCTGAGGCAGAAATAATAGCACTGGGCATAAGGGGGAAGAGGGCTGGGGTTGTGGGACAGGGAAATAAGATTGTTACAGGGACAGAAGGGTAAGGACAGCAGGTGTTTTTCAAAGCAGACTCCTAAACTAGTTAATTTTTGTTCATTAATGTTGATAAAGGCAGCCCTCTTCTTTGCAGAATGCATAGAACACAGTGGGGAACTTCCATTCATTTTGAAAATGTCTTTGATTTTTCTTGTGTGTAGAATCCTTTCTTGGGCTGTTTGAATCTGCCCTGTGATGTGGTAAGGGGCAAAGTGGGGGAATCCCTCTTTCTCTGCTTGGCTCTCCCACTTCCTTCCTGTCTGGGCTCAAAGCGTGCTTTGCTGGCAACCTTCTCTAGCTCATACTGGAACACCCAGTCCAGCAGTAAGGTCTCTGAGATCTCAGTCTACCATGAGGGCAACAGCTTTTTACATTTCTTCCCATATTTTCTATAGTTCCCTGAGCCAAGACACACAGAACCTCCTGGATCCACATCCACATCCAGTCCCTTCTGGATAGTTTTATTTATTTTTTTGGTAATAATTTTGAAGTGTTTAATTCAATCATGGCCAGTATTTGTTTATTTATTTATTTATTTATTCTTTCTTTTCTTTTTTTTTTATTTATTTATCAGAGAGGTGGGGGGGGGGGAGAGAGCGAGCACAGGCAGACAGAATGGCAGGCAGAGGCAGAGGGAGAAGCAGGCTCCCTGCTGAGCAAGGAGCCCGATGTGGGACTTGATCCCAGGACGCTGGGATCATGACCTGAGCGGAAGGCAGCTGCTTAACCAACTGAGCCACCCAGGCGTCCCTATATATTTTTTCTTGAAGCCTGTGGTCCACTTCCACAATATCTCCTTCCTCCAGGGACAGATATGGGTAGATGATGGCATCGGGACACAAGTAAAGCCAATTCCAGGAATTTTCCTAACGAAAGCACCTGCTAAGATGGGACTCTGAGGCTGACCTACGATTGGGGTCTGCTACATGAGTGGGACTTCTGCAGTGTTTTTAATGCTAGGAAGCTGGCATACACTGTACATCCAGGGAAAACCATGCCAAGATCTTCTCTGCCAGTATGCCAACCATTTAACAAAATTGAAGTGGTTTTTCAGAAAAAGCCTGGGTTTTTCAAGTTGGTCATTTTTTTTTTTTAAAGATTTTATTTATTTACTTGACAGAGAGAGAGAGACAGGGAGAGAGGGAACACAAGCAGGGGGAGTAGGAGAGAGAGGGAGAAGCAAGCTTTCCACCAAACAGGGAGTCCAGTGAGGGGCTCAATCCCAGGACTCTGGGATCATGACCTGAGCTGAAGGCAGATGTTTAATGACTGAGCCACCCAGACACCCCTCAAGTTGGTCATTTCTAACTTCACTGTTACTTATATACGGATATTGCCTATTCAGTACTCTATTTAGAATACTGTTTTTTTTTTTTTTAAGATTTATTTATTTATTTATTTATTTATTTGACAGAGAGATGACAAGTAGGCAGAGAGGCAGGCAGAGAGAGGGGAGGAAGCAGGCTCCCTGCTGAGCAGAGAGCCCGATGCGGGGCTCGATTCCAGGACCCTGGGATCATGACCTGAGCCGAAGGCAGCGGCTTAACCCACTGAGCCACCCAGGTGCCCCTATTTAGAATACTATTTTAATCATCAGTAATAGTCATTAATTTCCTTACTCAATAGTACTGAGCTTCAGCAAGGAGCCCAGTACTCTTCTAGATGCTGGGGACATTGCTGTGAACCAGTGGCAGGGTCCCTGTTCTCAGAGGAAGTGAGCACAGTCTGGTGGGGAAACAGATGATGAACAAGTAACAGGTGAATGAACAAGATGATTTTTTATAGTGATAAAGGAATAAGAAAGTAGGTTGATAGGCTAGCATGGGTGGTAGGGAAGGCCTCTTCGAGGAAATGACCTTTGAACTGAGACCTGAGAAAGAACAAATCAGCCACATAATGCTCTGGGGTCAGAATGTTCTAGGCAGAGGGAGCAGCAGGTTCATGGCCCCAGATTAACTGAGCAGAGGAGGGAGGACACAGCAAGAATTGGCCTGAGGGAAAAGAGAATTTGGTAAGAGGATATGTGCTGAGATATTCTTCTTTTTTTTAACTTTTTAAAAAAATATTAAAAAAAAAATATTTTATTTATTTATTTAACAGAGGGAGAGAGAGAGACAGAGAGAGAAACAGCTGAGAGAGGGGATATAAGCAGGGGAAGTGGGAGAGGGAGAAGCAGGCTTCCTGCCCAGCAAGATGGCTGATGTGGCGCTCTATCCCAGGACTCTGGATCATGACCTGAGCTGAAGGCAGTACTTAATGACCAAAAAAAAAAAAAAAAAACCAAACCATTTTTTTTTTTAATTGCAAACATAATCCTTGAACTCCATTAAAAAAAAAAAGACAAAAGGTTTATAACCAGTAACAAGTAGGTCTCATATTTACTCTAACCATTCACTCTCCCAGTTCCTTGAGCAGGAAAGAATCACCTATATTTTATGTATCTTTTCAGAAGCCTTATCATTTATCTGTATTTATATACATGTATCTTAAGTATAAAGTAGGAATAATTTAACTCATAGTGTAGTACCTAGACTTTGTTTAGCAATTTGACTTAGTAACTTTTTTTTTGTTTGTTTAAGATTTCGCTTATTTATTTATTTGACAGACAAAGAGACACAGAGAGAGAGGGAACATGAGCAGGGGGAATAGGAGAGGGAAAGCAGGCTTCCTACTGAGCAGGGAGCCCGATGTGGTGATGCCAGGACCCCGGGATTATGACCTGAGCCAAAGGTAGATGTTTAACGACTGAACCACCCAGATGCCCCATTAGTAACTTAAAAAAAAAATGTTTTTAAGTAATCTGTACACCCAACGTGGGGTTTGAACTCACAACCCCGAGGCCAAGAATTACATGCTCCACCAACAGAGCCAGGCAGGCACCCTGACTCATACAGGTTCTATATGAACCTGTATGAACAACAGTATTAGGTTCATCGGCATGCTCTATTATCTAAATAACCAGTTTCTTAATTATAGACATTTAGGTAGTTTCTAGACTTCTGCTATTGAAAACAATGCAACAATCCTTAAATGTACGTCTTTACAAAGTACATGAATTTATTTGTAGGATAAATGGCTGATGTTTTAATTGCGGGACTACTAGGTGTGTACATTTAAAGTTGTGGGTTTTTTAAAAATTTTTTTTCAAAGATTTTATTGATTTATTTGACAGACAGAGATCACAAGTAGGCAGTGAGGCAGGCAGAAAGAGAGGGGGAAGCAGGCTCCCTGCTGAGCAGAGAGCCTGATGTGGGGCTTGACCCCAGGACCCTGAGATTATGACCTGAGCCCAAGGCAGAGGTCCAACCCACCGAGCCACCCAGGCACTCGCGTATGTAAAGTTTTTTTGTTTTTGTTTTTTTAAAGATTTTATTCATTTATTTGACAGGCAGAGTTCACAAGCAGGCAGAGAGGCAGGCAGAGAGAGAGAGGTGGAAGTAGGCTCCCAGCTGAGCAGAAAGCCCAACGTGGGGCTGTATCCCAGGACCCTGGGATCATGACCTGAGCCGAAGGCAGAGGCTTTAACCTACTGAGCCACCCAGGTGCCCCTGCATTTAAAGTTTTAATAGACATGGTCAAATGTGTGCTGAGCTTTTTTATAATCTGGAGAAATGAGAGGGCCTCTTTATGATAGACATTGTGAAAAAGTGCATTTGGGTCTGGTCTGAAGGAAAAATTGTCAACATTCAAGAATAAGCTTAAAGGAAGCTCAAAGTTTAAAATTTTTGTTTTTGTATTATGGACAATTTCAAATAAACACAAAGAGGGAGAGATTAATATCAGGAACTCTCACACTCAGCTTCAATAATTATCAACTCACAGCTCATCTTGCTTCATCTACATCCTCAATCCACTTGCCCCTGCCCTTGATTGTTTTGAAGCAAATATCAGACATTATATCCTCTCCTGCTTAAATATTTCAGGGTACAAAAGTGATTTTTTCTTAAAGATTTTGTATGCTTGACAGAGAGAGAGCGTGTGCGTGAGCATGAGCACAAGAAGAGGGAGCAGCAGAGGCAGAGGGAGAAGCAGGCTCTCTGCTGAGCAGGGAGCCTGATGTGGGGCTCCATCCCAGGACCTTGATCCCAGGATCCCGGATTGTAACCCGAACCCAAGGCAGATGCTTAAACAACTGAGCCACCCAGGTGTCCCTGAAAGTGACTTTTTGAAGATCAGTTATCTTGTAGAATGACCCTCATTCAAGATCTGTCATTATGTTGTCTCTGGATTAACCTACTCTTTCCTCCCTCAGCCCCCTCCTCCAGGGGTATGTGATACTTTGCAGAGAAGGGAGTCAGTGGTGAGACAGCATGGCAGGTAAAAGAGATTGGGTAATGGGTCTAGTGCTTCCTAGTAGCTGTGGGTCCTTGAGCAAGTTCAACCTCTTGAAGCCTCATTTCCTCATGTGGACAATGAGGGTTACAGTAAGACGTTTTTATGGAAAGCTGAGCTTGTGGTGCCACACAGAAAGGGCTCTTAGTCACAGTAAGGAGCAAGTCACAGAAAGGGCTCTTAGTCACAGTAAGCAGCAAGGTGGAGACAAGGGACCATTACATCACAACCCAGCAAAGTAGCACCAGAGTGAGGGCTGGGTGGAGATAAAGGAGAAGGGCCATTCCGTAAATGGCACCAAAAAGGTTTTTGCTTTTAACGATGAAGAGTAGAAGAATATGCCACCCCAAAATATGCACGTTGGCATAAGGATTATTTTGAGCTAAAAGCACTTACAAAAACAGATACAAGAAGGGTGCTCTGACCCTCCTGCCTTTTCTTCCTTAAAGCAGATGAACCTCCACATGGAAGATATCCTCCCTGTACTAGGAGGTTAAGTACCATTGTTATCATCTCTCAGAAGCTGAGGCTAAGAGAATTCTGTACAAGCAGACTTTGTCAAAAGAATTCCTATCTTCCTTTCACCTCCCCATATATGTTAGTTACTTTTCTGCAACTGCCTTTCTTCGCTCAACCCACTACAAAAGCATTTAGGTTCTGCCACTTCTCTCTGTCTTCATTTCCTCAGGATGGCTCCTGGGTCACATAAAATTTAAATAAATGTATGTGCCTTTCTCTGTTAATCTGACACATCAACCTAATTCGCAGGCCCAGTCGAAAACTCTAAGAGATGAGAGGTAAAATTTTGCCTCCCTTGTAATGATTATACAGTGACCCTCTCCAAGCAGGAAATTTAAGGAAGATAGTGTTCCTTTTGCTTTCATAAGAGCATGAAGCACCCTGGAGCAGAGAATAAGGCAAGGGCCTTGGTATAGGATAGGGGTGACTCTCTCTTCTGGCTTCTCACCTTTAAGAATGGGGTGCATAAGTTGGGGTGGTTCTGAGGGCAGGTTATTAAAAGCTGCAGCTTTACCTTCTACTTGAGTAATTGTGCATAGCAGGTGAAGTCATTAGAGTCATTTATATAAAATCAGAGACACTGGAAGGCTAAGTTTCCATGAAAAAAGCTGACTTTTTGAGGCCTCCACTGCTTCTGCAGATGAGGAGAAATAAGCTGGTGTAACCATAAACACTTAGAAGTACGAATTAACGGCAGAGTGAGAGCTTTTCATTTTTGTTATTATTTATTTATTCATTTTTAAGTAGGCTCCACACCCAGTGTGGAACCCAACGTGGGGCTTGAACTCGTGATCCTGAGATCAAGACTGGAGCTGAAATCAGCAGTTGGACGCCTAACGGACTGAGCCACCCAGGTGCTCCAAGGGCCAGGGGTTTTTAAAGCAGAGTCGGTTCGTGAAAAGCAAAGATGGATAGTGCCCACAAGGTATTTCAAGTTACTGACCTTTGGGACAGGGTGCTCAGAGTCCCTGAGCTCAACCAGTTGTACAGTGCGAAACTATGGAAGAATGTGTATTCTTTTTTTTTTTTTTTAAGATTTTATTTATTTATTTGATAGACAGAGATCACAAGTAGGCAGAGAGGCAGGCAGAGAGAGAGGAGGAGAAAGCAGGCTGCCTGCTGAGCAGACAGCCCGATGTGGGGCTCGATCCCAAGACTCTGAGATCATGACCTGGGCCGAAGGCAGAGGCTTAACCCTCTGAGCCACCCAGGCGCCCCAAGAATGTGTATTATGCCAGAATTGCCAGCATGAGGGTCACAACTTTTCACTGAATTTTTGATGTCTCAGGTTACTATTTGCGACTGGTCACATCCTTAGATGCATGGACTTATATTTGTTTAGAACCCAGAAATGAGAAGGGGCAAGGCTTGACTGGGCTACGGGAAGTACACACGGAGTGTGATTTGGTCAGTATCATTCACTGAGCCATATACCACCCCCACATCCCCTCATTCAACCCTCATAGCACCCTGTGATATATTCTTATTACCTCCATTCTATGGATGAGAAGACTAAGGCTCAAAGAATTTGTTCCTGGTCACTTAGCCAATAAGTTGCGTAGCCAGAATTTGAATCTAGGGAGGGCCCAAATAACCAGTTTGGAATCCCTTATACAGACACTTTGTAATTCTATAGATCTACAGTCCTTTTAGGCTCTAAACTTGAGGAACGGCTTGATGAACATGAACAGAAGAACTGCCTAGTGGTGAGAGATCAGATGGAAGGTTGTGGCCGCAAGGCAGGCCCCGCAGATGCAGGGACCGGGGTCTGGAACTAGAAAACCTCACTGCAGCCTGGTCTTGACCACGATGCTAAGGGGAACCGAGCCACATCTCTCCAGTTACAGTCGCATCTCAGGAAACTCGTTACTCCTGCCTAAATAAAGGTTGATAATTTGAGACTAGAAAATCTCCCGGTTCTTTCAAACTCTAAAATTCTGCCTGGTGCCTTTAAATTTTAATGCATTCTAAAGATTTATATATGAAGGCCCCAAATGTCATCCAGA
Organism: Mustela nivalis; assembly: GCF_964662115.1. NCBI lineage: Eukaryota > Metazoa > Chordata > Mammalia > Carnivora > Mustelidae > Mustela > Mustela nivalis. The sequence goes on along the minus strand of NC_139027.1, from coordinate 33,994,080 downwards.
ATCCAGGAAAGAATTTAGATGAAATAATTCTCCACATAATCTTCTCAAAGTACAAAGGAACAGAATTTTAAATAATTCTATGAACAGTTTTTAAGAATACTTTCTAAACCGGATTATATTGAGACAAGCCAATCATTTCTGCATCTTGGGAAAAAAAAAAGAACATGATTTGGGTATTGCTATTGTAGTAGTGGTTGATGATATTAAAATCAAATAAACATATTACTTTGAAACAAATGAAGTTATTTAAACCTATCTCTCTAAAAATTTTTATGAAAACATACCCAGGAGGCACAAATTATATTATCATCAAATTAATTTGTTTTCTAAGCTCAAATTTATTTTAAAAAGTGACATTTCTTCAACAGACTTTAAAGGCATTTTAGATAGGGAACACAGGAAATAAATAACGTTGGAGCAAATAATCAACGAAATAGTTGTTCTGTGTTCTGTTGCTGAGATGCTTCGAGAAAGTATTTTTAACAACTCCCGGAGGAACTGGCTCTCGCTGGTGGGAAGCTAGGCTCTTTTCTCCGCTTACATTTGCAAACTTTTCTCCATCCTCATATTCTATAACAAATCCATTTCAAGCCCTGCTGAGTCCTGGTCTCCCTGATTCTCAAAACAGACCCTGCCTCAAAAAAAAAAAAAAAAAAAAAAAAAAGGGCGGGGGCAGGGCAGGGAGAGGGAAAACAAAAAGAAAGACCTGACTCTTCCTCATGTACAAAGATTTGGGGATGGGGTTCCCATTCCCGCATTGCAAAAATGGTCTTCTCCATAGAATAAACTAAAGGGCAAAAGAATCTTTCTGATTAAAGCTTTCATCAAGCCATTTCTATTATTAAAACCTTTGGCGTCCCATTACTTACACTTTGAAATCTAAATTCTGCTGTGGAGATCCGGGTCCTCAGAGCCAAGCAAATGCATTAGCTTTCCTTTGAGACTCTAATTCTTTACATCTGAGTTTCGGCTATTTGGAATGCTTTTCTGCCCTTTCTCTCTGCCAGCACATGACCATCACCTCCTTCCACGCTATCTTGAAACTCATTCCCTTCAGGATGTTTTCCTGGGTTAGTAGCTACTTTGCAAATAAACACCTTTTGTTTTTGAGCTTTTAATCACATTAAATGTTCTTAAGATAAATTATCCAAGCCCAGGGATAAACAACACATAGAGATTTCCATTCTTTAAGAAACCACTCAGAGTGATTTTACTTTGAGAAGAGGGACAGCACTTCAATTTTTAGGTGTCTGCTTTTCAGCTAGGAATCCGCAATAGAATCAAAGCAAAATGACTCTTTAGGGTGACCTCTAGTGGGCATGGGACAATCCTACAAAATTATGGAAAGTGAAGGGCGAAGAAAACCCTTCCCAGTAACCAGCTGGGTTACTCTGAGGTCAGATGACCGCATCTCATCCCACCCCACCCTTATTTTTCCTTCCAGCATTTGTTTTGCATTTAACATAGTTTGCCTTACAACTCACCTGTTTCGCCTCTGGCGGGCACGGCGCGGGCTGGGCTGCGGGTGTCGGATGTCGGATGTCGTTTAAAATAACCCCTGCCCGTGGAAACCCACTCCCTGGGCATAGACCGGAGCGCAGGAGAGTTGGCTCTGAGGAGCCTTAAAGGTCTTTTCGAGCTCTGAGAGCCGGTGCTGCAGCCGGCTCTGGGTTGCATAGGGGAAATCAAGACATGAAAAGGAGGACGCAGACGAAGGCTACGGGAAAATTCTGTTCTTGCCAGTGGCAGAGCGATTCTCCCCACTTTCACCCCACTCTACGGGAAGCGTCACGGGGGGGGGGGTGGTCCAGGCGCGCTACGCGTAGACGCCCTTTTAGGACCCGCGCCCCAGAAGGCAGGGGCTGGGGCCGCTCTCCCCCTTGGGAAGACAGACGGGAGGGCGACACCGAGCCTGGGTACTGGGGTGTGCGGCCGCCTTCGGAGCACGCGGTACGTGGGTCTCCGCGCCGCGAGAAGAAAAGCAAGTCGGCAAGAAAACCAATTGCTGGGATGCCTTCTCTGAGAAATCCCTTAGGGCGGTCTCAGAAACCGAGCTGGGTTCCGGATAGTTTCTGGAAAAAGCTCTCCAAACGCCGTCTGTCCCCGCCCCTCAAATCCTGCACCCCAGTCTTCATCCCTCCTCACTCTCTGGTCGCCTTCCTGAAAGGGGGGGGGCGGGGGCTGTTAAAAGGGCCCTCGGGAGCTGCCCAAGTCATCCCTGATGGCCCGGGGCGGCACGCGGGAGCTGGCACCTTGGCCGCGGGGATCTGCCCTCTCCCCATTCCTCGCACCACCACCCCCGCCTCGGGGCTCCCCACTGCTCCCTTCCCCGCCTCGCGGACCCCTTCCTGGCCGCGGCGGGCGGGAGCGGAGCGGGAGGACGGCGTCACGAGGCGGGGAGCCCGAGGTCCAGGGCGGGGCGCCGGGGAATCCCAGGCGCGCGAGCCCGGGAGGTGCGGGCGCGGGTGGGAAGAAGAGGGCGGCGCGCGGAGGGAGGTGAGCCGAGCAGAGCGGGGAGGCGAGGCGGGGGAACCGCGAGGAGGCCCCGCCCCCGCCTCGCGGAGCCGGCTCTCCGCCGCCTCCGAACCCGCTCACTTTGCCTCTCGCCTCTGGACGGCGGCGGGGCGGTTGCTGGAGCCGCGGCCAGAAGGAGCGCCGGGGACGGGGAGCCACCCTGCACCCGCGCCTCCTCCCGGCGCCCGCGCCCCTCGGGGGCTGGGGGGCCGCGCCACGGTCTGAAAGGACACGCCGGCCTCGCAGGGGGGCATCCCCGGGCGCTGACAGCCTTGTTCCCGGCCAGTGGGCGCGCAGCGCTGGCGCCTGAGGGGACTCCCCGGCCACCTGCAGGTGCCGCCGCGCCGAGGGAGCGTCGCTAGCAGCAACGCCAGGCTGAAGAGGACACTGGAGCCGAGGGGTCTCCGGGCCAGCGAAGGGCAAGAGCAGAGCCCGCAGCGAGAGCCGGCCAGCCGGTCCGCGGGCCCCGACGGCGCGCTCCCCCGTCGGCCAACGGCAGGCAGGCCCCGCGCGGCGGCCGGGGTTGGGCGGCGGCGGCGGCCTCGGGCCTCGGGGCTTCGGGGTGGCCAGCCATGACCTTCGGGCGCAGCAGGGCGGCCTCGGTGGTGCTGAACGTGGGCGGCGCCCGGTACTCGCTGTCCCGGGAGCTGCTGAAGGACTTCCCGCTGCGCCGCGTGAGCCGGCTGCACGGCTGCCGCTCCGAGCGCGACGTGCTCGAGGTGTGCGACGACTACGACCGCGAGCGCAACGAGTACTTCTTCGACCGGCACTCGGAGGCCTTCGGCTTCATCCTGCTCTACGTGCGCGGCCACGGCAAGCTGCGCTTCGCGCCGCGGATGTGCGAGCTCTCCTTCTACAACGAGATGATCTACTGGGGCCTGGAGGGCGCGCACCTCGAGTACTGCTGCCAGCGCCGCCTCGACGACCGCATGTCCGACACCTACACCTTCTACTCGGCCGACGAGCCGGGCGCGCTGGGCCGCGACGAGGCGCGACCTGGCGGTGCCGAGGCGGCCCCCTCCCGCCGCTGGCTCGAGCGCATGCGGCGGACCTTCGAGGAGCCTACGTCGTCGCTGGCCGCGCAGATCCTGGCTAGCGTGTCGGTCGTGTTTGTGATCGTGTCCATGGTGGTGCTGTGCGCCAGCACCCTGCCGGACTGGCGCGCCGCGGCGGCCGACAACCGCAGCCTGGATGACCGGAGCAGGTACTCCGCCGGCCCTGGGAGGGAGCCCTCCGGGTAGGACGCACAGCTTCTCTGCCCGTCCCGTCCGTCCTGTCGCGTTCTGTCCGTCCCGTCCGTCGGTCCCGTCTCCGTCCTGTTTGCCTCGGGGAGGCCGAGCCAGGCCGGTTCCGGGCCCAGCGAGGCCAGCCAGGGGACGGGTGGGCCCTCACTTCCCGCTCCTATTTTCCTGGCACCAGGCGGCTGTGGTCCATACACTAGATCCGCCTCTTGAGGGTGAATCGCCAGGCATGGGGAGGGGCAGGTAGAGATAAACAAGCCTCCCCCATCTTTTAGTTTACTTTGGAGCAAATAGCAACTAGTTAACTAGATGTCCCTAAACTTTTATTGTTAGTAGTCAACGATTTAACCTTGGGCTAAGAGCAGCTTGAATTTTTGCCAATTTTTGGTGGCGTTTGGAAAGATGGAAGTCTTGTTATGGTGAAATACGTTGGTCACACATTGCATACACTTTGCATAGTATGTACTTTAATGGAATTGTTATAAAAGAGATTAACTTAACGATAGACTAAATAATGGATGTCTGTGCCCTTTTCTCTTTTCTTTTCCAATGGAGTTAGCAAAGCACCTGTCCATCGTTTAGTACCAAAGTTACACACTGTGACTTTCAGAAGGATCTTCAGTATAGGGAGGGGGGAAAAATCACTACCTTGGAAAAGAAGAAATATTTAAACTGCCCGAAATCCAGAAACAGTATTGAAGTAGTTAATAGCTTTTCTTTTCAGTTTATTAGGATGCAAGGAAAATATTTGAATCTTTCCTTCTATCGTGTTTGCCTTTTCAATGGAGATAACAGACTTCTGTTTTTAGTACTAGTGAGTTTATTTTGCATATTTGACAGGAGGAATGAATAGTAAAGTTGGATTTTCAAGGGAGACAGTCTCTTTGGGCACAAACACAAAATTGTATATTCTGTTTTGATTTTTTAAAAATTTTTTGTTAACTTAAACATTTTTTATTTATTTGAGGGAGAGAGAGAGAGCACAAGTGTGGGGAGGGGCAGAGGGAGAGGGACAAGCGGATTCTGGGCTGAGCAGGGAGCCCCATGTGAGGCTTGGTCCCAGGACCCTGAGATCATGACCTGAGCTGAAGTCAGATGTTTAACGGACTGAGCCACCCAGGTGCCCCTTTGATACTGTTTTAAGAGGCCCCCCTCCATTCATTTTTATTTGTTTTATTTATTTATTTTTCCTCCATTCATTTTTAAAATTAGGTTGTGCCTGATCGTCTTTTCCTGTTAGACATGTGCATGTTTCCAATGATATTATGTGTTGTGAGGTTGAGTGCATTACTTACACATAATATTCTTCCTTTGGAGAGTGAAGATTGTTTTTTAAACTAAGAAGTAGTAAATAAAATTGTCTAGTACCACAGAGTCCATTACTGATACATTGATATCTTGGCATGAAATCCAAGATACATGCTTTAAAAGGAAATTCATTAGTAAACTAATTTTGTTGACTGTATTATGTTCTCTGAGTTTTTGATTTACAGAGAAGAATTACTTATTTAGTACTCCATCAGTACAATGAAATGAATTTATATATCTAAATACATAAGTGCCCTTGATTCTTCTAGCGGACCATAGGAAAATGAGCGATAGCTGGCCCAGAAACGATTCACTAGTAATTGTGGAATTCTAAGATTAGTGAAAGTTCAAACTACATTAGCAAAGGAAACAGGAGAATTGAGTTAGACTTCCTGGGACTGCAAAAGAAGTGGAGGAAGAAGAAGAGGGATGCTTGATTTGTGTGTGTTTATTTTATATATGTATGCAATTATCCAAGTCAGAACTGTTTCCTAGATACCCAGATATTTCAGGCAAAAGCATGTTTTTCTTGGCTTAAAGGTCCAGTTTTAAGCTCCACTCTCCCAAGTGTAGGTATATGAAAGCCAACCTCTAATCCCAGACAGATAAGCTGAAGGATGAGTGAGTAGCTGAGGAGGCTGAAAGTCATAGGGGAGCCTCCCATAGGCCCCCTCTGACTGATAGGGCCTCTACACGGGCACTTCAGCAATAGTCTCTCAAACCCTGCTTGCTTGTTGTTGCTGAAATTAGTCTTTTTGAAACATCATTCTGATCATCTGACTATATTTGGTGCCTGCCAGATAAAGCCAAAACTTTTTTCTTGGCCTTTAAGGGTCTTTATGGTTTCACCACTATCTGCCCTTCTTTCCTTTCCTTTCCCTTTCCTTAAAAAGATTGTACTTATTTAGATGACACAGAGAAAGGGAGAGAGTGCACGTAGGGGAACTACTTGGAGAGGGGAGAAGCAGGCTCCCTGCTGAGTAGGGAGCCAGATGCTGGTCTCTATCCTAGGACCCTGGGATCCTGACCTGAGCTGAAGGCAGATGCTAACTGACTGAGCCACCCAGCTGCGCCCACAATCTGCCTTTCTTAACTAGTCCTGTCTCCATTTGCAAGCATTCTTTCTGAGTAGCTGCTGTGTTCAAGGCACTGTTGGTATTCCAAATATTGTAACTTTAAAAAAAAAAGAAAGAAAGAAAGAAATGGTGTTAAGTTGGTGATATAGGAAAATCAGAGGCAAACTGATCACAACTGAGTTGTTCTGAGACGCAATTTGGCCTTCACAGTGGGGGAAGAGCATGGAAACAAGTTATCTTTGGAAGGTTGCAGAGATTGTGCACTGCTCATCAGTGGTGGTGGGGGGTGTTATTTATATGAACTGTAGTATACACAGTCTTTACCACTACATGTGCCCCGCGTGAGAACATAAAAAGGAATATTTTCCAGGTAGAAGGAACAGCAGGGGCATAGGCATGAAATTTGCATATTAGGGAGTGTGAGTCCAGCGATGGAGTGAGAGGTGGATAGAGAGCAGATGTTAGAAGGCCTGAGAAAGAGAATGATTTTATTTTGTAGGCAGTAGTTAGCGGTTGGCATGTTTGAGGTGAGTGGGTTATGCATATAAAATAACAAATGTCATGAGTTGTGTACTGTGAATTGGGAATGGGGGAAGATGGGAAACAGGAGGATGAGTCTGGAGACCTTTGCAGAGGGCGGGAATGGGGGTGTGGATTGTGTGGAGGTGGTAAGAATGTAGAAGAAATGACCACTCTGGGAAATATTAGGAAGACTCATAATTAATCCAGGGCCTGGGAAGGATAGAGGCGGGTGTCAGGGACTGATTACGTGGGCTTCCAGGAGCTAGGAGCACTCCTATCACTTAGAGCCTCCTTTTGTCCAGACTGGCCTGCTCACTTGTTCCCAAACCCCCTGAACGTTCCTTCCTCTGCAGCCCCTTGCTTGTTGAAATTGGATCATCCATCAAGCCCAACTCAGATTCTGTTTCTTTGTTGAAGCTTTTCCTGCCCACTTTAGATGGGATGTTTCCTTCTGAATTTCTTGAGGGATTGCTTATCAGTACTATGTATTTGCCATCTATAATATCCTTCCTAGCGTGATCGTTGTTTTTACATATAAATATGTCCTAGCTCCTAAACTAGAGGAGATGAAAAGCCCTAGAAGGCAGCTAAATTCTCCTATCCTATTTATTATGACAGCATCTTTTAGAAAAAAATTATTCTGGCACAGTAAATGTCTACTGTTTATGTTACAATTTAGACTATAACCTTCCAGGAATATGTCTTCTGTTGCATAAACTGAAGAGCTGTTTGGGGTAAGGCCGCGGACTTCAGCTAGTGGAACTCTTAGCTGAGGAGGATGGGGTCTTGTGCTAGAAATGAGAAAAAAAAGCCTATTAAATCCAAGAATGATTCTTTCATCAAGTACTGATTGTGGAAAAGGAATAAAGACAAGCATAGCATTTCTTTTTATTAAACTTTGAAATTTTGGAATAGCATACAATCTTAAGTTTGGAAGAAAATTTGAGAGGTCTTCCAAACCAATAATTTGAAAGCTTTTTGTGTATGAATATGACACTTTTAAATTGATATGTTCTGAGGGTAATAATCAAATGATGGTTTAAAGTTTAAAAGCTACACAAACAAGTCTTTCTCCATCTCCTGGGCATTTTGCTCTTTTTCCTTGATGTAACCAAAGTTGTTTGTATTTTGTGTGTCATTTTGAGACATTTTGTGTATTTATAAGCATATCATAAATATTTGCAAGAAAACAGTAACAGAAACAGTGCAGTAATACTGTCCCCAAACTTGCTTTTTAAACCAGCAAGCCTGCTGTGGAGATTGTTCTGTAGGAGTCTATAAAGAGCTACCAAATTCTTGTATGCAGCTGCATAATATTCCACTGTTTTTAAAAAAACAACACCTTTAAATTTTTATTTATTTATTTACTTATGTTGTCTCACCTATAGAAATGCTTTAGTGAATATCCTATATGGGTACATTATTTTTGCTTTTGTCCATAGGATAAATTCCTGAAAGTTAAGACACAGGCTCAAAGGGCATGTGAATTTGTAATTTGCATAGATAATTCCAAATTGTTCTTTAAAAATTGATGTCATTTTATACTCCTGCCAGCAGTGTGTGGGAGGACATGCTTTTTCAAATACCATAAAGTGTTGTGATACTTCTGATCTTTACCATACTGTACTGGAGAAATATCTAGCAGCTTTACTTTATTTTTGCCTTACTATTTTTTTTAACATATACTGAAATGTAATAGAAATACACAATCCTGCAATATTTGATGTCAGAAAATATGTTAGGGGAAACTTTCAAATCATCCTGGCTTTTGCACAGTTGAACCTTCTACCATAAGCAGATTTTAATTATGTTTTGATTCTGGTGACTGCCCAGTGGTGTGGCTTCCGTGGCACATAAGATGGGGTTCCTCCTCACGGAATTGGTGGCCTGGTGGTGGTAGTAGGAAGAGAGGACAGACGGCAAAGGAAGCAAATAAATAAGAATTTCAGATTGTGAAGGGAAATCAAATAGGGTATAGGGGATAGAATGCAGAAGGAATGCGCCTTGCACAGGATGTGATGAGGTAGCTTGAGTGGAGACCAGACCGATGAGAAAGACCCAGCCTTGGAAGAAGAAGGGAAGAGTGTTCTTGATAGAGGGAACAGCAAAAGCAGAAGCTCTTGGATGACAGTGAACTTGGCTTGTCCCCAGAATGGAAGGAAAGCCCATGTGGCCTAGTAGTTAGTCTAAGGGCAAGAGGAGGTTAGATGAGATTCTAGAGGAGGCAGAGCCCTATCAGGGGCAACAGCAGATATAGCAAGACATGGCATGTGAGAGAATGTGGGGCTTGATTAGGGGCATCTTGATTAGGAGGTGGTGAGAAGTCACTGGATTCACGTGGATATGTGGGTCTTTATCATGTTCCTAACGGGGACTCATCCACCAATACTAGGAAAAGTGTGAGGTCTTACTGAGTGAAGCAGTTAAGGCTACTGGTTGTGGGGTCCCTCCTGCTTAACTGGCTTGGCCACATGTCATGAGCTGGGAGTCCAGTTGTTTTCTATAGGGTCTGCTGCTCACTTTGTGGGGGTACTGTGAGGAGAAGGATCTGGAGGAGGGAATCTTTTGAGAGTCAGTGGGAGAGGGACCATTTGCCATTTTCCTTTCTGTACAACCCACATTGTCTCATCAAGAGGACTTCTGTTAAAGGTCGTTGGTAAATGCATTCACAGCCTTCACCTATGGACGGTCCTGGTAATCTTTTTTTTTTTTTTTTTTTTTTTTTAAAGATTTTATTTATTTATTTGACAGACAGAGATCACTGGTAGGCAGAGAGGCAAGCAGAGAGAGAGGAGGAAGCAGGCTCCCTGCTGAGCAGAGAGCCCGATGCGGGGCTCGATCCCAGGACCCTGGGATCATGACCTGAGCCGAAGGCAGAGGCTTTAACCTACTGAGCCACCCAGGCGCCCCCGGTCCTGGTAATCTTAAAGATTTTTATTTATTTGACAGAGATACAGCGGGAGAGGGAACACAAGCAGGGGGAGTGGGGAGAGGGAGAAGCAGGCATCCCACTGAGCAGGGAGCCCAGCGTGGGGCTCGATTCTGGGATGCTGGGATCATGGCCTGAGCTAAAGAAGACACTTAAGGACTGAGCCGCCCGGGTGCCCTGGTTCTGGTAATCTGAGAATGCTGATGTTCTTACTGTTTTATCTGACTGATAAGACAAACTACAGATTTTTCAGGCAGTTTGCCTTCAAGGACCATTGAGTATCATTCTGACACTGCTAAGGAGATGAGTGTTTTTTTTTGGCATTTTAACATACAGGTATACTCCTTTTTTTTTTTTTTTTTTTTGAACTTCATCTATCTATCTGTCTATCCATCTATTATCTTTATACCAACTTTTTATCTATCTATTTAACAATCTCTTATCTTTATACCCAACAATGGGGCTTGAACTCAAAACCCTGAGATCAAGAGTTGTACTGTCTTCTGATGGAGCCAGCCAGGTGCCCTGACATACTCATCTTTTAAAATCACTCAGCGTTGCTAGCCTGTGTCATAAAAAGATGCCCTCTGCTAGTCAGAACTTTGAGAAGGATGGGTCAGATACAAAGTACTTAGCCCTTTTACTTTTTGGTCCCTTGCCTCTGAACTTCCGGTCCTCTCAGCCGGTCTCAGCCCTAGTGTTAGCTTTTGAGTTTTAAATCTCTTCATCGTGCAAAGTCTTGCTGTAATTTTAATTTGTTCTTTAGAAATTGTTTCTAAAAGTTGCTTCATGTTGGAATTTTGATCTCTAATTTGTATTGCTTTGTGTTACAGTAGTGAGACTCTGAGGAGATGTAAAGATGTTCAAGTTTTTTGCAGTGTTATTTTTAGCCCAAGTTTAAAAAATGAAGTAATCAAAATGAAACACCAAGTGATGAAAATTTAAAAATCAATTGTATTATTTCTATTGCCTATCAGGTCAATATTATATAAATTCAGTAGGTTTTTTAAGTACTTTAAAAATAAAAAGCAATATTTGAAAATGAAGGTGAAAGTCTCAGTGCTTTTACTTTGCAGATAAGGTGGATATTTTCAGAAGCCGGTAATTAATAGATCTGTGATAGGATTGAACACAGCCCTGAATCTCAGTTAAATTCTGTTCTTGCACAGTGGACTGTTTCTTTTAATATGTGTAGGGTTTTCTATCTGCTGCCAATTTTAGAATTCAGTGGAAACTTTCTTTTGTCAATACCCTTTTTTTAATCAAGGTGCTTTTTTTCTCCCTTAGTAAGCAAGTAATAATTTCCAATGTTATTCTTTTCTTTTTCTTTTTTTTTTTTTAATGAAAACTGCTCACTGCAAAAAAGTATGGTTCTAAGTATTATGAAGTGAAGAGTAAACATGTCCTTTTCTCCTCAATCCCATTATCCCATTTCTAGGTATTTTTTCCAGAAATGTACATATGCACACACATACACATGTATGTGTATAGGTTATATATACATATTATGCAGATTTTTTAAAGCTTTATTTATTTACTTGAGAGAGAGAGAGAGACAGAGTGCCAGTGCATGAACAGGGGGAGGGGCAGAGGGGGAGGGAAGGAGGAAGCAGATTCCCCACTAGCCAGGGAGCCCATAGTGGGCTGATCTCAACACCCTGAGATCATGACCCTAGTGGAAACCAAGAGTCCAAGGCTCAACCGACTTGAGTCACCCAGGCTTATGTTATATGGATATTTTTAAAAATTTATAACCGGGATTGTTCTATAATCTTGTTCAAACAATTCACGTTTTTCTCAACATTTTGCAACTCTTTCCATATCAGTTGATAGAAATCTTTCTCATTCTTTTGAAAAATCTGTAGAGTGTTCAGTTGTTTGGATGGGCCACAATTCAGTCAACAAGCATCTGTCCTGTCAGTAACAGCGATGGCTTTCATAGTAATATTTATTTAATTGTTAATATGTGCTAGCCAGCTTGTTAAGTTTTTACATGTGTTCTGTTACCTGAGTCTCTTCTAACAGTCTTGGGAGGTGGCGTTGTTACCGTCCCCATTTTATGACTCAGATTTGGATAGGTGAAATGGCTCACAGATGGGCAAGTGGTGCCCTGGTATTGGATTCCCACGTCCCTGCTCCACACTGCTGTGGAAAGTTTGGTTTGACGCCTGTTTTTCAAAAATGTGCACAGTGGTCCAGAACTATCTTTTTCATATATCTTTGCAAATTGGTATGAGTATATATGTTTGATAAACTCTTAGGTGGAAAAATAGCTGGATCAAGAGGACTGTGTTTAAAAAAAATTTTTTTGAGGGGCTCCTGGTTGGCTCAGTGGGTTAAAGTCTCTGACTTCAGCTCAGGTCATGATCCCATGGGTTCTGGGATCAAGCCCCACATCAGGCTCTCTGCTCAGCAGGGAGCCTGCTTCCCACCCCGCTCTGCCTGCCTCACTGCCTACTTATGATCTCTGTCAAATACATAAATAAAATTTTTAGAAAAAAAATTTTTTTTGACAGATACTACCCAATTTCCCCCTAAACTATGAAATTCAGCATTACTCTTTATTCATAATAGTGACTGTTATAATCATAAGCAATAATCAATAGAAGGGCTAATATTAATAACCTGTAATAGCAAACATTTGGAAATAACCACCTTTTAAAAAATATAACCACTTTATCGAGATACAGGTCACATACTGTTGAGCTCACCTTTAAAGGGTACAGCTCAGGGAACTTTACCACAGAGGTACAAGTGTCATCATACCACTTTAAGCATTATGTCTTTTTTTTTTTTTTTAAAGATTATTTATTTATTTATTTGACAGAGAGAAATCACAAGTAGTCGGAGAGGCAGGCAGAGAGAGAGAGAGAGAGGGAAGCAGGCTCCCTGCTGAGCAGAGAGCCTGATGCGGGACTCGATCCCAGGACCCTGAGATCATGACCAGAGCCGAAGGCAGTGGCTTAACCCACTGAGCCACCCAGGCGCCCCTAAGCATTATGTCTTGATGGTGTGTTTGAGGGAGTAAGAAATGTGTTAGAAAGCTGGAGCCCATGAACGGCCAAGAAAAAAACCCAGGCATTTTGGCTGAGCAGATGAATCGGATGAAGCAATAGGCAAAACATTTCTGTGTGCGTTCCTCATTCAGTCATGAACTGGTGGGTTCTCTTGGAGTGTTTGGAAAAGTTATACATAAGTGATTTTTCTTTGTCTGTGAGCAAGGACTCCTCAGCTTTCATACTACTGACAAAGAGAAGTGTGTAATTGAGGCAATCATCTGACTTTCTCAGGCAAAAAAAAAGAAAAAATCAAAAGGAAAATGTGATGGTGGAAAGAACTCAGGACTCCCAAGTGAGGAGGCCTCCCTCAAGTTAATTCATTACCTTCCTCTGGGCTTGTACCCGCATCAGTGGGGATTTCACACAGACGAGTCAATGAGAGAATGAAGACTGAGACCTCGGAGGAAACCAAACTTCCTTAGGTCTTTATCTTTCCCTGTACTGGGTCCCTTCTCCTGGTCTCTCTTTTCTTGAGGTTACTTATGAACGTCTTAGTGTCCTTTTAGTCTACAAGTTCTTTGAGAACAGAAATTCTGGGCTTGACTACATGTAGTTCCATGCCTTGCATATGGGCAGTCACTAAGTATGTATTTTTTTATTTAGTTAGTTTTAAGATTTTATTTATTTGAAAGACAGAGATCACAAGTAGGCAGAGAGGTAGGCAGAGAGAGAGAGGAGGAAGCAGGCTCCCTGCTGAACAATTCGGGGCTTGATCTTAGGACCCTGAGATCATGACCTGAGGCGAAGGCAGAGGCTTAACCCCCTGAGCCACCCAGGCATCTCTCAACATGTATTTCAAATGATTATACATGTGAAAGAACCATGCGAATACAATAGCATTTTATTTTATTTTCTTAAGATTTCATTTTTAAGTAATCTCTACACCCAATATTAGGGCTCCAACTCACAATCCCAAGATCAAGAGCTGCACCCTCCACCAACTGAGCTGGCCAAGTGCCCCACATTTTCATTTTTGACTGGAAAGTGTGTATTTATAAGTTGCCTTCAACCTATGAGCAGGTTATATTTTAAGAAATCAGTTGCAAATGGTTTTATGGCATTCCATTCATTGATTCATTAAACTCAACAAACATTTATTGAGCAACCCCTGTATATCTGTGACTGTTCTGGGTGCTGGGGATAAGGCAGTGAACAAAGGAGAGTCCCTGTGCTTATGAGCCATCCATCTACTCTAATAAATAAATATGTAGCAGATAGGGATAAGTGCTATGAAGAAACAAAGCAGAATGGGGGGTTTATAGAGTGTGAGCCATAGTCCTGAAAGGCCTGTCTGATCAGGTAATGGATGTCTGAACAAGGCCTGGGAGGGATGCAAGAGGCAGCCATGGAAGTATCTGGCCGAGAGAGTTCCAAGCCTAGGGCGTGTAAGCACAAACCTTTGAGGCAAGTGTGCTGCCTCAAATGCAGAGTGGTAGGGAATTGGGGGTGATGGTGATAGTGACAATGGGAGAATGTAGTTTACTTATTTATCTGTCTATTTATTTAACAGAGAGAGATAGCGAGAGAGAGTGAGCACAGCAGGGGGAGTGGCAGGGAGACAGAGAAACAGGCTTCGCATTGAGCAAGGAACCTGATGCAGGGCTCAGTCCCAGGACCCTGGGATCATGACCTGAGCCAAAGGCAGATGCTTAACTGACTGAGCCACCCAGGTGCCCTGAATGTAGTCCTTACAGAGCCTTATAGGTACACCAGCTCAAAGAATTTATTTATTTACATATATATATATATATATTACAGTAAATATATATATATATATATATATATATTTACTTACTTACTTTTAGAGGTGGGGGGAGATGGGATAGGGGGACAGGGAGAGAGAATCTTAAGCAGGCTCCATGCCCAGCTCAGAGCCCAGTGGGGGCTCGATCTCTCAAACCTGAGATCATGACCTGAGTTGAAATTAAGAGTCAGATGCTTCATCAGTGCAGCCAAACAACTGCCCCAGACAGCCATGATTCAATTTTAAATTTTCAAAGTTCGCTCTGGGCTCAGTGTAGAGGACAGACTCTAGGGGGCAAGGGTGGAGCCAGTGAGGCCAGTCAGAACCACCATCACACCTAACAGTCACCGGGCTGCCTAGAGTCCTGTGTCCAGGCCGCTAGCTGCCATGTTGATCTGGGTTGTGGTGGCAGGGTTTCCTTTTTCTTTTTCTGCATGAAGAAATTATTGTAATTGGTCAGGTTTGCCTCTGACATCATCGACAACTCAGGTCCACTGCCTGTTTTTTTGTACAGCCTCTGAGCTAAGAATGGTTTTTACACATTCATATTTTATTTTTATTTTTTATTTTATTATTTATTTATTTGACAGAGAGAGAGAGACACACACACACAGTGAGAGAGGGAACATAAGCAGAGGAAGTGGGAGAGGGAGAAGGTGGCTTCCGGCCGAGCAGGGAGCCTGATGCAGGGCTCCATCCCAGGACCCTGGGATCATAATCTGAGCCGAAGGCAGACGCTTAACAACTGAGCCACTCAGGCACCCCTCTTTTTTTTAAGATTTTATTTATTTATTTGACAGAGAGAAATTACAAGTACACTGAGAGGCAGGCAGAGAGAGAGAGAGAAGGAAGCAGGCTCCCTGCTGAGCAGAGAGCCCGATGCAGGACTTGATCCCAGGACCCTGAGATCATGACCTGAGCCGAAGGCAGCGGCTTAACCCACTGAGCCACCCAGGCGCCCTCAGGCACCCCTCTTACTATTATTTTTAAATATTTCATTTGTACGTGATCTCTTCACCCAGCATGGGGCTCGAACCCACAACTGGAGATAGATCACGAGTTGCATGCTTCACCACCTGAGCCAGCCAAGTGCCACGCTTGTTAACTTTAAAAATGGTGGAAAAATACTTAAAAGAAGCATACTGGCTTATGACATTATCTGACATTCGAATTTCGGTGTCCATAAATAGAGTTTTATTGGAGCACAGCCATGCTCATTTGTTTACATGTTGTCTGTGGCAGCTCTCCGGCAGCTTCGGTGGGGTTGAACGGTTGCAACAGAGAGGGTATGGCCTGCAAAGCCTGCAACATTTACTTTCTGGCTCTTTACAGGAAAAGCTTGTCAACTCTTGATGTAGAATGGTCTCATTATGGGTTTTGGCCTGTCCAGCTGTGTGCCCTCGAGCACGTTCCTTCTAAGCCTTGGTGCATCCCCCTTTGTAAAGTAAGGATAGCAGATAGAGGGTGGAGGGTGGGTTGCTGATTGCTGTCTTCTAAACCAGCCTGACTCTAGCTGCTGCCCTCTGATCTCAGGGAGGCCCACCCTGACTCACGGATTGTTCTATTTTCCCAAGATACTTCCCCTAAGCAGAGCTCATTATTCCATCATAAGAGTTCTGGTACAGCAGAGACTTTGGTGAGTATTCACGGTTGGTGTGGGAAATCATGTATTTACAAGTTAGGGACTGTGTGTTAATTTCAGTTTACAGATTTAGTTTTACTGGTTTCCTCTGCACTGATGCATGTGAGAGGTGGCTGGGGACGGGATGGGTGGCCAAAACTGGGATTCGCAAGGTGTAGGTCCTATTAAATCAGGGGCTGCATTTGTGTAACATATTAAAAGATTATGATTGTTTCGGAAACAGAATGGGAAGGACATTTCCAAAAAGGAAGTGAGTCATCATCATTAATAGAGGGTATAACTCAGTTGGCCTCGAGGCATAATCAGGACAGCCCTTGCTATGCAACAGCTTCCTGTATAGTGAGAAGCAGCACCGGAGTCACTGACGGTGAGAGAAGAAGGTGAGACATCATTGAAGTCTAGGGAAGACCCTGTGTTCCCAGAATGTCAGGTGCAAGAACAGAGACAGTGGAGGGGCACCAAACAGTGTTAGTAGTTGTATTCTCCGCCACCATGTACGTCACAGCTTTAAAAAAAAAAAAAAGTGTCACCAGGAATGCCCTTGACAATGCAGTCAAAATGATTGCTTTTATCACAGCTGGTCCTTAAGTGTATATTTTTAAGTATCTTAGGGGATGAAATGGGAAGTTGCAGAAGGCACTTTTGCAGCATACTGAAATGCTGGCTGTCTCGAGGGAGAGTACGTGTACAGTTGAATGAGTTGCAAGCTGTAGCAGCAATGAGTAGCAGCTTTTTTCACGAAACAACATTTTTATTTGACAGAACAACTGACAAACTGTGGCTCTTCAGACTTGAGTATATAGTGGAGCAGACGTTTTCTCATAAATGAGCAAGGTGAGTTAGTCACTTCAAGGAAAACAACAGGACAGTATTTGTTAAAATTTAGAGCTTCTTTTCTTTCTTTTTTTTTTTTTTTTTAAATTTTATTTATTTATTTGGCAGACAGAGATCACAAGTAGGCAGAGAGGCAGGCAGAGAGAGAGAGGGTAAGCAGGCTCCCAGCTGAGCAGGGAGCCCGATGCGGGGCTCAATCCCAGGACCCTGGGATCGTGACCTGAGCCGAAGGCAGAGGCTTTAACCCACTGAGCCACCCAGGTGCCCCAAGCTTCTTTTTTTAAAAAAGATTTTATTTATTTATTTGAGAGAGAGAGCTGGGGGTGGGGGTGGAGAAGAACAGAGGGAGAAGGAGAAGTAGAAACCCTGCTGAGCATGGAGCCCAACACAGATCATGACCTGAGCTGAAGTTAGAGGCGTAACCAACTGAGCCACCCAGGTACCCCTAAAATTAGAGCTTTCAAGTAAAAATTAGGTACTTGAAAAACTCCAGTCTGCCACTGTGCACTTGCTGGCTTCTGGCTTTTAATTTTTCTGGTGAGGTTGGTAGTGATATTAGTAATCATGACTTTTAAAATATAGAGTGAAATGCGCTAACATTTGGGAGATCTACATAATTCAGTAACCAGTACATCCTAAATGACCCAACACCTGATGTTACAAAACCATGCAAAAGATCCATCCCAGGTATCTGAGGGACCAAGGGGTTTTGATGTTACCGAATACCAAAAGTTCAGTGACAAGAATTGTTTCCACATTGCAACTAATCTTGAAAAAAGTCCCGCTTTTTTTGAGTTTTGGGGTAGTATCAAAGAAGCATATTCACAATTATCAGAAAAGGCTTTCTTTTTTCAACTTTCTTTTTCCAACGACATATTTTTGTAAGGCTGAATTCTCTTTATGTACTTTAAAACAACATACTGAATGCAGAAACAGATAAGAAAATTCAGCTGTCCTATATATATTTTTCAGTTCTCTCTCTCCTTCCCTCTCTTCCTTCTTTTTCCTTACTTTTGTCTTAAAATTCAAACGTGGGGAAGGTTGTCATAGGGAAATGCATTTACACATCATTTGAATTGAAAAAAATAAATCCCTCTGTTCCTTAAGAAAGTACATCTGATTTGAATGATTGGTTTGACAGTGAAGATTGGCTTTGCAGATTCAGTTACATGATGGACATGTTCCAAAAGCTGATCAAGATAAGTTTGCAGTTCCTAGGTTTTGGTGAAAATATACTTAAAGCACATAAGATATAAATATTTAATTTAAAATGTTGTATTGATGGGGTGCCTGGCTGACTCAGTTAGAAAAGCATGCAACTCTTAATCTTGGGGTTTTGTGTTCGAGCGCCATGTAGGGGGTAGAGATTACTAAAATAAATAAGTAAATGAACTTAATAAAACAAAGATGTTGTATTGGCAAAGACGTATTGAGATATCTTAATATCTCAACCGTCGCTGATATTACCAGATTTAGGACTGGTTTCTGAAAGTAGAGGAATAATTGCTGTGTTTGGCAGCTACTGAGTAAGTCTTGGTCTAAGTGCTTTTTTTTAATGCAGTACCTCCCAGGAAGTAAGAAAGTGGATGATTCTAATGATGGGCAACAAATCCTTTTGCAAGTTAAGTGGTTGTCAATTTTGCTTTCAGCAAATTTCAAGAACATAATTGATTCTACAGTAGATAGATTATTAAAAACAATTTTTCCAGTTTTTAATTTTATAAATATCAAACCTATAGGAAAATTGCAAGAATAATACAAAGAACAACCTCTATCTAAAATCATTATTAATTTGAGATTTGGTTGCAAATGTCTTGATACTCCATCATTAAATACTTCTGTATGTAGCTGCTAAAAATAAGGACATTTTCCCATCTAACAAAATAGTGATCACACTCAGAGTATTATTTAACATTGAAGTTTTTGGAGACTCTAGGCCAGTTGTTTTATAGATGTCCCTGAATTTGAACTTGTCCGATGGTCTCATATTTTTTTTTAAGATTTTATTTATTTATTAGAAAGAGAGAGCGCGCGTGCATTTGCTAGCACGTGTGTGTGTGCTCTTTCCCACAAATGGGGGTGGGGCAGACTCCCCACTGAGGATGGGTCCCTACCTGGGGCTCCAACCCAGGACCCTGAGATCATGACCTGAGTGGAAGTGAGTTACTTAACTGATTGAGCCATCCAGTTGCCCCAATGTTCTCGTAATTATATTCAAGTGAAACCTTCTCTGTAGAAATACTCTATAGATGTAAAATTTTTTTTTATTTTTCATTTTTAAGATTTTATTTATTTATTAGAGCACAAGCAGTGGGAACAGCAGGCAGAGGGAAAGGGAGAAGTAGGCTCCCCACTGAGCAAGGAGTCTGATGTTGGACTCGATCCCAGGACCCTGAGATCACGACATGAGCTGAAGGCAGATGCTTTAACGACTGAGCCATCTAGGCTCCCCTGTAAAATCTTTTTGATGATAGATGATAATAGATCAAAATGTGATATTTTTTGCATACACTGGGAAGGAGGTAAAAGAATCAAATAGCGTTCCTATAATACAACTCTCTCCATTTTCCTCTAATTGTTTAGATAAGAATTCTCTGCCCTTTTATGTGTGGAAACAAAGATAGGAATTGAAATGATGCTAATCTGTCATTCTACCATGACATGATTAGAAATATTCATTTATTAATTTGGATTAAAATATCCATCTGCTACAAAGACATGAAGTAAGTAAGTGAAAAGGAAAGAAACCTATCAATTTCATTAAAAGATACAGCTCACAAATAAAATTTTACTTTTTATTATATGTTGAATTTTGTAATGACAACTCAATGAAAAAAATTAATATAGGAACTTAAATTACGGATCCAATGGAAATTAAGAAAATTAAGATATGAGGATTTTTTGTTATCTCAGATTATATGATGTTTAAATTTTTTTCAAGTGTTAGAAATATATTACATCAGCAAAATTATGTGAGAGAAGCAGAATCGAAATACAAGTTTTATGAGAAAAAGTAACAATGTAAACTTTGTTAGTGTCTTTGTTTAATGAGATTTGGTAGGTCGTATCAAAACACTACAGTATTTGGATTCATTTGCTAATTTTTTTTTTAAGGGAATAAACCCCTCTTTTTTTTTTTTTTTTTTTAAAGATTCCATTTATTTATTTGACAGAGAGAGAGTGAGAGAGAGAGAGAGCACAAGCAGGGGTAGCTTCAGGCAGATGGAGAAACAGCTTTCTGCCGAGCAAGGAGCCCAATGCCAGTCTCTATCCCAGGACCCTGGAATTATGACCTGAGCCAAAGGTAGATGCCCAACCGACTGAGCCACCTAGATGCCCCCATTTGGTAATTTTTCAAAGTGTGGTAACCACTTCATTTTAAAAATGTCAATATTTGCAACATGCAAGAATTTGCACATTTTGCAACAGTTTTGACTTAAAAATTATTGTGTCATCATAAAAATGGCCCAGGGAGATAATATAGTTTTTCTAAATTCTTTCAGGAGTCACATGAGCAGAAGGTTTGGGGAGCCCTGTACTTGAGTGAGTCAGAGGCAGGTGAGACCTGCCAGGATGGCTTTGGGGGACCACATTGCTAGAGGTCAGTAAGTCAAGAGAGCATCACCAAGTGTCAGGAAATGGGGGTAGTCACAGATGGGGCATCAAGTTGGATGGCAGTTTCCTGAGTGACTTGTTAAGTAACTTTATAAGAAGGGGACAGGATGCTAAGGAGCATTTAAATCTTAAATAATAATACTGAAACACCAGGAAGATAGCATTAAGCTTTTGGATCTTATATAATCCCTCTTCATAGAACACTCCATGACGGGGTTTTACCTACCCCTTTATTCATTTACTGAAAATGTGCGTTAACCTTTAAAAAAAAAAAAGATTTTATTTATTTCTTTGACAGAGAGAGAGAGCAAGAGAAGGAACACAAGCAGGGGAAGTGGGAGAAGGAGAAGCAGGCTCCGCACTGAGCAGGGAGCCTTATGTGGGGCTTGATCCCAGGGCCCGGGGATCCTGATCTGAGCTGAAGGCAGTCGCCTAACGACCGAGCCACCCAGACGCCCCGATGTAATGTTTTGAAGAGAAATAGGAACACTGCCTTTTTTCTTTTCGCTGCTTTAAAGCAAAAACTCTTTATTATGGGTAGTCTGCATGTCATCTGTGAGCACCTTCACATATGTTCAAGGTGGGAGTCGGTGAAATAAATATTACAGAGCTCCCAGTATACGCCCAGCAACATGTGATTTGCTTTACTTATTTATTTTATTTTTGAAGATTTTTTATTTTTAGGTAATTAATCTCTACATCCAACATGAGGCTCAAACATAAAGCCCTGCGCTCAGGAGTTGTGTGCACTGACTGAGCCAGCCAGGCAAAACGCGTGGAGGTTGTTGGTAGGTTAGGTTACAGGTCAGGCGATAGAGCCGTCAGGGGACTAGCTGCAGGTCCCAAGAATGTGAAAACCCTGGGAGCCCCCTGAGTCTGGTTCCAGGGCCTGTGTGCTTGGCTGAAAACTCTACTGGATTCCGTGCAGTGGCCTCTCTGCTGGGAATGCGGGGGAGGTGTAGAGACCCTTGACTCCTATCCCAGCAACCAGGTTAAGGACCTCGTTGAATTTAATAGATACTTATTTTTAGATGTGTCATTTAAATAAATGAAAGTAAACAAGAAAGCAGAATTTTTCAGACTCTACAAAGATAAAAATTAAGTTTAGCAAATAGTACAATATGCAGTGGGCTTTTATTATTCTATTATTATTTTTGTAAAGTTTAAAAAATTTTTTCATTTTAGAGAGAATGAGAGATTGAGCCAGAATGCAAGCAGGATGGAGGGGACAGAGGGAGAAGGAGAAGCAGGAGCCCTTCTGAGTAGGAAGCCCCACGTGGGGCTGGATCCCAGGCCCCTGGGATCATGACCAGAGCCGAAAGCAGATGCTTAACTGACTGAGCCCCCCAGGTGCCCCTACAATGGGCTTTTAAACAAATTGTCCCTCTTTCTCAATCTGTATAATTTATTTAAATGTTGTTACTTTAAGGCATTATAACAAATGCTCTGAGGGTTTTTTTTGTTTTTGTTTTTTAATAAGGGACCATTGAAAATAAAGCAAAATTTAAACATTAAAAAAAAAAAAAAAACAGAATTCCTGGAGCCCTGGGTGGTTTGGGCAGTTGAGTGTCTGACTCTGCATTTTTGGCTTGGGTCATGATCTCTAGGTGTGAGATCCAGCCCTGAGGCAGGCTCTGTGCTGGGCAAGGAGTCTGCGTGAAGAGTCTCTCCCTCTGCCTGCCCCCCCCCCCCACTTAAGCGCGCATGCTCTCTCTCTTTTAAATAAGTAAATAAATCATTAAAAAGAGGTAGAATTCCTTATACCAATCAAAATGTGTTTTCATAGAACACAACTACCAATAACTTAAGCAGAACAAATTAATCTGTAATAAAAGAAACATGTTTTATCTAAAGGTAAAAGAGGAGATTATACATAAAACCATTATCAATTCTTGGGCGCCTGGGTGGCTCAATGGGTTAAGCCGCTGCCTTCGGCTCAGGTCATGATCTCAGGGTCCTGGGATCGAGTCCTGCATCGGGCTCTCTGCTCGGCAGGGAGCCTGTTTCCTCCTCTCTCTCTGCCTGCCTCTCTGCCTACTTGTGATCTCTCTCTGTCAAATAAAAAACAAACAAACAAACAAAAAAAACCATTATCAATTCTTTCAAGCATGTAAAAAAAGTATAGAATGTAGTACACCAAACACTTGGGTACCTGCCACCCAACTTAAGAATAAAGCATAAAAAGTACAGTCGAAGCCCACTGGGTTTCCCTTTGCTGTTGGAATCCTTTCCTTGTGAACCACAGAAATAGCCCCTTTCCTGACTTTGCTATTACGGTTTCCACACATTTAAAAATACTATTTCTGTGTTTGTACATACATGCCTGCAGCTACACATGACATACAGTGTTGTTTTGCATACTTTTTTTTTTTTAAAGATTTTATTTATTGGGGCACCTGGGTGGCTCAGTGGGTTAAGCCGCTGCCTTCAGCTCAGGTCGTGATCTCAGGGTCCTGGGATCGAGTCCCGCATCGGGCTCTCTGCTCTCTCTCTCTCTCTCTTTGCCTGCCTCTCTGTCTACTGTGATCTCTGTCAAATAAATAAATAAAATCTTAAAAAAAAATAAAAAAAAAAGATTTTATTTATTTACTTGACAGAGATCACAAGTAGGCAGAGAGGCAGGCAGAGAGAGAGGCGGAAGCAGGCTCTCTGCTGAGCAGAGAGCCCGATGTGGGGCTCAATCCCAGGACCCTGGGATCATGACCTGAGCCGAAAGCAGAGGCTTTAACCCACTGAGCCACCCAGGTGCCCCTGTTTTGCATACTTAAAACCATTTTTCTACATGGCACCATCAGTGGAATCTGCAGCTCGCCTTTTTAGCTCACCTTTTTGTTTTCGGGATGCATGCATGCTGTATCTATAACTGTAGCCCTTTCTTTTTAACTGTAATGTAGCAAGCATGGATTTATTTGTTCTTCCCTCGGTGGAAATTTAGCCTTTACTGTAGTGTTGCAATGAATAGTTTTGTTTATGTCTCCGTACACATAGAGGAGAATTGCTTTAATGTGTCTACCTAGGTCTGGACTTGCTATATTGAAAGGTATGCACCTAGATGTTGTTATTAGCTCTCCAGGGTAGTTGTACTGATTCATTCCCTTCCTGGTAGAGAATAGAGTCTTTTTTGCTCAGTCCTTGCGGTATTCACATGCTGCCAGACTTCCAAACTTTCCCTAATCAGATTGGTATAAAATAATATCTCATGTTTAATTCTTTTTAAAATCAATTTTATTGAGCTATAACTTACATAAAATGAAGTGTATCCATTTTCAAGTACGCAGGTTGACTGACATTAGACAAATGTATGTGTCTGTGTGCTTCCTGTCCCAGTCAGGATACAAAACATTTCTTTCTCCTAAAAAGTTTGCGTCTGCCTGATTGCCTTAGGCAGCCACTGACTTCTGTCACTGTACTTCGAGTTTAACATGACTAGAGTTGGATAGGTTGACTTTCTTGTGTCTGGCCTCTTTTCATCAACATAGTACTGTCGTTGTTTTAAAGTTGATTTATTTAAGTAATATGCAGCCAACAGGGGCTTGAACTCACCACCCTGAGACTGAGTGGCATTCTCTGCCCACTGAGCCATCCAGGCGTTCCATCAGCTTAATGTTTTTAAACCCATTCATCCATGTGTTATTTATATCAGTAGTTCATTACTTAAAATAATTTTTTAGATGTAATTCACATAAAATTCACTGCTTTCAAGTGTACAGTTGGTGTTTTTTACTACACAGTCACTATATTGTGCAACCATTACCACGGTTCCAGAACATTCCATCACCCTAGAAAGAAGCCTCCTACCTGTTAGCAGGCACTCCCCCTTCTACCCTCTTCTACCCTTTTCCTCCTATCCCCTGACAACCACTGATCTGTTTCCTATCTCTGTGGATCTGCCAGTTCTGGACACATCCTATAAATGCTGTTCTACCACAATGGAGCCTCTTGAGTCTGGCTTCTTTCACTTGGCATAATGTCTTCAAGGTTCATCCATGTTGTAGCATGAATGGTTGTGCCCCATTTTGTTTATCAATTGATGAGCATTTGGGTTGTTTCTACTTTTTTACTTTTACGAATAATGCTGCTGTGAACATTTGTATATGCAAGTTTTTGTGTGAACCCGTGTTTTCATTTCTTGGAAATGGAGTTGCTGGTCCTGTGACATTTCCAGGTCATATTCTGAGGAAAGCTCATTCCTTTTTGTAGTATTCCATGGTATGAATGTACCACATTTTGTTGGTCAGCTCTTCAGTTGATGGGCATTTACACTGCTACTTGTTTTCATTTTTGAAATTTTTTTAAGATTTTATTTTTAAGTAATCTCTGCATGAAAGGTGGGGCTCGAACTCACAACCTCAGGTGAAGAGTCACATGCTCCACCAACTGAGCAAGCCAGCCTCCTCTGCTTCTTGTTTTTTTGTTTTTTGTTTTTTGTTTTTTTGGTAATAAATTAATCTGTATGGACATTCACATACCAGTTTGTATGGACATACTTCTTTTCCCCTCTTGGACAAATACCTTGGATGAGCTGTTGGACCATAGCGTAGATGTATATTTAACTTTGAAGATAACCGACAAACTGTTTTCCAAAGTGGTTGTACTATTTTCTACTCCCACCAGCAGCGTATGAGCATTCCAGTTGCTTTGTGTCCTCACGAACACTAGGTCTTGTCAGTCTCTAATTTTGGCTATTCTAGTGGGAGTGTATGGTATGTTGTGGTGGTTAATTTGCATTTTCCTGATTACTAGTGAAGTTGGGCATCTTTTCATATTATTTTTTGCTATATGCATTTCCTCTTTGTGAACTACGTGTTCGTATCCTTTGCTGATTTTTCTACTTCTCTTTTTTTTTCCTTAATAATTAGTTATACGCCCTGGGTGCTAATTTCTTTCAGTCATGTGTATCACAGATATCTTCTTCCTGACTGTACCTTGTCTTTGACTTTGTTTACAGTGTGTTTTGATGTACAAAAGGTGTACATTTAACATAGATAAATTTATCAATCTATTCCTTTATAGTTTATGTGGTTTAATATTCTTAAGAAAACATCTACTATCTTCAACATCATAAGGATTCTTGTATTTTCTCAATATTTTCTTAAAATTTAAAAAACATATTTAGAAAAAATTACCTTAACTTTTATCTTTCAAATTTGGTCTTTAATCTACCTAAAATTATTTATGATGTGAGGGATCTAATTTGTTTTTTCATGTGGATAACAATTCCCACAGCACTGTAGACCAGTCCAGTAGGTACCCCACTGATGTGGAAAGCCTTGTCTGCCATGTGTCCCATCTCTGTGAGTATATGGACCTCTGGGTTCACTACTCTCCATTGCTTTTTGTTGCCTTCTTTTTTTTTTTTTTCTTTCTTGCTGAATCTTGCTGCAGACAAGATATAATTAATCTTTCCATGGAACCAGCTTTTGGTTTTGTCCTTCTCTTTTTTGTATCTTTGTACTCTTTATATTTCTGGTTTTTGATCTGTATTGTTTTCTCTATTCTTTCTTTTCCCTTCTGCCTTCCAGTTGTTCTGTTTCTGAGTCATACAACATTTGCTTCAATGAAAACTCATTTCAGGAAATCATTAACTCATTGATTGTGTCATGTGTTTTAGTCCGTCAGAAGTCCATCTAGGGCATTGGGCCACAGCTGCGCTGTCTCCCAGAATTGTTGTGCCATGCCCTATTACCACCCACGATGTATAAGAGTTTTCATTGTTTCATATCCTTGTCAATATTTGGTGTTACCGATCTTATTAATTTTAGTTATTCTGTTGGGTAAATAGTAATATCTCATTGTGGTTTTAATTTTCATTTTCCTGATGATGAGAATATCGATCATCTTTTTTATGTGCTTATTGGCCATTTATATATTTTATTATGTGAAGTATTTGTTCAAATATTTAACCTATTTTTTTAATTGGTCTTTTGTCTTTATTATTGAGTTATAGGAGTTCTTTACGTATCCTGGATGCCAGGCCTTTGTCAGATAAATGTTTTGTATGTGTTTTCCTCTAGTTTCTGGCTTTTCTCATCATTTTCTTGGTGATGTCTTTTGTTGTACAGTAACCCCCCTCCTCATCTGCAGTTTTTCTTTCCACGGTTTCAGTTACCCACAGTCAAGTACAGTCCAAAAGTAGATGATTCTCCTTCTGATATCGGACAGTGGGTAGTAGCCTAACACTATGTCACCGTGTCTGTGTCGTGCATCTCATTTCATCTCATCACATAGGCCTTTTCTCGTCTCATAGCATCACAAGTAGAAGGGTGAGAGCAGTACAGTAGAATATCTTGAGACAGAAAGGGGGCAAGAAACCACAATCAATAACTTCTATTACAATATATTATAAACGTTTTCTTATTGTTATTCATCTCTTACTGCGCCTGATTTGTAAATTAAACTTTATCAGAGGTATATATGTAGAGGGAAAAAACAGTATATGTAGGGTTTGGTACTGTCTTTGGTTTCAGGCATCCACTGGGGGCCTTGGAATGTACTTCCATGAATAAGAGGGGGATTAATGTTCCAACATTTTTAATTTTGATGAACTCTAACTTGCCAGTGTTTTCTTTTATGATAACTACTTTGTGTGTCCTGCATACAAAAGCTTGTCCACTGCCAAATCCCAAAGATGATGTCTGTATTTTTCTTGTCTTTTCTTTATTTTATTTTATTTTTAAAGATTTCATTTATTTGACAGAGAGATCACAAGCAGGCAGAGAGGCAGACAGAGAAAGAGGAGGAAGCAGGCTCCCTGCTGAGCAGAGAGCCCGATGCGGGGCTCGATCCCAGGACCCTGAGATTATGACCTGAGCCGAAGGCAGTGGCTTAACCCACTGAGCCACCCAGGCGCCCCTCTTTTCTTTTTTTTTAAAAAGATTTTATTTATTTATTTGACAGATCGAGAGAGAGATACAGCGAGAGAGGGAACGCAAGCAGGGGAAGTGGGAGAGGGAGAAGCAGACCTCCCTCTGAGCAGAGAGACTGATGCGGGGCTTGATCTCAGGACCCTAGGATCATGACCTGAGCGGAAGGCAAATGCTTAACGACTGAGCCACCCAGGCCCCCCCCCTTTTATTCCCATGTTTGTATTTTCTTTCTTTCTTTCTTCCTTCCTTTCTTTTTTTTTTTTTTAAAGATTTTATTTACTTATTTGAGAAAGAAAGAGCACAAGCAGGGTGAAGGGCAGAAGGAGAAACAGACTCCCTGTTAAGCAGGGAGCCCAATATGGGACTTGATCCCAGGACTCTGGGATCATGTCCCGAGCTGAAGGCAGACGCTCAACCAACTGAGCCACCAGGCGCCCCTATTCCTGTATTTTTCTTGTAAGATCTTTATCATTTTAGCTTTTACACTCCATCTCATTAATTTCTGTATGTGACATGCAGTAAGGATTGTAATACATTATCTTTGTTTTTGTAATTTGTGTTTATTTAATTAAAAAATACTTTAAGTAATCTCCACACCAAACATGGTGCTCAAACTCACAACCCCAAGACCAAGAATCACATGCTAACTGATCCAGCCAGGTGCCCCATCTTTGTTTTGCCCTTTTTTTTTATATATATCATCACAACAAATATGTCCTTTTGTCCTAAATATTTCATGAGCCTCATAAAGCAGCTGAACTCACTAATGGTGAAATTTATTATACCTTTTGTTTATTCAAACCTTTGCTGAATACCTCACGATTAGGCACAGTAGTGATTTTTTTAAAGACTGGCACAACCCCCTCCGACCCTTAGCTGGGGAAACATAGATAAATGCACAATCCCATCGCTGTGTGCCATGTGCTATGCTTAGAGGCAAGCACTGGCCATTTCAGGGGGCATCGGAGAAACCCAGTCATGCTAGGAACCGAAGGCAAGGCTCTCCAAGGGTGGTGATACTTGAGCTCAGACTCGAAGGCCTGGTAGCTGTTAGCCAAGATGGGGGGGGGGGGTTAGATGTGCAAAGGAAGAGGCATGAGAATATTTCACATTGCTCGGAACAGATGGTGCAAGGCGGTGAGTGGCGTGATCTGGAGCCTTGCATGGTGTGATCAGGAATTCAGCTTTTATCTGATGGTAGTTGGGAGTCAGTAACTCATTACTGGGGGTTGAACATTGCTGCTTTTCGTGCTGCAAATGTTTTGTATCCTTGACTGTAGAAAAACACACTTATTTGTTGTTTCAATAAGATCTAACTTGTACATATATATATATATATTTCTAAGTAATCTCTGCATCAGACATGGGGCTCGAACTTAGAACCGGGAGATGTAGAGTCCAGTGCTCCACCGACTGGGCCAGCCAGGGGCCCCTAACTTGTGCCTATTTTAAAATAGCCCTATAATTGGTTATAAAGACAGAAATCATCTTTTGTTTATATGTGTATGTGGGAAGCTTTGTGTGACAAAACATCATTTATGTCCTGATGTTTGCATGTAAGAACCTGGTACACAGTAATTAAGCAAAAATAACTCAACTTGAGCTCTGGACCTGTTATTTACCTGTTGTCAGAAAGTAGCAAATAATGATATTACCATGAAATACCTCACTTTTGAAAATATCATTCCTTTGAAATTCATTTTGAGTGGCTTGGTAGGTAAAAACTGGTTTTGACATCAAGATGATAAAATGCCATTAAAGAAAAGAATTGGTGTCAGTTTTTATAAGATGATCTGTCTGAAGAAGGTGGCCTTTTGATATTGCTTCTTGTTTCTTAATCCTTTTACTAGTGTATTGACAATTAAATAAATAGGGAGTAGAACCCATCTGGGTCGTTATATATGGAATGGGAACAGAACAGATTAATTCTTGTGGCGAGATCGATTTTGTTGTAGTATTTGGATGGACTCGTGTTATTTGGGGCTGTGGTAAAAGTGTGGGGAGAGATCACTGTGCCTGCTGGATGAAGGGGGGCCCATCTGGAGTGGAGAATCAGGTGCCCCGGAGGGCAGGTGCTGATGGGTCTGGATTTCCGATGTTCTCATCTCTTGGAAGTTTTATAGTAAGGAGATTTGGAGCCACAGATTTTGGGTTTCTTCACTCATATGTGTACGTCCACTGACAGCATGGTAGTCTTCTAAAACACATTCCTCAGCAGTGGAGGAACTGAAGCTATCCCAGTGTCCCTGACTTGGGGAGCCTCTCAGCTCACACTGCAAGGCACGATGGTTTCTTCATAGTCACCCCAGAGCCAAGGTCCTCAATTAGAAGGTAATGAACATGGGAGCACCTGGTGGCTCAGTCAGTTGAATGTTGGATTCTTGGCTTTGGTCTCAGGTCATGGTCTCGGTCCCGAGATCAAGCCCCGCCTTGGGCTCAGCCTGCTCACATGCACTCTCCCCCAAATAAATAAATAAAATCTTTAAAAAAAAAAACAAAAACAAGGCAATGAACATGAACACTTAAGCAAAATATTGATGAAATTCTTTCTTTTTAAAAAAAAAAAAGAGAGAGAGAGAGAGATCGGAGTGGGGAGTGGGGCAGAAGCAGAGGGAGAGAATCCTCAGGCCTACTTCCCACTGAGCACAGAGCCATTGGGGGGCTGGATCCCAGGACCTTGAGATCGTGACCTGAGCTGAAATCAAGAGTCAGACACTTAACTGATGCCACCCAGGCTGCCCAAGATGTTGATGAAATTCTTTACCTAATTTCACTCTAGAAAGATGATTTCTGTCTTTCCATCTGTTAGGAAAATGAGGAAGATGGTTCAGAGTGGCTATTTCTTGTAGTGAGATTTTGCTGGGCGTTTTCCCTGTCTTCACTTGCCTTTCAATTTAGGGACAGCCTGGTTCCCTCTGCCTCATACATCTCTCTGGGAGGTCTGGGACAGTGCTGAATGCCTGCCGAGTACTGGGCATCTGCTCATATCCTTATAGCTGGACTCTCTACTCCTCATAGCCAGCCAGTGGCAGGGTTCTGCTGAGGCTTCTGGCATCTGTCTCCCATCATGTCATTTCATTTAATTCCTGTCATCTCTCGCTCGTTTGGGCCTTCCATTTGTCTTGTCTGTGTCATATCCTCCTGACTGTTTGCACCCTCCAGCCATCCCATAAACTCCTGCCTGATGCAAGTTCCCACAGTCCACTTGGCCTCTTCCCAGCTCAGGGGTCTGGCAGCATGCCCGGCACATAGTAACCTCTTAAGAAATGCTTATTAAATGAATGAGTCCACCTGTTGCTAAATCTCTAGTGGGTTTCCTTTGCAGTAACTTGACTTTCATAACTCACCAGCTTCACTGTGAGACTAATGTACACACACCCAGCCATAATTCCCACAGTCACCCCCACCTCCCACTGCACATCTCACTTTGCAACCGAGTGAGGCCCCTGTTCTGGAGCACCCTGTTGCTTTTCTTGCTGTGATTTTTCCAACTTGGCCCCTCTGCTCCTTTTCCTACTGTCACTACTTGGCTTTTGGCCTTTATTTTTGCTTTTGAACGTTTTGCAGTCCTCTAACCAGACCTCCTGTTTTCAGTCTCTCCTCTAGCAGAAATGTCCCTGTTGCAGACTCAGCACCCTAGCTAGCCACCTACTTAGCCTGGAGCTTGTTTCCTCAACTATAAGATAGGGATAATGCAACAGTGATAACCAATTTATGGGCGCTG